>NC_089843.1:229727685-230038251 GCF_035609145.1 Eleutherodactylus coqui | reverse complement strand
CATTTATGTACAGCCGGTGGGTTCCAGGGAGTCACCCATGCTGTGGGTGCACACGGAATTCCCATTGCGGAGTTGTACCTGCCTGTGACTATTTATAAAAAACCGCGGTCTGACTGGGGCATGCAGACACCTTGACAGAATGAATAGTGTGTGGCACATAGGTTCCCCATTGCTATGCCCACGTGTGCAGCTCCTGATGGCGGTGGCACAGGATTATATTTCTCATTGCTTCTGTACAGCATTGTGGGCTATCGCCCCGCCCCTTTTAAAGAGGGTCGCTGCCTAGCCGTGCCAACCCTCTGCAGTTTTTTCCCTGCGGTTCCTCCTCATGGCAGACGCACTTATAAATAGACATGAGGGTGGTGTGGCATGAGTGCAGCTGAAGGCTGTGCAGGGACTACTTATAAAGAACCCCAGTCTGACTGGGGCATGCAGTGTGGGCCGAAGCCCACCTGTATTTAATCTGACGTTAGCTCTACTATCCGGGGCACTGCATTGGGACAAACTACAGGAGCAATACAGCGCTAATGAGACGTGCACAGCTACGCTAGCATTGGAGTCCGCTGTAGGCCCGCGATTGCTGAGGGTTTGTGCAGAGGCCTATGTCCTGAGTGCAGTGAAAGTCCGCTTCCTGCCTAGGATTGCTGAATCTGTGGGCTGAGGCCTATGCCGTGGGCGCGGTGCAAGTCTGCCATGTTTGGCCACTCAGATCAATTTTTTGTTCATGTCTTGGGTTTCCTAGGACCCACCTATGCTGTTGGTGCAAACTTAGTTCCCATTGCGGTGTTTGACCTGTCTGGCACAAAGGCACTGACTGACTTGGGTAGGGGGCAGAGCGCTGACGGCTTTCCCCTTGCAGTGTGGATTGAGCTATGCGACACCTTGACAGAATGAATACTGTGTGGCACATGGATTCCCCATTCCTATGCCCACGTTTGCAGCTCCTGACGGAGGTGGCACAGGATTGGAGTTCTCATTGCTTCTGTACAGCATTGTGGGCTATCGCCCCGCCCCTTTTAAAGAGGGTCGCTGCCTGGCCCTGCCAACACTCTGCAGTGTGTGCCTCTGGTTCCTCCTCATGGCAGACGCACTTATAAATAGACATGAGTGTAGTGTGGCTATGAGGCCAGCGTGTGGCATGAGGGCAGCTGAAGGCTGCGCAGGGACACTTTGGTGTGCGTTGTGGACACTGTGTCGTGCGGGGGGGGGGGGGGGGGGTTGGGCAGCATGTAACCCAGGAGAAGTGGCAGCGGAGTGTCATGCACGCAGTGATTGTGCTTTGTTGGAGGTAGTGTGGTGCTTAGCTAATGTATGCATTGCTAATGAGGGCTTTTCAGAAGTAAAAGTTGTTGGGAGTGGGGGGGCCCACTCTTGCCACTATTGTGGCTTAATAGTGGGACCTGGGAACTTGAGATGCAGCCCAACATGTAGCCCCTCGCCTGCCCTATCCGTTGCTGTGTCGTTCCCATCACTTTCTTGAATTGCCCAGATTTTCACAAATGGAAACCTTAGCGAGCATCAGCGATATACAAAAATGCTCGAGTTGCCCATTGACTTCAATGGGGTTCGTTACTCGAAACGAACCCTCGAGCATCGCGAAAATTTTGTCCCGAGCAACGAGCACCCGAGCATTTTGGTGCTCGCTCATCTCTAGTAAGGACCCATCCCATGTTCAGCAATGGGGGCCCATAGCTCTTCTCAACACAGAATGGAAGGTTCTGGAGATACTTTTCAACAGATTGGTGCAGTTTGCGCCAGAGCTCCTTTCGGGCAACCAGCATTGTTCTGTTCCTGGCTGTAGCAGCTGAGCATCCGAGAAGCAGTGGAGCAGGGCAGGGCTGGGGACTGGAGAGGGTTCCTTCTGTCCTTGGATCAGAGAAAAGTTTTTGACAGTGTTAACCAAGTCCCTCTGGTTGGTCCTTCTGAGGTACAGTCTGCCAAGTGAGTTCGTGAATTGGCTGATGACTTTGTAAAGAGGGGCAGAGAGTTTCCCGCTGGTGAACAGTTGGGCTGGGCACCCCTTTGGGGTGAAGTCTGGTGTCCATCAGGGCTGTCTTCAGAGCCCCCTGCTATATGTGTTCAAAATTGATGCCTTCATTAGAAGAGTAGAAGGTTGTGGACCATTGATGGGGGTCGGGGTGGGTCTGGAGGGGCCAGAGTCTGCTTTGAAGGTGATGGTCTATGTCGACGATGTAACCATCTTTTTCTCTTCCCAGGAGGAGGCGGGATGGGTGGTATTGGAGATCAGTAGGTATTCAGAGGCTTCTGGATCCTAAATCAACTGAGAGAAGTGTGAGAGTCTCTGGCTGGGAGAGGGAGCGCATGATTTTAGATTCCCGTACACCCTACCAGAGCCCCAACAACAAGGAAAAAGTGTAGGCATTGAATTTGGACAGGGTGATTTCCCCAGGAAGAATTGGGATGGAGGATTTCGGCCGGAAAGGTAAACCAATGTAAGGGATGGTCCTTATCCCTGAGGGAAAGGGTGAGCCTTATTAAAACTTTCCTGCTCCCATTGTTAATCTATCTGGGCAGTGTTTGTATCATGCGAGAGCCTCTCTGGATATGGGTTTTCAGTTTGTTTTTCCAGCTCTTATGGGGGAACAGACTGAATCTAGTCAGGCACGACATTACATACAGACCAAGGAGATTAGAGGTTTCAGCTATGGTGAACCCCGTGGTGTTCCTTGTGAACACCTTTATTAAGGTGAATATAGCAAACTTCTGGGGTACAGGAAGGAGTCCTTAGTGGGTAGTCTCTTCTGAGGGATGGTTTCGGTCGTTGGAATGGAAGACTGGAGGGCGTGTGAAAGACTTTCACAGTCCCCATGGGCATCTCCCAGCTTATATTGCTGTGGTTCAGAAGCTCATTCACCGGTGGGGTTTGGGTGTGGAGGAGGTCAGATCCCTGTCGAGGAGGCTGCTTGACAGGAGGGTCTTGATTTCCCATGTTCAGAGACCATTGGCCCTCAGGGACTGCCCAGGTTGGGACCTGGAGGGCGTGCTCAGGTTATTAAATTCTTAACGGGACTTGGTCTGGCGAGGCTTCTGAGGTAAGTTGTATGTGAGAGACAACTTGAAGTACAGGAATGCGGATGACAGGTTCTGACCCCGTGAGGAGTGTGCTTTCTCTGTGAAGACCATGGATCATTTCCTGCTTCAGTGTCCCTTTAATACAGAGGTGTGCCAACAGGCAGAGGCTTCCATCGGCTGGCCACAGCTAGCTTACCTTTCCTATCCTAAGTGGTCATATTGAGCGTTTAGACAGCTGGATGGCAGGGAGCGCAGCACTTTATACATACCGGTAGTTAGTCTAGTGGTTAGGTACTACATGTGGCATGCTAGATGTTTAGTCATGACGCGTCAGAAAATCCTTCCCATAGAGGTGGTTTGTAGGGACATTCTTGGGGACCTGGTGAAGGTGCGTTCTTGGAGTGTGACAGGTGGGGTGCACAGAGAGCCCCAAAGAGATGGAGGGGTTTCTCTTTCCAGGTGCACTAGTCTGTTGCCTCCCCCTTCCTGCTGTTGGGCTAATTCCACCCCCCCCCCCCCCCCCTCTTTTCACTAATATAGATTTTTGTTTTGTGTTTGTGAAGTAGGGTCTAGGGCTAAATAGAACTCCCCTATTTCTTTTGGGAAGTCAAATTTCTATCATTTGGTTTGTAAATCTTTTTAGTGTAATGAAAGATCTGTATAAGTTGGGATCTGGCCCAGCAGGGATGTTTATGTTTGTTTTAGGGTTTTGTGGGGTTTCCCTTGTCTCTGGAATGCGTTGTATGAATGACTAAAGTAAGGATGGATTTAATTGTGATTTCTTCTTCTATTTGCCCAGGGCTGGAGGGTGTCGTAAGGAACTAAAGAAATAACATCAGAGAGCAGAAGAAATAACACCAGAGAGCAGCAGGAAAGAGCAGCAACAGCAATAGTGATATCAAAAGATAAAAGAAGGTCAAGAAAAATTCAACTCAAGAACAAGTAAAGGAAGAGCCCAAGTGGGAAGTCATGGACTTACTGTTATGTTATTTTTTAATTTAATTTCTTTGTTAGGAGCCAGGTTTGGCAAGTATGTTGGTTAGTCTTTTCTTTTCTTGTAATGTTTTTGTAATATTGATATAAAACAATAAAAGAGTACCAGCTACCATCAAGATTTCTATCCTGTGGAAAAATATATTAGGTATACTATATACCAGGAATAGTATTGAGACAAAAGCATATTTTGGAGCCTAATGGCAAAACATAAAAATGATGTTGAGCTTTGATATTGCAGCATTTTAATGAGTTAATAAAAGGTTATATTTTTTATATTTTTTTTTTTACCAGTGAATTATAACAGTAAAATTAAAAATCATCAATATGAGTATAAAATAGGCTATGAGTAATCTCTCAAATGGAATCTCTTTCGCAACCTTGCATACCAAATTACATATTTGGTACAGCTGCATTCACAAAAACCTATACAATAAATTGTATGCACATAACTTTTAAACAAACAAAAATGATTAAAAAAATTCTTCTGTATCACAACACAGTGCCAATAAAAACTAGAGCTCGTCATTAGAGATGAGCGAGCACCAAAATGCTCGAGTGCTCGTTACTCGAGTCGAACTTTCAGTGATGCTCGAGAGTTCGTTTCGACTAATGAACCCCATTGAAGTCAATGGGCGACTCGAGCATTCTTGTATATCGTCGATGCTCGCTAAGGTTTTCATTTGTGAAAACCTGGGAAATTCAAGAAAGTGATGGGAACGACACAGAAACGGATAGGGCAGGCGAGGGGCTACATGTTGGGCTGCATCTCAAGTTCCCGGGTCCCACTATTAAGCCACAATAGTGGCAAGAGTGAGACCCCCCTGCGCATTGTCAGCGTAAAGATCGTTCTCCTCTGCCACAGCTGTAACAGCTGTGGCAGAGAAGAATGATGTTAGCCCATTGAATTCAATGGAGCCGGCAATACAGCTGGCTCCATTGAAAGCAATGGGCTGCCGGCGATCGCGGGATGAATTGTCGGGAAGGGCTTAAATATATAAGCCCTTCCCTTTAATTCATCCAGAAATTTGTAAAAATAAAAAATATATATATACTCACCTTGTCCCGGCAGACGGAGTTCAGCGCTGCCAGCCTGCAGTGGGTGTGAAGGGGGTGTGAGTGAGACCTGCCCCTGATTGGCTCAGCGCTGAGCCAATCAGAGGCAGGTCTTACTCACACCCATTCATGAATTCATGAATGAGTGAGTGAGTGCTGCCTCTGATTGGCTCAGGGGCAGCTCTCAGCTGAATGACGGGCGTGCAGCCCCATTACAGCTATAGCGTTCTCAGGCTGCAGTCTGTACTACATAGTATAGGGGCAGTATTGGTCAGGCAGGGACAGTGGGTAGTATGGAATCCTGTCTACAAGAACCCCAACAGTCTTTCTTAGGTCTAGCTGTGACCGTGTGCATTTAACTCTGTGGCTGGTGGGAGTTGTAGTACCTCACTATTGCATATTGCACAGCTAGGCCTGCTTGCAGACTTGTGTATAATTTTTTTTCTGGCTGCACTTTGCGTAACATAAGCGCTGTCTCCCTCCAACTGCACGCCAATAATTCTAAAATTTTTTACACCGCTCTGTGTCTGCTCTATTCATAATCCACCATGCTGAGGGGTAGCGGTAGGGCTAGAGGAGGGGGACGTGGACGCAGGCGAGGACGCGGAGTTCCAAGTGAGGGTGTGAGCATAGGCCAAGTTCCTGGTCCAGGTGAATCGCAGCCTGCTGCTGCGGGATTAGGAGAGAGAAAAGTTTCTGGGGTCCCCAGCTTCATATCACAATTTTTGGGTCCACGTCGTAGACCTTTATAACAAAATGAGCAGTGTGAGCAGGTCCTGTCGTGGATGGCAGAAAGAGCAAACAGCAATGTCTCCAGCAATCTGTCTTCTACGCCGTCCACTGCTGCAACTCTGAATCCTCTCGCTGCTGCTTCTCCTTCCTCCCAGCCTCCTCACGCCATGAAAATGACACATTCGGATGAGCAGGCAGACTCCCAGGAACTGTTCTCGGGCCCCTGCCGTGATTAGAAATAAAAAAATGGTTCCTCTCCCACCTGAGGAGTTTGTCGTGACCGAAGTCCAACCTTTGGAAAGTTCCCGGGGTCCGGGGGATGAGGCTGTGGACTTCCGGCACCTGTCTCAAGAGCTTTCAGTGGGTGACGAGGTCGATGATGATGATGAGACACAGTTGTCTATCAGTGAGGCACTAGTAAGGGCAGTCAGTCTGAAGGAGGAGCGCACAGAGAATTCGGAGGAAGAGTCGCTGGCCAGTGAGGTGACTGACCCCACCTGGTTTGATAAGCCAGCAGAGTACAGCTCTTCAGAGGGGGAGGCAAGTGCAGCAGCAGGACAGGTTGGAAAAGGCAGTGGGGTGGCCAGGGGTAGAGGCAGGGCCAGAGCGAAGACTCCCCCAACTGTTTCCCAAAGCATCTCCCCGCGCCAAGCTACCGTGCAGAGGCAAAGGTGCTCAAAGGTGTGGCAATTTTTCAGTGAGTACGCGGACGACCGACGAACAGTGGTGTGCAACCTTTGTCGCGCCAAGATCAGCCGGGGAGCCACCACTACCAGCCTTACCACCACCAGCATGCGCAGGCATATGATGGCCAAGCACCCCACAAGGTGGGACGAAGGCCGTTCACCGCCTCCGGGTTGCACCACGGCCTCTCCCCCTGTGCCCCAACCTGCCACTCAGATCCAACCCCCCTCTCAGGACACAGGCATGAGCGCCTCCCGGCTTGCACCCACACCCTCACCTCCGCTGTCCTCGGCCCCATCCAGCAATGTCTCTCAGCGCAGCGTCCAGCTGTCGCTAGCTCAAGCGTTGGAGCGAAAGCGCAAATACGCCGCCCCGCACCCGCACGCTCAAGCTTTAAACGTGCACATCTGTTCAGTGTGTATGGCCTGTGGAGGAGGAGCCTGAAAGTGATCTTCCTAGTGAGGACAGTGATGTGTTGCATACAGGTACCCTGGCACACATGGCTGACTTCATGTTAGGATGCCTTTCTCGTGACCCTCGCGTTAGACGCATTCTGGCCAATGCGGATTACTGGGTGTACACACTGCTCGACCCACAGTATAAGGAGAACCTTTCCACTCGCAGTCCCGAAGAGGAAAGGGGTTCAAGAGTGATGCAATACCACAGGGCCCTGGTGGACAAACTGATGGTAAACTTCCCATCTGACAGCAGTAGTGGCAGAAGGCGCAGTTCCAAGGGCCAAGTAGCAGGGGAGGTGCTGAGATCAAGCAGCATGTTCAGCGCAGGCAGGGGAACACTCTCCAAGGTCTTTGCCAGCTTTATGGCTCCCCAGCAAGACTGTGTCACCACTCCCCAGTCAAGGCTGAGTCGGAGGGAGCACTGTAAAAAGATGGTGAGGGAGTACGTAGCCGATCATACCACCGTCCTCCATGACGCCTCTGCTCCGTACAACTACTGGGTGTCAAAGCTGGACACGTGGCACAAACTCGCTCTGTATGCTCTGGAGGTGCTGGCTTGCCCTGCCGCTAGCGTCTTGTCAGAGAGGGTGTTTGGTGCAGCTGGGGGAATCATCACGGACAAGCGTACCCACCTGTCATCTGACAGTGCCGACATGCTAACACTCATAAAGATGAACAAAGCCTGGATTTCCCCAGACTTCTCTTCTCCACCAGCGGAGAGCCGTGTTAACTAAACATTCTTTTCGCTGCAACCGCGGATGCAAGCATTGTTTTCTATCACCATAAAAAAGGGACATTTACCTTTGTCAATCTGTGTATGATATTAGTCCTCCTACTCCTGAAACATCATGTCATCACGCTGAACTGCCAATTTTTCTGCGGCCCAAAAGGCTCATATAACTTTTTTAAACAATATTTCTACATTTCTAACTAAAGCATTGAAACTTCAACTTGAACCAATTTTTTTAACAGGGCTGCCTCCAGGCTCTGTTACAAATTAAGCCACAGTAAGCTAAAAGATTAATGGGTTTCACCTGCCCTCTCGGTTGAGCAATTTTTCTGGGGTACATTTGTACTGTGTGTACACTAATTTTTTGGGCCCTCGCCTACACTGTAATCCAAGTAATTTTTCTAGCCTTCGCCTGCACTCATGGTACACCAATGTATCAGGGGTTGGCATACACTCTTGCTACAGAAATGTAACTCGGGTCTGCCTGCCTATACTTCTGCCACAGTAATGCTACATGGATCTGCCTATTCTTCTGTGGTGGAAACCCAATATAGCTATATTCGGTTTTGGGCCTTTTGTAGTGGACATTGGACCTGCATTCATGAGTTAACACCCGGTATAACCAAATGTCATGTTTGCCTTCTGTTCTTACATTTACGCAATATGCAATACTTCCTTTAATGAAACTTCTGTTCTCAAAACGCTGACAAGATAATATATAGTGTAAACATGTTACATTTTCCATCTGTTTTGTAAATTTAGAAGTAGGATCAGACAGATAACCGCACTTGAGACAAGTACCGCTTTTAGATACCGCAATAATTACCCAAGCAAGTTTACTGGAAACTTATGCAAATAACATGGGAGGTTTGGTCAATTACTAATTCATGTTGTAACATCCAATCATATCGAAGGAACCGCACGTGGGCCCAAGACAACCCACTCATCCCGTCTACCACCTGATGGCCAATCACAGATGACCGGAGGATGGAAGATTTGCAAGATGCTTATCCAATAATTGAACAATACGTTGTATCTATGTAATCTTTGACCTGCCCAGATGGGCAGATATGTTACACTCTTTGAAAAGAGGCTGCGCGCCCAACAATAAAGCAGAATTGAGGAAGCTTATACATGCTGAACCTGTGTCAGTGTGAAAACTTCTTCGCATGCGCATTATCAATTCAGAATTAATATGGAAGGGTGTAAACATTCCAAATTGAACAAGTCGGTGAACACAAAAGGAAATCCACGACACTTCTGCAACAGAAATGTTACTTCGGTCTGCCTAGACTTCTGCAACATAACTGTTAGTGGGGTTACCTTATACCTTTGCTACAAGAATATTGCAGGGGTCTGTGCATAGTATGGGTGCACTACGTTTTCCCATCGCGGTGTTTTACTTATCTGCCCCCCCCCCCCAAAAAAAAAAACCAGACTGACTAGGGTATGCAGTCTGGGCCGAAGCCAACCTGTATTTTATCTCACGTTACCGCAGCTATCCGGGGCACTGCATTGGGACAAACAAGAGGAGCGATACAGCGCTAATGAGACGTTCACAGCTACGCTAGCATTGGAGTCCACTCTAGGCCCGCGATTGCTGAGTGTTTGAGTAGAGGCCTATGTACTGGGTGCAGTGAAAGTCCGCTTCCAGCCTACGATTGCTGAAGCTGTTGGCCGAGGCCTATGTCCCGGGGGAACTGCAACTGCACTAGGTTGGGGCTGTGCAACATTTTCCAGGCTAATCCAGTCATTGTAGCGGGGAAAGAAAACGTAACTGATTTACTTAGCCAGCTTGGCCTTTCTGCAGGCAAGCGTATAATTTTTTCGGCCTACAGTGTGCGTTACATTACCGCTGTCAGCCTCCAAGTGCAGGCCAATAATCGCCTAATTTTTTACAACGCTCTGTGTCTGCTTTATTCGAAATAACTTCTACGCCGTCCACTGCTGCAACTCTGAATCCTCTCGCTGCTGCTTCTCCTTCCTCCCAGCCTCCTCACGCCATGAAAATGACACATTCGGATGAGCAGGCAGACTCCCAGGAACTGTTCTCGGGCCCCTGCCGTGATTGGAAATAAAAAATGGTTCCTCTCCCACCTGAGGAGTTTGTCGTGACCGATGTCCAACCTTTGGAAAGTTCCCGGGGTCCGGGTGATGAGGCTGGGGACTTCCGGCCAACTACTAAAAGATGTGGGTGTCCAAGCAGTTCTCTCCAGTTAGTTGTTGATCTAAGAACTGATTGTGTATTCAGGGATCTACAAGGACAATCAGTCTAACATGATTTTGTACTCAACATTATTCATTATAGCTATAGTTCCACCTTTATCAGAGAGTTTAATGACTGATTTATCCTCTACAAGATTGACCTATAACAGTCTTGCAGCAATTGAATTATACCTACTGTATGTTATGGTAACTCTCTAGTTCCCGAGTTACAACCTTAGTAATAATATCACCCATCAAGGCTATTCTGATGAGCAGGCAGACTCCGCTGTCCTCGGCCCCATCCAGCAATGTCTCTCAGCGCAGCGTCGAACTGCTTCCCACACAGACCATAGCGGGTCCTGGTCATGGTGTCTTGGCCTTGTAATGCCACCTCCTCTAAACCCTCCCCCTCCTCCTCCTCCAACAATGAAAACATTCTTGGCAAATGCTTTCGCAGTGGTCCGTCTTGCGCCGGTCCAAGAATTTCACCTAAACCAGCACAACAGGAATGCCCCCCCCCCCCTCCTAATCCTGGCCACAGTTCCGAAAACCAACTATTTACAACCGGGGTCGCACTCGATTATCCCTAGCTGAAGCATTCAGCCGACCGGTAGAGCAATAGTGGCTACCATCTTGTTGGTACTGATAATAATTACATATTTAAGTGTACAGCTGAGGTAGGAATAGAGCCGACTATAGAACACAGCATCCCTGCAGGGCTGGGGACAGAGTAGCAGCAGGCAGAAATCCTTGGTGTAAGCAGGCCAGCTGAGATCCACACACTCCCGGACTGATTTTGGACTGATTGATGAGGCCTTTACTTGTGATCATCTTTGGTAATTCCTGACAAAGATGAGTGGTATAGCCAGAAACTTCCATTGCTAACACCTTGCAATGGTCAACAGAAAACATAAATGAAGCCTTTCCATATTTCTGATTGAGATTAGTACCTAGAATATCCTTTTCATTGCTATCAAATGCCCCTCTTGTCTCCGAAAATACTAGCATTTCCACATAGCTGTTGTCGCTTCCACGTTTGTTCTGTGGCTTTACCTTTGTCCACTGGCTATTATTCGTATCTGAAGGTTTGATTTTGCCCATGGAGGCAAAATTCAAGATGGAGGCGCGGAACCGAGCCTGACCCTGGGCCCGCTAACGTGCTTCCCACACAGACTATAGCGGGTCCTGGTCATGGTCTCTTGGCCTTGTAATGCCACCTCCTCCTCCCGCTTGGGGTCAGCGGATCAGCAATACGCATCATGTTTTTTCTCTCGTGTTACCACAGTTATCGGAGAAACTTGTTTGGGCCAAAGGAGAGGAGCGTAACTGCATTAATGTTACAGGGGTCTGCCTATACTTCAGCTGCAGAAATGTTACAGGGGTCTGCCAATACTGCTGCTACATAAATGTTTCTGGGGTTTGCGTATACTTCTGCAACTGAAATGTTACTGGGGTCTGTCTATACTGTTACTACTGAAATGTACCTAATACTGGGCTCTGCCTATACTGCTGCAACGGAAATGTTACTGGGGTCTGTCTATACTGTTACTACTGAAATGTTACTAATACTGGGCTATGCATATACTGCTGCTACTGAAATGTTACTGGGGTCTGTCTATACTGTTACTACTGAAATGTTACTAATACTGGGCTCTGCCTATACTGCTGCAACTGAAAAGTTACTGGGGTCTGTCTATAATGTTACTACTGAAATGTTACTAATACTGGGCTCTGCCTATACTCCTCATACTGAAATGTTACAGGGCTCTGCCTTTACTGCTGCTACAGAAATGTTACTGGGGTCTGTCTATACTGTAACTACAGAAATGTTACTGGGGTCTCCCTAGACTTCTGCAACATAACTGTTAGTGGGGTCAGCTTATACCTTGGCTACAGGAATATTACAGGGGTCTGTGCATAGTATGGGTGCACTAGGTTTTCCCATCGCGGTATTCTACTTATCTGGCCCTAAAAAAAAAACCCAGACTGACTAGGGCATGCAGTGTGGGCTGAAGCCCACCAGTATTTTATCTGACGTTAGCTCAGCTCTCCGGGGCACTGCAATGGGATTTATTTATGTACCGTCGGTGGCTTCCTGGGACCCAACCATGCTGTGTGTCCACACAGACTTCCCATTGAGGAGATGTACCTGCCTGTGACTATGAAAAAAGGCCAGACTGACTAGGCCATGCAGTATGGGCCGAAGCCAACCTGTATTTTATCTGACATTAGCTCAGCTGTCCAGGGCACTGCAATGGGATTTATTTATGTACCGTCGGTGGATTCCTGGGACCCACCCATGCTGTGGGTCCACACAGACTTCCCAGAGCGGAGTTGTACCTGCCTGTGACTATTAATGAAAAAAACCCAGTCTGACTCGGGCATGCAATGTGGGCCGAAGCCAACCTGTACTTTGTCTCACGTTACCGCAGCTATCCGGGGCACTGCACTGAGACAAACAAGAGGAGCGATACAACGCTAATGAGACGTTCACAGCTACGCTAGCATTGGAGTCCGCTCTAGGCCCGCGATTGCTGAGGGTTTGTGCAGAGGCCTATGTCCTGGGTGCAGTGAAAGTCCGCTTCCTGCCTACGATTGCTGAAGCTGTTGGCCGAGGCCTATGTCCCGGGGGAACTGCAACTGCGCCAGCTTGGGGCTGTGGAGCTTTTTCCTGGCTAATCCAGTCATTGAAGTGGTGAAAGGAAAGGTAACTGATTTACTGACCCCGTCGCAAATGAACTAGCATCGAAGTCCGCTTCATGCCCGCGTTTGTTGAGGGTGTGGGCTGAGGCCTATGTCCCGGGGGAAGTGCAAGTACGCCAGGTTGGGGCTGTGGAGCTTTTTCCTGCTAATCCAGTCATTGGAGCGGTGAAAGGAAAGCTAACTGATTTAATGAGACCGTCGCAGATGAACTAGCATCGAAGTCTGCTTCATGTCTATGATTGCTGAAGCTGTGGGCCTAGGCCTATGTCGTCGGTGCGGTGCAAGTCTGCCATGTTTGGCCACTCTGATTTATTTATTGTTCATGTCTTGGGTTGCCTAGGACCCACCTATGCTGTTGGTGCACACTTAGTTCCCATCGCGGTGTTTGACCTGTCTGGCACAAAGACACTGTCTGACTTGGGTAGGGGGCAGAATGCAGATGGCTTTCCCCATTGCGGTGTCGATTGAGCTATCTGACACCTAGACAGAATGAATACTGTGTGGGCACATGGATTCCCCATAGCTATGTAACTTGTGCCCACGTTTGCAGCTACTGACAGAGATTGGCACTTTATTGGAATGAAGATCGAACGTCAATTTCTCATTGATTCTCAACTGCATTGTGGGCTATCGCCCCGCCCCTTTTAAAGAGGGTCGCTACCTGGCCCTGCCAACCCTCTGCAGTGTGTGCTTTCGGTCCCTCCTCATGGCAGACGCACTTATAAATAGACATAAGGGTGGTGTGGCTATGAAGTGAGCGTGTGGCATGAGGGCAGCTGAAGGCTGCTTAAGGACACTTTTGTGTGCGCTGCGGACGTAGGGTCATGCGGGGGCGTTGGGCAGCATGTGACCCAGGAGAAGAGGCAGCAGTTTGTCCTGCAGGCAGTGCTTGGTTGGAGGTAGTGTGGTGCTTAGCTAAGGTGTGCCTTGCTAATGAGGGTTTGTCCGAAGTAAAAATTGTTAAGGGGGGGGGGCCTCACTCTTGCCCCTATTGTGGCTTAATAGTGGGACCTGGGAGCCTGAGATGCAGCCCAGCATGTTGCCCCTCGCCTGCCCTATCCGTATCTGTGTCGTTTCCATTACTTTCATAGGTTTTGAAGATTTGCACAAATGAAAACCATAGCGAGCATCGGCGATATACAAAAATGCTCGAGTCGCTCATTGACTTCAATGGGGTTCGTTACTCGAAACGAACCCTCGAGCATCGCGGGAAGCTCGACTCGAGCACCCGAGCATTTTGGTGCTCGCTCATCTCTAGCTGTCATGAATCACGGTTTTTCACCAAAGGCTGGATAGAGAGCACATATCCACCATTCACAGTAGGTGATGGTCACAGTTCCCCTCCTCTCCTTTCTGCACAATAACCTCTGGACAGGTCACAGAATATACCCACAATACTCTAGCATAGACATCCAAAATAAAGAGATATAAAGCACCAGTCACCCTTCTATAGAATCACAGTGTTTATTTCAAATTGCAGATGGACACAAGTGCAAGAAAAGCAGCAGGCAATTCGGATATAGCCACCCTTCCTCTAACCTTGCATACAGTTAGCACATCATTACGTCCATTTAAATGAATGCGACGCACCTGCTGCAGCATACAAATGCAATAAATGAATAAACTTAAAATCTTTAACAAAAATAATCATTCTTTGATAAACTGATGGCAGACTGACAGCTATCTCTTTAGATGTGCGCATACACAGATAGCTGCCAACCACTGATAGACCCGCCCACTGGACTCCTAAGCCTAGAATAAGCAGCGGTTTAAATAAATAAGCTATAAGTTATTCTGAATCATTTCCGATTAAACTATATATCAATCTGTTCAGCTCATCCTGCTCCATAACACACCTCCTGCAGCAGAATGGACTACATTTTCAACCTGATGGGTTTCCTTTAAACTGAAGCTCGAAAGTACTCTGCAATGAATGTTCTCCTTACCTGATGAAAGTGCAAACAGTAGCTGGACTGAAATATGAAGTAAACCCAGTGTGTTAAGTAAGCCCAGGTGGAAGCGATGGAGCAGATACCAAACAAAACATTCTGCAACCTTATTTGACTCTTTCTGTGCATCAGTAGTGATTTAAAGGGGTATCGCACTATAAAAATAAAATTTAACAGCTGGACATGGCATAAAAAAACAAAAGCGGTAATACCCAACTTTCTTCAGCCCCCTTAGTAAACAGCTGAATGGCTCCAATAATTCTCTCAGTAAGTACATTCCAGGGGAGGTCAGGTTACTTTTGTAGCCACAGTGCCATTGTCCCAAACTCCTTGCATCATGGTTCCTAAGATTTGCGTACTGATGCCAGGAGAGTGTGTGGTGATGCTACAGCCCCTGATTGGTTGCAGCAGTCACCTGACTTCTGCTGGACGTACATACCAGGAGGGCCACTCAGCTGTTTCTCTTGGGACTAAAGAAATCTGGGTATTGCCTCTTTATTTTTTCATGCCATACCCAGCAGTTAAAAAAAAGTGAGAAAAGCACTTTAAGCAAAGTAGCATGTATCTGAAATTCTAGTCATACAGACCCTCTGAAAAAGGATGGTGAGGTGCCTCTCTGAAAGTCCTTGCAGGCATGTGGATGAGGATACTCGTGAGACAGACTCAGTGGAGCTCTGTATACTATTTTTGCTATTGTCTATGGCTGTACTGGGTTACAGTAGACCAGGTGTCTTGTTGCAGCTGCGGTAAGAAGGTGTTAAGATCTGGGCACCTTTTCCTATTCGACAAAATCATAAACCTCTTTCATGCATTTTGAGCCTTAGAGATGAATACTTTCTCATCTACAATGTAGAAAATTTTAAAAAAAACTTATGGAATGTAAAAGTGTGTCCAACTTTTGACTGGTACTGTTTGAGAGTAGCCGACTATTCTTCTCTCTCCATCAATACAAGCACTTGGTCTTTGTATTTCTACAATGCTCCAAACAGAGAGAAAGAAATTTTGAGCCTGAAGCTCCTTTCAGACATAATGAGAAGTGCCTGATGCTTGTTTGCCCGAGCGAACAAGCTAGTGACGTCATTGCCAGCTAATTTGTGCTCATGCAGCCTGTTTAGACTGCACGATTCTCATTGAGAATCGTGCAGTCCTCTGTGCAGTCCTCTGTAAGTGTTTCACAATCTGGCTTGGCTTTCAATTCCTAGTCATTGTTACAAGGCTTATATAAAGAGTCTAACATTGATTTGAAGAAATGCTGCCTTTCCAATAGGTGGTGCTACGGAGGTATTGTTCCATCTCCCTTATTTGCATATTACCCAGAGGAGCATGAATTGCCTTTTAAGTTTCCTCCCTCACTTGTCTCCCTAAGGAGAAAAGATAGCGTGTCTGACATTTGTATGTGAAACACTGAATGATCAGTTTTTAAACAGCACAAGCTGTTCATAAGCCGATGATGACTGTTATGCCGTTTAAATGCTCTATTAGTCAAACATCATCTAAAATTGCATAATCACCTCTTCAAAACATTTGTGTTGTTTGGGAACACTTACAAACTTTTTGAACTCCAGTGTTTTCCATTAGAGGTGCCCGTTAAGCACCAGAAAGATTTAGGAGTTTGAAGCACCTGAGCAATGGCCCTTTTGCCCTCCCTGCAAGGGCCCATCTTTTTAAAGGAGGCCATTTGTATCTTTTCATAACAGAGACCCTTGAAAACCCATTTTAATGAAAGAGTTTATAGCATCTTCACTTCATACTGCTACAATGTAACATTTTTAATAAATCACCCTTTTATCTAGATTAGGTTTCATGTGGCAGATTGCAGTCCCATCATATAAAATGTCTACTGGCTATCAAGTGAACCAACATTTTAGCTTTAGAAGACATTTGTTCAATTAAATGCAAGCAAGCTACACTATATCTGGAAGTTTTCTCCTCTATGTATTGCTTTCAAAAGGAGTACCTATTATAAGCAATGTCCTGCTGGAAAAATTGGCACTTAGCGAGGAATGAACGAGAGCTCGAAAGGTATTGGGACATTGGAAAATCCCGTCATGTTAGGGCTGATATCAGCTTCAGTTAAATGCATCTTGGTAGTTAGCTTGAAATTCTGTAAGATGGTTGTGAAAAAAAGAAACAGCTCCATTTTAGCCAATCCTTCACCGGCACAGACTCTCTTCCCTAGTAGTGGGTGAGAAAATAAATTATAATGAATGAAAATGCCAAATAGTGCAACAAAAAAAACATGTAGTGATATGTTTAAATTCCTTACAGCATGTCATAGACCTTTGTTTTCCCTATCTAAAAGGGCCAACAAAGCAGATCCTTGTCGTAGTCCTGACAAACAGCTGATTTTACTGGGGGAATTAGCAGCTATTCAGATGAATGGACATCTATATAATACATAGACGAATTGTGTCTGCCAGAATGGGAGTTGCTCTCAGTTCTGATTTATAGTAGGGTGTACTGAGTGGGAAACCTCCTGTTACAGCACGGCAGACATGACAATATCATGGCATGATGTCCTCTACAAGTAGGTTGGTCTAGTGTGAAGTCATAACATCAGTCCAGCCCATATGACAAGAGTGCTGGGTCATGCGACCTGTCATTTGAAATGGGATGCCGACCAGATCACATCTATCTACTAGTATGATTAATCAACGTAGAGCTGCTGTCCCCAGCCGGCCGATCAGACACTGTTATAGTATATATATTTTGGCTCCTCGTCTTCAGATGGGTCGGTTGTTTCTCTGTTAGTGGAGTCCTGGTCTAGTCCATGGTTTTTCTGTATCCAGATATGTTCTTGGTGTTCTTACTATTATTGTAGTGTTTCATCTGCTTCCTATACTGTGGCTACTATTGTCTTTTTTTCATCTAACCATTGTTATTCCCTTATGCATCTAGGGACATTTGAAGAAGCCCACGGGTTCCAATATGGGGGTACTCTTATCAGGGTGATTGCTCCACTTTAGGCAGAGTTTAATCCATTTTAGCACATTGGGCTGTGATTTCCTCTTTCCTCCTCATTTAGTTTCATATTGGTTCTTTTGTTACTCAGGTTTTAAATATTTTGTGTATCCGTTCTGTTGGACAACTTTTACATCTGGCTTGGACAAGGTGCTTTGCCATCTGCCTCAGACACAACACCTCCTTTATGACATCCATTTCCCTTAATTTGATCCATTAATAGGGATGTACTTCATGAGACAAACAATTTAAAGAGGAAAAGATTCAGTATAACTTGCATTTTATTCATTTAAACTTCTAACATTCTGAGGTGAACAGTCCAGCGGGTGGAGCTATCAGTGATTGACAGCTATCTTTGTATGACTATACATGTAGGAAAGTCTGCCAATCACTGCTAGGACCACCCATTGATCTGTTTATCTCAGAATAAGCACAGATATAAATGTATACAATACAAGTAATACTGAATATTTCCCCATAAAACTATATATGGATCTGCTCAGCTCCTCTTGTTCTTTAATATGATGCTTGCAGTTTGGACAACATGTTCTAGCCAACAGATTCCCTTTAAATGGGCTTTTTTAAATTAGAAACTGCAGGGTCAGATAAAGATGTAAAATAGAGCAAAGATTCATATTCACCTTTCCAGTGCTGCCGCATAAGTCCTCATCAATCCATTGCCAGAAAAGACTTGCAACTATTACATGCCATTTATTTCACACCTGATTGCTCACCAAATCACTGTGCACATGTACCATTCATGCACATGTGCCTGAGGCTAGTGATTAGCTGAGCAGTCATTGAGCAATGAACAGCACATGACTACTACAGTCTCTTCCGGGATCAGCCTGGAACAGAGGGACATTGGAAAGGTAAGTATGGCTTTTACTTTATTTTACACGTTTATCTGTCCCTTGCATATAGAGACAGGCAAAATACTAAGCTTTTATCTACAGGTCTGCAAGTGAATGATCTATGCCAGTAGCCTCCAAACTGCGGCCACAAGTTGGAGACTACTGATGTATGCAATACAATGTAAGGGCTCATTCAGATTAGCGTGTTTATGTGCGTATAATCGTGCGCACATAACCATGCGTCTATTAGAACCATTGGTTTCCTATGATGTCTTCATATGTCTGTGTTTTACATGTGTGCAAACGTGCGCACCTGCAAAAGATAGGACATGCGTGCACCATAGGTCCATGTTGCATGTAAATATTCCCTGCAGGGAGTCCACTCATCACTGAACACTGTGACAGCACTATCATAGTGTTCCGCAATGATGGCACTCCCCACGGGGAGTAAAGAATCCCCTGCCACAGCTGTCATTCATTGAATTATAAATGGCTGAACGCTACCTGTGATTGGCTGAGCACTCAGCCAATCAGACACAGCCCTTTCAGCAGGCAGGGATTTTAAATCCCTTCCTGCTGAAAGAGCTTCAGAGCAGTGCAGAGGGACCAAGCGGCTGGACGCGCCTGAGCCCCGATAACAGTGGAGAGGTGAGTATATATATTTTTTATTTTTTTTACACGTTAGTAATGATTTTCGGGGAAAGGCTTATATTTAAAGCACTTCCCTGAAAATCAATGCAGGGGCTGCCGGCAACCCATTGCTTTCAATGGGGCCGCCGGCAGCAGCGGTGGTGCAATTGAAAGCAATGGGCACAGGGCTTCGTTTAAGTGTGGTTTGCACGCTTCTGTGAATGAGGCTTAACACACAAATGTAGTGGAAAGGTAGCTGTATTTTTTCCAATATTTGGGACTAGTTTTCAGTACAAATAAGTAGTAAATGCCTAACACAGAAAAGTCCAAAATGTTTATGTTTATAAAATCAATGGCTCTGAAAATTTTATTTATTTCTATATTACACTGTGATCAGTAATGATGGCACTCCCCGCAGGGAGTAAAGAATCCCCTGTTACAGCTGTCATTCATTGAATTATGAATGGCTGAGTGCTGCCTTTGATTGGCTGAGCGCTGAGACCAATCACAGGCAGCACTCAACTGTCATTCAGTGAATGGCTGAGCGCTACCTGTGATTGGTTGAGCGCTCAGCCAATCAGACACAGCCCTTTCAGCAGGCACTATTATTTCCAAACGCTGAGTAGTCTAATTCTGCACTCACAAACCCTTTAGTCTGTTCCCTACTTCTTCAGTAAGACATATGGGACAGAAGAATGACAAAATGACTGCAGGATCAGACTACTCAGTGTTTGTTTGTAGTCTTTTACCATAGAGATACATAACTACTGTATATGTAGGAGCTATATACCAAAAAGTTAGATTTTTTAAATTACAACTGCTTGCTTTATCTTTTATTTTACATATATTTACGTATTAGGAATGATTTTGGAATACGTAAGGCACAATGCATTCACATTTTATTTGATTGAGTTATATCAGTAAACTAAGTCGATTCCACCCCAGGGGGGTGGGGTGTACTTTCTTAATGGCAACATGTACATGTGTTCAAGATGTAAATATAATTTGATTGCGCAAAAATTTTTTGTAGTTTTGGATTATGAAAAAAAAATTGTAATAAAAAGGAGTTTTAAAGAATGATTTTGAAGGTAGGCATAGACTATGAAGCACAAAATATATTTAAAGAGGTTGCACCAGGTCAATATGTTTTGATGACATGATAGTTGTATTAATTCTCATCTTGTTTGTAAAATAATATCTGCTAAATCTGTATGATTGATATCAGATAGAATCACTTGCAACATGCTCATATGCTTTCTATAGTAGAAAGGGTAATACCTGTGGAGAATGGAATAAAAGCATCTTCTTTCTTGAAGCTGCCATTCTCATCCAGGAAATGATTGGGGTTAAACTTATTTGGAGTTGCAAAATAGTCAGGATCATGAAGAGCGCAGTACAGAATGGGGTATACATCAGTGCCCTATATTCAAGAAAACAGAATAGAATTATAATAATGAAGGCAGGAGTGAGTGTGTCACTACAGTGTCTGAAACTCTTAGCACTAATTTGACAGTGCTCTTTTCTTTAACCCTTTCCAATCCACTGTCTGAAGACATTTTCATTGAAGGCTTTACAGCTCCGATTTTGGAAAACGTCCAGCAGGGTATTCTAACTGTAGATTACTGACCACTCTGTTGTCGGGGACCTCTCCAGCATGTCACATAATGCAGTACTGGCTCTAGCCAGCAAAAGGCGCCATTGTATAATGGCACAAAGAGAAAAGCCCCCTAGGAAATCGTGAATCCAAAATTGGATTGCAAAGGGTTAAAGTGGGTTTTCCCATGATTTAAAATTGCTTCCCATACCTTCTATTCTTCCTGGTTGCTGCTAACCAGGACCTGTGACTGCTACAGCAATAACTGGCTTCAGCAGTGACCTTCTATAGCCAGTGATTGGCTGCAGCAGTCACATGTCCTGGTCAGCAGCAACAAGGCAGGACAGAGTGGTTGTGAAGCAATTTTAGGTCATGGAAAAACCCATTTAAGGGCATGTGCCATTTACATGAAAAATAACAGAGGAACGGCACAGCCCAGTTAAAGTATATGAAAAAATACTCCCAAGTTGTTATTTTATGGAGAATATGTGATGATTGGAATTGGTGGTAGAATAAAATGTTGCACCCCAAACAATTTTAACAGTGAAATAGCAGGGTGCTATACCCTAGCTACACCTGTGATGTTGTGTTGCAGTATGAACCCCATATGAGAAAGTCTAGGAAACAGGGTGGCTGGTTAACTTATGCTCAACTTGTGCAGAATAAGGCTGAGGTTTACATTAATCTATAATCGCAGTGCTATTACTCTTTCACCTAGAGTGGCTGCCCTGAAGTTGGCAACGTCCTTCAAATTGACACCCTCTCAACAGTTGGACCTTTCATCTGCACCACTACATGTTTGGATCACATATAAAGCAATGGGGTGAAAGGAATCAGCTTTAGCCAGGGCTTTAGTTTTGTTTTTGCACTAAATAGTGGGTGCCATGTTCAATAAAACTGTACACAAGAAAAACACTAAACTCTACAGTGAACTTTTTTCAATGGGTGTCAATGGCATATATGTGCAAACATAGATGTTACCATGCAGGGTTGCGCAGGGTCCCGCGGTCGGCGCGTGCCGCTCCGGTGTCGGCTCCGGCGTCCTGGAGCTCTGGAGTCGGGGCTCTCCCGGCGGCGTGGGGCAGCCAGTGTGGGCGTGGGCGTGTCCGCCCGTAGGGTGCCGCCCGCACTCCTCCACCTGTCTTATGCAGCAGTGGGAGAGTCGGCTCCTCCCACTCACTGCCCCTGGGTGGAGGCTTGCAGTTATAAGGCTGGCAGTGACCTGAGCTCACTGCCAGTTATTGGTTCGGTCAGCGTCTAGTAGGTCCTGTCTGCAGATAGCCTCAGTTCAGCCTCTAGTTTGCCTGTCTGTTTCCTTCTCCAGCTTTGCTTTGCTCTGTAGGTTCTGTTGGTCATTTCCATCTGTCTTCTCTGTCGGCACTCTGTCCCCCCATTTAGTTAGTAACATCTTGTCAGTCGCCAGGTCCCTAGCCAGTGTAGGGACCGCCGTCCAGTTGTCCGCCTGGGGTTAGCCAGGGCCGAGGCAAGTAGGCAGGGACAGTGGGGTGCGGGAAGCTCAGGGCACCCCACCTGGCGCTCGGGGGGGGGGGGGGGTCAGAGTGCCGTAACATAATAACTGGCCCTTTAAAACGTTTTTTCATGAAGGCGATCAGCTCCCTCTCGACCCAGCTGCAAGCCGTGGTCCAGGATTTGTCCGCTCGCATGGCAGTCCAGGAGCAGCGGGGGTTGTCGCAGGGGCCGGATGCCTCAACCAGTCCCGAACCCAAGTGCCCTCTTCCCGAGGTATTCTCTGGGGAGAGGAACAAGTTTTTTATTTTCCAACAGGCGTGTCGCCTGTTTTTTCGGATGCGTCCCCGTTCCTCCGGGTCGGAGGCTCAGAGGGTCGGGCTGATAATGTCCCTGCTGCGGGCCTTTTCCATCCCCGAGGGTTCGTGAATGCATTTTTTCAGGAACTCGGGGGTATCTTTGACGAACCGGACTGAGCGGGGTTGGCAGTTTCCCGGTTATTGGTGTTGCACCAGGGGTCGCTTTGTGTGGAGGATTATTGCTCCAACTTCAGGTGCTATGCAGGTGATACTGCATGGAACGATAGCGCACTGAAGGACGTTTTTCTGCAGGGCCTCTCGGGTGTGGTAAAAGACCTGTTGATTTCCCATCCCATTCCCGGGTCCTTAAAGGAGGCTATGGAGCTAGCGGTGAAGGCAGATAGGAGGCTCAGGTCTAGAAAGCAGGATAGACAGGCCCGTAGGGTCAGGGAGGTCATTTGTCCTGTTCCCTCTTCTTCTGTACCTGTCTCTGTTCCCGAGCCAATGGAGGTGGACCCGCTGGACCCCAAAGAGCGACGCTGGATTTGTTTGTTGCATCATCTCTGCCTCTACTGCGGGAAAGCTGGACATTGGGTGATAACCTGCCCCCTGAGGCTTCAGCGCTCACAGTCTGAACCGGCGGAAGAGCTCCGAGTCCTAGGCGATTGTAGGGAGGATCGCCTAGGACTTCAGGTACTTCCTAAACTGTTGGTACCTTGTCAGGTTAGATTCCGGAATTTTTCCCGACCCGAGAATGCGTTTATTGACCTGATAAGCATGTGTTTCGTTAAACCCCTGATGGCAGAATTTGGGGCGCTGGAGACGCCAATTCATTTTACCAGTATTGATGCTACCCCTCTCTCTACAGGCCTGGTACGATGGAGGACCCCCGGATTACAGTTCACGGTGGGGATTCTCCACTCGGAAAAACTGTCTTTCCTGTTTATGGAAAAAATGTCGGTTGATGTGGTGCTTGGTATGCCCTGGTTGGCACTGCACAACCCCCAATTTGATTGGTCCACCCGGGAATTGACACATTGGGGATCATCCTGTCATAATCACCTGTCTACTATAGCTGTGTGCTCCGCAGATACTGTGCCCATTCCAGAGTATTTGTCAGACTTTCAGGATGTATTCTCCAAAAAACTGTCTAAGCTCTGCCTCCTCATAGGGAGTGGGACTGTGGTATTGATCTGTTTCCCGACAGTCCCATCCCTAAGGGAGCCATTTTCAATTTGTCAGGCCATGAGCATGAGGCCCTCAAGTCCTATATCTGAGGCTCTGGCCAACCGACATATCCGGCCGTCCAGGTCCCCTGCCGGGGCAGGTCTCTTCTTTGTAGAGAAGAAGGACGGGACACTAAGGCCTTATGTGAATTATCGGGCCTTGAATAAAATCACAGTGAAGAACCAGTGCTCCTTGCCCCTAATTCCTGACTTGTTGAATCAGGTGGTAGGGGCCCACTGGTTCTCCAAACTGGACTTGCGGGGGGCTTACAATTTAATTCGCATTAAAGAGGGAGATGAATGGAAGACGGCGTTCAACACCCCGTTAGGACATTTTGAATGTCTGGTCATGCCTTTTGGACTCTGTAACGCCCCCGCTGTGTTTCAGGGTTTTATGAACGCGGTCTTTCACGACTTCCTGGGGGTATTTCTGGTCATCTATCTTGATGACATTCTGGTGTACTCACCTGACTGGGATTCACATGTGCGGCACCTGAGGTTGGTCCTGACCCGGTTGCGCGAGTATCAACTTTTTGTCAAGTTAGAGAAATGCACATTTGGTTCTAAACAAGTATCTTTCCTTGGTTATGTAATTTCACTAGAGATGAGCGAACGTATTCGTCCGAGCTTGATATTCGTGCGAATATTAGGGTGTTCGGGATGTTCGTTATTCATAACGAACACCATGCGGTGTTCCGGTTACTTTCACTTCCTTCCCTGAGACGTTAGCGCGCTTTTCTGGCCAATTGAAAGACAGGGAAGGCATTACAACTTCCCCCTGTGACGTTCAAGCCCTATACCACCCCCCTGCAGTGAGTGGCTGGGAAGATCAGATGTCACCCGAATATAAAAGTCGGCCCCTCCCGCGGCTCGCCTCAGATGCCTTGTGAGTTAGATGAGGGACAGTGCTGCTGGTACCGGAGCTGCTGTAGGGAGAGAAATAGCAGTTAGTGTAGGCTTCAAGAACCCCAAAGGTCCTTATTAGGGCCAGTAATACCTGTGTGTTGGCTGCTGTTAGCAGTGCCTTTTTTCTTTTTTCTCAAAATCGCCTCTGCAGAGCGTTGCACCCGGCATTAGGGACAGAAGTGTTGAATAGGCAGGGAGAGTGTTAGGAGTGAGTGTAGCCTTCAAGAACCTCAACGGTCCTTTCTAGGGCCATATTTAACCGTGTGCAGTACTGTGCTGGCTGCTGTTAGCTGTGCTGCATTTTTTTTTTTCTCAAAATCGCCTCTGCAGAGCGTTGCACCCGGCATTAGGGACAGAAGTGTTGGATAGGCAGGGAGAGTGTTAGGAGTGAGTGTAGCCTTCAAGAACATCAACGGTCCTTTCTAGGGCCATATTTAACCGTGTGCAGTACTGTGCTGGCTGCTGTTAGCTGTGCTGCATATTTTTTATTTTCTCAAAATCGCCTCTGCAGAGCATTGCACCCTCCATTGATACTACAGGGAAAGAATTGTGTAGGCAGGGCCACAACACAGTTATTATTCATTGAATATACGCAGTGGGTCCTTTTGGTGTAAAAAAAGGGAAACGAAATCTATTTGTCCTGCCTCTGTCCGTCCTAAGGGCTGTGGACACGTGTGAGCTGCGTGTACAACGTTAAAAAATCAGACGCACCCAGCTACGGTTTACTGCTGGCTTCGCCATTTGCTTTCCTTAATTGGGAAAAAAATACCTGCTCTGCCAGAGTTAATAACTCTGCTACCCTCAAGTTCTGTGACACATTAGCAGGGACACAGCACAGTTATTAAACTTAGATTATTCATTGAATATACGCAGTGGGTCCTTTTGGTGTAAAAAAAGGGAAACGAAATCTATTTGTCCTGCCTCTGTCCGTCCTAAGGGCTGTGGACACGTGTGAGCTGCGTGTACAACGTTAAAAAATCAGACGCACCCAGCTACGGTTTACTGCTGGCTTCGCCATTTGCTTTCCTTAATTGGGAAAAAAAATACCTGCTCTGCCAGAGTTAATAACTCTGCTACCCTCAAGTTCTGTGACACATTAGCAGGGACACAGCACAGTTATTAAACTTAGATTATTCATTCAATAGAGGCAGTGGGGCCTTTCGTTTTCAAAAAAGGGAAAAAATTATATTTGGCCTGCAGTCTTGCGCCAATTTATTTCCTGCCTGTGAAATCAAATCACTGGTAATACAGCATGCTGAGGGGTAGGGGTAGGCCTAGAGGACGTGGACGCGGCCGAGGACGCGGAGGGCCAAGTCAGGGTGTGGGCACAGGCCGAGCTCCTGATCCAGGTGTGTCGCAGCCGACTGCTGCGCGATTAGGAGAGAGGCACGTTTCTGGCGTCCCCACATTCATCGCCCAATTAATGGGTCCACGCGGGAGACGGTTATTAGAAAATGAGCAGTGTGAGCAGGTCCTGTCCTGGATGGCAGAAAGTGCTTCGAGCAACCTATCGTCCACCCGCAGTTCTGCGCCGTCCACTGCTGCAAATCAGAATCCTCTGTCTGCTGCTCCTCCTTCCTCCCAGCCTCCTCACTCCACTACAATGACACCTGCTCAGGAGCGGGAACACTCCCAGGAACTGTTCTCGGGCCCCTGCTTAGATTGGGCAGGAGTGGTTCCTCTCCCACCAGAGGAGTTTATCGTCACTGATGCCCAACCATTCGAAAGTTCCCAGGGTCCGGGGGAAGAGGCTGGGGACTTCCGCCAACTGTCTCAAGAACTTTCTGTGTGTGAGGAGGACGATGACGATGAGACACAGTTGTCTTGCAGTGAGGTAGTAGTAAGGGCAGTAAGTCCGAGGGAGCAGCGCACAGAGGATTCGGAGGAAGAGCAGCAGGACGATGAGGTGACTGACCCTACCTGGTGTGCAACGCCTACACAGGACAGGTCTTCAGAGGGGGAGGCACAGGCAGCAGCAGGGCAGGTTGCAAGAGGCAGTGCGGTGGCCAGGGGTAGAGGCAGGGCCAGACCGAATAATCCACCAACTGTTTCCCAAAGCGCACCCTCGCGCCATGCCACCCTGCAGAGGCCGAGGTGCTCTAAGGTCTGGCAGTTTTTCACAGAGACGCCTGACGACCGACGAACAGTGGTGTGCAACCTTTGTCGCGCAAAGCTCAGCCGGGGAGCCAACACCAACAGCCTCACCACCACCAGCATGCGCAGACATATGATGGCCAAGCACCCCACAAGGTGGGACGAAGGCCGTTCACCGCCTCCGGTTTGCACCCCTGCCTCTCCCCCTGTGCCCCAACCTGCCAATGAGATGCAACCCCCCTCTCAGGACACGGGCACTACCGCCTCATGGCCTGCACCCACACCCTCACCTCCGCTGTCCTCGGCCCCATCCACCAGTGTAGTTCAGCGCACCATCCAGCCGTCGCTTGCGCAACTGTTGGAGCGCAAGCGCAAGTACGCCGCCACGCACCCGCACGCTCAAACGTTAACCGTCCGCATAGCAAAATTCATCAGCCTTGAGATGCTGCCGTATAGGGTTGTGGAAACGGAGTCCTTCAAAAGTATCATGGAGGCGGCGGCCCCGCGCTACTCAGTTCCCAGTCGCCACTACTTTTCCCGATGTGCCGTCCCAGCCCTGCACGACCACGTCTCCCGCAACATTGTACGCGCCCTCACCAACGCGGTTACTGCCACGGTCCACTTAACAACGGACACGTGGACAAGCACAGGCGGGTAGGGCCACTACATCTCCCTGACGGCACATTGGGTGAATTTAGTGGAGGCTGGGACAGAGTCAGAGCCTGGGACCGCTCACGTCCTACCCACCCCCAGAATTGCGGGCCCCAGCTCGGTGGTGGTATCTGCGGAGGTGTATGCTTCCTCCACTAAAGCACCCTCCTCCTCCTCCGCAACCTCTGTCTCGCAATCAAGATGTGTTAGCAGCAGCATGTCGCCAGCAGTCGGTGTCGCGCGGTGTGGAAGCACAGCCGTGGGCAAGCGTCAGCAGGCCGTGCTGAAACTACTCAGCTTAGGATATAAGAGGCACACGGCCCACGAACTGCTGCAGGGTCTGACACAGCAGACCGACCGCTGGCTTGCGCCGATGAGCCTCCAACCGGGCATGGTCGTGTGTGACAACGGCCGTAACCTGGTGGCGGCTCTGCAGCTCGGCAGCCTCACGCACGTGCCATGCCTGGCCCACGTCTTTAATTTGGTGGCTCAGCGCTTTCTGAAAAGCTACCCACGCTTGTCAGACCTGCTCGTAAAGGCGCGCCGGCTCTGCGCACATTTCCGCAAGTCCCACACGGACGCTGCCACCCTGCGCACCCTGCAACATCGGTTTAAGCTGCCAGTGCACCGACTGCTGTGCGACGTGCCCACACGGTGGAACTCTACGCTCCACATGTTGGCCAGGCTCTATGAACAGCGTAGAGCTATAGTCGAATTCCAACTCCAACATGGGCGGTGCAGTGGGAGTCAGCCTCCTCAATTCTTTTCAGAAGAGTGGGCCTGGTTGGCAGACATCTGCCATGTCCTTGGTAATTTTGAGGAGTCTACCCAGGTGGTGAGCGGCGATGCTGCAATCATTAGCGTCACCATTCCTCTGCTATGCATCTTGAGAAATTCCCTGCAAAGCATAAAGGCAGCTTCTTTGCGCTCGGAAACGGGGGCCGTGGAAGACAGTATGTCGCTGGATAGTCAGAGCACCCTCCTGTCTATTTCTCAGCGCGTACAGGAGGAGGAGGAGGAGCATGAGGAGGATGAGGAAGAGGGGGAAGAGACAGCTTGGCCCGCTGCTGACGGTACACCGGCTGATTGCCTGTCATCCTTTCAGCGTGTATGGCCTGAGGAGGAGGAGGAGGAGGATCCTGAAAGTGATCTTCCTAGTGAAGACAGCCATGTGTTGCGTACAGGTACCCTGGCACACATGGCTGACTTCATGTTAGGATGCCTTTCTCGTGACCCTCGCGTTGCACGCATTCTGGCCACAACGGATTACTGGGTGTACACGCTGCTCGACCCACGCTATAAGGAGAACCTGCCCACTCTCATTCCCGAAGAGGAAAGGGGTTCGAGAGTGTTGCTATACCACAGGACCCTTGCGGACAAGCTGATGGTAAAATTCCCAGCCGACAGCGCTAGTGGCAGAAGGCGCAGTACCGAGGGCAAGGTAGCAGGGGAGGTGCGGAGATCGAGCAGCATGTACATCCCAGGCAGTACAACAGTCTTTAAGGGCCTGGACAGCTTTATGGCTCCCCACCAAGACTGTGTCACCGCTCCCCAGTCAAGGCTGAGTCGGCGGGAGCACTGTAAAAGGATGGTGAGGGAGTACGTAGCCGATCGCACGACCGTCCTCCGTGACGCCTCTGCCACCTACAACTACTGGGTGTCGAAGCTGGACACGTGGCCTGAACTCGCGCTGTATGCCCTGGAGGTGCTTGCTTGTCCTGCGGCTAGCGTCTTGTCGGAGAGGGTGTTTAGTGCGGCTGGGGGAATCATCACAGATAAGCGTAGCCGCTTGTCAACCGACAGTGCCGACAGGCTTACACTCATCAAGATGAACAAAGCCTGGATTTCGCCAGACTTCTCTTCTCCACCAGCGGACAGCAAGGATACGTAAGCAATACGTAGGCTGCACCCGCGGATGGAAGCTACGTTCTCTCTCACCATCCAAAACGAGGACATTTCTGCTTCATCAATCTGTGTCTAATATTCCTCCTCCTCCTCCTGCTCCTCCTCCTGAAACCTGACGTAATCACGCTGAACGGGCAATTTTTCTTAGGGCCACAAGGCTCACTCAAATAATTTTTTTGAACAATTTTTAAAAGTTTCAATGCGCTGAAAAGCGTTGGAACTTTAACTTGAACCAATTTTTCGTTACACTGGGCTGCCTCCAGGCCTAGTTACCACTTAAGCCACATTAACGAAAGCGATTAATGGGTTTCACCTGCCCTCTTGGCTGGCCATGGCCAATTTTTTGGATGTACATTAGTACTGTTGATACAGCAATTTTTGTGGGCCCTCGCCTACAGTGTAATCAAATGAATTTTTAGCCCACCTGCATTACAGCTGACGTTACCTCAGCTGTGTTGGGCAATGCAATGGGATATTTCTATGTACCGCCGGTGGCTTCCTGGCACCCACCCATGCTGTAGGTGCACACGGAGTTTTTACTACATCTGTACACTTGAAAAGAACCCCAGTCTGACTGGGGCATGCAGTGTGGGCCGAAGCCCACCTGCATTAAGCACGACATTACTACCTCAGCTGTGTTGGGCAATGCAATGGGATATTTCTATGTACCGCCGGTGGCTTCCTGGCACCCACCCATGCTGTAGGTGCACACTGAGTTTTTACTACATCTGTACACTTGAAAAGAACCCCAGTCTGACTGGGGCATGCAGTGTGGGCCGAAGCCCACCTGCATTAAGCACGACATTACTACCTCAGCTGTGTTGGGCAATGCAATGGGATATTTTTGTGTACCGCCGGTGGGTTCCAGGGAGCCACCCATGCTGTGGGTCCACAGGGACTTCACAATAGGGAGTTGTACCTGCCTGTGTCTATGAATTAAAAACCGCAGTCTGACTGGGGCATGCAGACACCTTGACAGAATGAATAGTGTGTGGCACATAGGTTCCCCATTGCTATGCCCACATGTGCAGCTCCTGATGGCGGTGGCACAGGATTCTATTTCTCATTGCTTCTGTACAGCATTGTGGGCTATTGCCCCGCCACTTTTAAAGAGGGTAGCTGCCTAGCCGTGCCAACCTCTGCAGTGTGTGCCTGCGGTCCCTCGTCATGGCAGACGCAATTCTAAATAGACATGAGCGTGGTGTGGCATGAGGGCAGCTGAAGGCTGCGCAGGGACACTTTGGTGTGCGCTGTGGGGGGGAGGGGGGGCGGTTGGGCAGCATGTAACCCAGGAGAAGTGTCAGTGGAGTGTCATGCAGGCAGTGATTGTGCTTTGTTGGAGGTAGTGTGGTGCTTAGCAAAGGTATGCCATGCTAATGAGGGCTTTTCAGAAGTAAAAGTTGTTGGGGGGGGGGGGGGCACTCTTGCCGGTATTGTGGCTTAATAGTGGGACCTGTGAACTTAAGATGCAGCCCAACATGTAGCCCCTCGCCTGCCCTATCCGTTGCTGTGTCGTTCCCATCACTTTCTTGAATTGCACAGATTTTCACACATGAAAACCTTAGCGAGCATCGGCGAAATACAAAAATGCTCCGGTCGCCCATTGACTTCAATGGGGTTCGTTATTCGAAACGAACCCTCGAACATCGCGGGAAGTTCGTTTCGAATAATGAACACCCGAGCATTTTGGTGTTCGCTCATCTCTAAATTTCACCCACGGAGATTCAGATGGAGTCTGATAAAGTAGCAGCAATCTCCCAATGGCTCAGACCAGACAACCTCAAGGCCCTCTAGCGGTTCTTAGGTTTTGCTAATTTTTACCGCAAATTCATTAGGAATTACTCGGTTATTGCTCAACCCCTGACCGACCTGACCAAGAAGGGGGCCGACTTGGTAAAATGGTCACCTGCAGCCCTTGAGGCCTTTAGTCATCTAAAGAGGGCATTTACGACTGCCCCGGTGCTAATACAGCCGGACTCATGACTACCCTTTTTTATTGAGGTGGATGCATCTGAAGTGGGGACAGGAGCAGTATTGTCACAGGAAGTCAGTGGGGGATCTGGGTATAGCCCATGTGCGTTCTTTTCGCGGAAGTTTAATTCGGCAGAACGCAACTACGACGTGGGTAACCGTGAATTATTGGCTATCAAATGGGCTCTGGAAGAGTGGCGACACCATCTTGAGGGGGTAGACACCCAATTACCGTGTATACTGATCACAAGAATCTGGTATATCTCGCCAATGCTAAAAGACTCACGGCTCGTCAAGCCAGGTGGGCGTTGTTCTTCGCCAGGTTTAATTTCGTCATAACATATATCCCAGGAGAGAAGAACGTGAAGGCAGACGCCCTTTCACGGAGTTTCGGGGTGCCGGATAGTGAGACTATGACCCCCGAGAATATCTTAGCCCCTGGCGTGGTGGTGGCAGCTGTAGAGTCTAACTTCGTCCCTCAACTACAGGATGCTCAGCAGGACACTCCTTCGGGGGTGCTGGAGGGCAGATGGTTTGTGCCAGAGACCCTACGTCCTAGAGTCATGGATGAATCTCACTCGTCGGTTCTCGCAGGGCACCCAGGATTTCAGGGGACCTTGGATCTTTGTTCCAGACACTTCTGGTGGCCTGGTATGTCTCAGGAGATCCGCAACTTTGTTAGGGGATGCTCGGTCTGTGCTCGCAATAAGAGTCAGCGGCGTCCTCCGGAGGGTCCCCTGAGACAGCTACCGCTTCCTTCCAGTCCATGGTCGCACTTATTGGTAGATTTCATCACTGATCTACCAGAATCCCAGAAGTGCACCACTATCTTAGTGGTGGTTGACCGGTTCTCTAAGATGGCACATTTTGTGGCGTTAAAGAAGTTACCTTCGGCAAAAGAATTTGCCATGATTTTTGTAAAAGAAATAATTTGCCTACATGGGGTTCCCCAAAATATTGTATCTGATCGCGGGTTTCAGTTTGTGTCACAGTTTTGGCGTGCCTTCTGCAGAAACCTGCAGAAACCTGGGAACGTCGCTTTCCTTCTCTTCAGCATTCCACCCGCAAACTAATGGTCAGACTGAGCAGAAGAACCAAGATTTAGTGCAATATTTACGGTTATTTGCTAGCAAAAAGGCTCATCAGTGGGCAGAGTTCCTGCCGTTGGCAGAGTTTGCACTAAACAACCGCCCTTGTTCTTCCACTGGGGTATCTCCATTTTTTTGTGTATACAGTCAGCATCCTTGCTTCCTTACAGCAATCCCTACCCCTTCGGTCTGCCCTGCAGCTGATGTCGCCACAGATACGCTTCGGGGAATATGGAAAGAGGTACAGAAAATCTTGGAAGCAGCGGGGACTCGTATGCAGTTGCGTAGTGAGAAGAGTCTGTCTGTATCTGAACCTTACAAGGTGGGACAGAAGGTATACCTGTCTTCTAAAAATCTCAAGTTAAGGGTCCCATCCCTGAAGCTGGCGCCACGTTACGTGGGTCCGTTTGTCATCACGCGGGTGGTGAACCCACTCGCCTACGAACTAGGTTTGCCAGCTACATGGAGGGTTCACAAGGTGTTCCATAGGTCGTTATTGAAACCTTTTGTCCCTTCGCCAACCTGTGACGTATGGCACCCAGGGGACTTATTTCCAGCTCTTCGGATCCTGCACTCTTGCAAGATTGAGCCCAAGTCACACTCTGCATGGCCTAGCATGCCCTAACACACCTCGCTGACGCCTAGGTTTCCAACAGCCGACAAACAATTAACACACTTTGTGGTTACGGATCATGTAAAGCTTTCAAGGCCACTTAACGGTTAAAGCTTTATTTAAAAAAAGGTTATCAGTGCTTAGATAAGAAATACACAAAAGGAGATATTTACAAACGGATAAGGAGCATACACATGGTTACAAAACAGTATGGGAACAAAAAGGAATAAAATAATAGAAAATACTAGTCTATGAAGCGGTTTCAAATAGTCCTAGGCTGAGGAGCGCGTAGATTTGGTGACAGGCCAGCATTAGATGCTACTCTTGGGTCTAAAAATTTGGGGTTGGGTCCACCTTAGTTTTAAAGCTTCCTCTGAGTAACACACTGCTGCCAACCTTCCTTTGGCATCATTGATTGGCATGCTGAATATCTGTGCTGATCTTCTGGATGGCAATCCAATTTAACAATTTAGCCATATGTCCTCAGGAGTCACTCCAATAGGTGGAGCTATGGCTGCCATGTTTCATGTCATGAATTTACCTACTCGTGGATACCAAGCATAATATGTGATAGATGATTAGCTTTGCAGATATGCTATTCTGTGGGTTCCAAGGGTCACACAGCAGCTGGAGTGACTGCACTGCGTACTTGGTATACTCATGGTACCAAAAATATAATCACTATTGGCTGGGACCTTCAGATGACCCATAATCCCCGTTATTAATTCCTCCTGTAATAACAGTATTAATTCTCTATGCCACAAAGTCTGAGTTTGTGTATTCGATGCAGATTGGGGGACAATGGTGGAGGAATATAAAAAATTGACATTCTCTTGTAATGCCCCTTTTTACATGAGCTGATTTTTGTTTCGATCAGCGCACAAGCGAGTGTTGACACCGCTAATTAATTTGCAGTTTTTCACACTCAAGCAGAATGTTTAGGCCCAATGTCCACCAGGCAGATAACCGCTGAGAATCGTTAACTTCTCATTCACTTCTTGTTCAGTGCTTCACATTAACATGCTATGAAACACTGAGCGTGGAGTGTTTAGACGTAACGAAAAGCATACAAACCAGTGATGATTTTTATGTAGACTGAATCTGACCGACAATCGAAAAGCGAACAAACAGTGATTTAACAATCACAGCACACTTTTGTTCATTTGAACACATTTTGAGTGACAATTGTTAAGTGTAATTTTCTTGAATTGAGCGATGAACTCTAAGCAGCAGTGCAGGCTCTTATCACAGTCGGCAGCCCTGATAAGATTCTTACAGCCCGTGTCCCGCTGGCAGTTCACAGCGGGATACGAGCTGTAATCGCGGAGAACAATACAGCTCTTTGCTTATGCAGAACAGCTGTATTGTTCGCCGAGTGATAGCGGCGGTGTCCCACTCCCCCTGCATAGCTCTTAAGTAGCTACTTTGCTACTATATACTATGCAAAGATGATCGCTCAAAACTGTCACTCAAACTATCATTTCCCTGACTTTTGAGTAGTCATCTGTCAGTGTAAATGGGGTTTTAGCCATCTACCTGGATCCGCTTAACTTTCTGCAGACCAATAAAGTGGCAGATTACCACAAAAAGATTGGTGATGGTAAGTATCATTTCATCACACTAATGCCCACATATGGTATTAACCTACCTTTAAGACACTTTAACATGGCTCGACTTATACAGGCACATATATAGTGTATACACAGAGCACTGTACACATACACACACTATATATATATATAAATAAAACATTATATATATATATATATATATATATATATACACATACATACATACATACATACACACACACATATAGTGTATACACAGAACACTGTACACATACACTATCTATAGGCACATATATAGTGTATACACAGAACATTGTACACAAACACTATATATGCACCATCTTCTCCTAGTAACTGCATGCCGCTTTCACCAATGAAGTGCTGCTCCCTGCTAAGCAGCACAGGTTTTTGCTTGCTGCTGCTGCCACTGCCTCCTTGGACCCGCTTCCCTGAGCCACCAATGCGCACCGACACTCGCAGACACCGGCTCCGGCACTGACCTGCTGCGCCGCCTACTCAGTGTGGCGAGGAGGACCTGTGGGCCCCCACAACTTAGGGACAGGGTCGCAACCGCGACCCCTATAGATACGCCAATGGTGAAACCCCTGGATATAATAGCATTCAGGGTTTTCACCTTCAAGGAATCCCCTGCTGCAGTTGTCACAGTTGCAGTGGTGATTTTGTTTTGCCAACACAAAGCATTTTCAGTCAGGTTGTTACCTTTGGAATGGTATATCCTTGAAACGTGATGTCTCTTACTGTGGCATGTGGGAGATTTAGAGGTAGAACATCACTAAACCTCTGGATTTCATGAATTACAGCATCTGTATATGGCATCTTGCTGCGGTCTTCAATACTTGGGCTCCGATTGCCCCCAATGACTCGATCAATTTCCTCATGAAGTTTTGCTGTAGAACAAATAAACCAAAATAGCAAAATTATACCATAGACATTTTTGTATGATGAGAGCGAGTATGAAGCATCACATTATATATTATACCTTCAATCTCAGGATATTTAAGCATGATGAGAAGACCATGTCTTAGAGTGCTACTGATTGTCTCTGTTCCAGCAACAAATATTTGAATCAATGATAGAGGCAAGCTCCTTGCGCTGAATGCACCTGTGAGGTCCTCTTTCTCCTAAATATGAAAGCAAGATTGAAAATTACACTAGAAAAATACACATTAAATTCATCAGTTATAAATGTCTCCAAAATGAGTAGCAGGTGTTAGGTGGCAACCACTAATAGCAGCTATTACAGTGTAGTGGCCCGAAGTACATATATCTGGCCCCTCCATAATTGTCTATAATTGTCTTAAGTGTCATGTCTTTAATGTGGATGCTCTGTGCAAATTGCCTTGTCACTAGTTATGTGTATTGCACAGCTGTAGCTTGTAAGAGGTTAATGTCTGGGATATGTCTGGAAAATGTAACACTTTGTGTTGTTGCATGAGCATGCAAGATATATATAAGTGCAAAGTGCAAGTGAAGAGAGTTCCATTCTAGTCAGAGTGAGTGCCAGCCACATGTGGGTACCTTCAACCCTCATGTGGTGAAGAATGGAAGCAAAGGAGCGGTACCCTGGAGGTTCATGCCCAGGACCCCTACCCTGAAGACAGAAAGAAAGTGAGTGTGGAGAAGAGAATTGAGTGAGTCCACCGTGCAGTGTCTAGAAGCTTCCCAAAAATGAGTGCTCAGTGGACTGTTCTTGTCCTCCTCCGGAGTGTGTGTGTCCAGGAGCAGAGTCATACAGATAACTCAACTGTAGGCCCAGTGTCATCCTGTGTTTCCTCCCTGACCTCCGTCCTTGTCTTTCCTGCTCTGATGTGGGAAATTTCCCACAGAAAACGGTTTGCCTGTACCAAGCTATCTATCTTCAAGTAAAGTTCCAGCTGTATACCATATATATATATATATATATATATATATATATATATATATATATATTAGTATGCAGGTGTGTGTACAATGTATATATCAAGCATAGAATCTCTTCTATCTTCTCAAGTCCATTCTCGTGAATTATAATGTCACCATGAATCAAATTTAAGACCTACAGTGAAGATCATAGAAGATCAGTAGGAGGGTCATGGAATTTAATTCTGCACATCAAATTAAAGCATATTTAGGGCCCATGCAAAATTGAGTGACAGCCTCTATGGGTACTGTTGCAGCGACCGAGGCACAAGGCTCACCACTGAGGAGATGGCAGGGTAGCTGTTAGGGTTGTCACGGAGGCACTATCAACTTCTCCCCTGAGGGATATGTGCGATCCTTGGCCAAGGCACTGACAGACCTCTCCAGGCAACACTAGGGTAGCAGTTACCTGAATAAATGGTGTAGTAAACTTGAAGAATTCCTTACACCAAGGGAATATCCGAGGGAAAATAAAAAAGTCCACACACGGTTAACTTGATAAACCCAGTTGCTAGGAACGGGTGGGTATGTATGTATGTATGTATGTATGTATGTATGTATGTATGTATATATATATGTATACACACACACACACACACACACACACACACACACACACACTTCTTTTTTTTGTTTTTTACAATAAAGTGCCTGAGTATATTTATATATATTTTTCACAATAAAACTTTTGAGTAGTGTTGATTGAACTCAAACAGTCAAACTCTATTTTGGATCGAACTTTTATAAAAGTTCAGTTCAAATTAAACCCAAACCTTGGGTGGTTCGTCTTAGCCGAATGCACTAAAACTTTTACTTTTCCAATGTGGCTCAGTGGTTAGCACTGTTGCCTTAGAGTACTGCAGTCCTAGGTTTAAATCTGACCAAAGACAACATTTGCTTTGTCATATTTGATACCAGCATTGCAAGTCAACAGTGCTGTTCACTGAGCCACCATGCTTCTTCTACCGAATATCTCCTCCTCCTTCTTCCTCCAGAGGTAAAAAAGAAACACAAAGACATGTGGGCAGTACAGATTACCCAGCGGCAGGCCAGGTGCTGGCAAAGCTAGATTCTGCTACTGAATTCCGCATGCGGAATCCGGCCCTGCAGTGTGCAGAAGGCCCTAAAATTAGGACCCCAATGCTGCAAGACAATAGTGCTAACCACTAAGTTATCATACTGTTTCATCTTTCCCTTGTCAGAAGAGAACTTTTATGGCTGTAAGAGAATTTTAGGGTATTGGTGAAGTTCTGGTTCAAACTAATTCAGACCGAATAGAACTTTTTGCTGAAATACGGCAAATCAGCCTGACCAAACTTTTCAAAAGTTCACTTAACACTACTTGTGAGAGTGTCCATATTGAATTGCAGGTTGCTATCTGTAATAGTTCTCAATGTTGCAGATACCAGCCCATGTGGCTGCTATGTTACGACTGGGGAGCTACAAAAAAAAAATAAAAAAAATCAGCTTACTGCCTCAGTCCTCATTGTCTACACTAGGAGGAGAGTACAATCAGTGCAAAGATAGGACTTCACTTAGCCTGGTCCTAGGTATGTAATGATATTCAGAAGAAAGGAAGATCCAGCACTGAAGTGAAAGGATTAAAAAAATCTTTATTTCGGACCAGAATGAAAATTCACATGATCTGCACAGGTGTCACAATGCTAGCAAACAAGAAGTGGAAAAATATATTTGAGTCATGAAAATTGGGTAGAGGACATAGGACCTCTTGTCATAAATGTGGTGGTATCAAGCAATACCTTGAAAGGAGCCTTATCTTTGTTTTTGCTTTCCGCATAAACTCTTTGGACACATCATTTAAACATTCAAGTAGTTGCTGGATGTTTAATGTAAATAGAGCATTTTACCTGGCTGCTTTTAATGAAAAAACAGTCAATGAAATCACGAGGGTTGGAGGGGTCGAATGTTTCCTGATTTATCTTCACTCTTTCAGTGACAAACTCCAACAATTTTTCAAAGAGGATTCTCATTTTCTGGTGAGGTCCCGGTACATGGTCCATTATCTCTGGAATCATGTCATGAAACTAGGAGAGAAATGAGATGAGAACTTACATCACGAACTGTAATGGTTACAGTGTTGGACTGGGGTACCTAGGGACCACCAGTGAAGTTCATTTAAGGGGCCTACCTTCCATCTATACACACACAATAAATATTCTGTTTTGCTTTTGAATGACCATTGAATGTAGGCCATTTCATACTAGCTATTTGCCTCCATTGAACCTTTCTGTTTCCATGTTCCATTTGTGGAACAGAAAAGCAGAAGAAAAAGGAAGTAAAACTGAAGTAAACAGATCCGTTTTTTAAACCATTAATTTCAATGGGTTTTCATAAAAACTGAATGCTTTCAGTTTGCTTCAGTTCCGTTTAGCTTCATTATTTTTCACTGGAACAAATTGTGCAGCAGACTGCATAAAAGGGGAGGGAGCTGTCAGTGTGGCACAGCCCACCCTTATGACTAGGACTTCCATCCTTGATTCAAACTTCAAAGCATGTTTTTTTCCTCAAATGCTGCAGCTTTTCAGAAAAAAAACAAAAAACATACACATGGGAAATAAGCATGACTGCTCCAGGTTCATGCCGCATGTGGTTCGGACAGCATTAACCTGGTTCCTATTCCCTAATACATCAATATAAAGGACAGGAAAGAACTGAGCTTACTGCATAGCTTACTGCACTGATACCTTAACATAACCAGGTTTACTACATAGGTACGGTACCAGAATCAAGTTCTCTACATAAATATAGCATTAAAGCAGATCTTACTGCATAAATATGAAAACAGAGACAAGCTTATGTTGGTCTTTGGCAGAAGAAAAACATGCCAACTACTTATACTGTATACCGGAGCAAAAAAAAAGGGGCTTAATTAAAAGCAGCATATAGTGGTGCCACCTTTGCTTGTCCAATTCCGATCCGTGATACGCATCAGAATAGCAAATGCTGAGTTTTTTTCATGTAAACAATTGGTGTGAATGATATGCCCGAGTGAATGATGTGTACTTCCTTCTATGTAATATACCGTATATACCGGCGTATAAGGCGACGGGGCGTATAAGACGACCCCCCAACTTTCACCTTATACGCCGGTAATACAGTGGAGAAAAAAAAAAATCATTACTCACCTCCCCCGGCGTTCTGTCGCGCTCCGGCAGGATGTCGCTCGCTCCTCGTCCCCGGCGCAGCATTGCTTTCTGAATGCGGGGCTTGAAATCCCCGCCTCCAGAAAGCTAATACACACGCCGTCAGCCAGTTACAGCCATTCAATGGCATCATTGAATGGCTGTGATTGGCTAAAACACACGTGGCTTCAGCCAATCACACTATTCAATTACATCATTGAATGGGTGTGATTGCTAACACACGTGCGCCTTCAGCCAATCACAGCCATTCAATGCTTTCATTGAATGGCTGTAACTGGCTGACCGCGTGTGTATTAGCCTTCTGGAGGCGGGGATTTCAAGCCCCGCATTCAGAAAGCAATGCTGCGCCGAGGACGAGGAGCGAGCGACATCCTGCCGGAGCGCGACAGAACGCCGGGGGGGAGGTGAGTAATGATTTTTTTTTTTTACACTTTTTTTTTTGTATTACCGGCGTATAAGACGACCCCCGACTTCAGAGCAGATTTTTCGGGGTTCAAAAGTCGTCTTATACGCCGGTATATACGGTATATGATTACGTGCCCTTGTGGATTGATCTACATGGCCGAAACAATGATGAAAGTCCGCTCGCAAATTGTTAAACACAAGAGCACTATACGAACTAAAGCCATGGATCTACTGGTTCCCAAGCATTTTATCAACAAAGAACATTCTGTAAACCAACTGCGTTTGAGGGTCATTGACCATGTGCCAAGCTTTATTAGAGGAGGTGAGCAAATAAGATTGCTCAAGAAAAAGGAATTAAAGGGGTTGTCCCGCGGCAGCAAGTGGGTCTATACACTTCTGTATGGCCATATTAATGCACTTTGTAATGTACATTGTGCATTAATTATGAGCCATACAGAAGTTATAAAACGTTTTTCACTTACCTGCTCCGTTGCTAGCGTCCTCGTCTCCATAGTTGCCGTCTAATTTTCGCCGTCTAATGGCCAAATTAGACGCGCTTGCGCAGTCCGGGTCTTCTTCTCTTCTCAATGGGGCTCCGTGTAGCTCCGCCCCGTCACGTGCCGATTCCAGCCAATCAGGAGGCTGGAATCGGCAATGGACCGCACAGAAGCCCTGCGGTCCACGGAGGGAGAAGATGCCGGCGGCCATCTTCACCGGGTAAGTAAGAAGTCACCGGAGCGCGGGGATTCAGGTAAGCGCTGTCCGGTGATCTTTTTTAACCCCTGCATCGGGGTTGTCTCGCGCCGAACGGGGGGGGGGGTTGAAAAAAAATAAAAACCCGTTTCGGCGCGGGACAACCGCTTTAAGGTGAATCTTTTTGCTTTATTTTAAATATGGAATATAATCTTCAGCCTTAAATATATGGTCCTGGCACTCTTGGGATATCATATTTGTATATGGATGTTTTATTGTTTGTTTTTAATCTGCATCATTTTATTTTTTCTAGTTGTATGTGATGGCCAGCCGGATTCTGCATGCATACTTATGTGGCATTATTTCTCCTTAAGCAGAACACCTTGAAGGTGAGTGAGGAGACTAATAAGGCCATCCATGCTCCTCTGGGAAATATATACATAAGAAAGATGGAACAATACCACTTCAGCACCACCTATTGTAAGGCAGCATTCCCGCAAGTCAATGTCAGACTCATTATACAAACAATGATTCGTAATTGAAAACCAAGCCAGGATGCCATACACGGACAGCTGTTTCGGGGCTTTTGCCCCTCATCAGTGTGCAGTAGGTTTCTGGCTTGTCTGGTGGGAGGCCTATGACATACTGTACTTGCTACTCTTCCCGATCCACATTATAGGAAACATGTGACTCAAAAAAGCAGGAGGATCAGGAGTCAGTCAGCATCCATACTGCTCAGGACCCGGTACCAGGCTCTCACACAGGAGAACAATGAAGAGGTACATTAAGAAATTTCTTTGCCCACAAAGAACTGTAAAGTAGGCACTCAGAATCCGCTTGCATGGAGAAAAAGTGTTGTTATGAAGAAGAAAAGGAGAGTGCTGGTTGTAGGGGACTCCCTATTGAGAGGAATAGAGGTCACTGTTTGTAGACCTGACATTACTTCACGAGAGGTGTGCTGTCTTGCAGGTGCACAAATCAAAGATGTGTCTGATAGGCTATCATGACTCTTCAGTCTTACAGACAACTATCCATTCTTACTATTACATGTAGGCACAAATTACACTGCAAAAAAGGACCTTGCAACTATCTGCAGGTGAAGGAACTAGGAGCACAGGTGGTCTTCTCATCCAACTTCCCAGTGGATGGCCATCGAATAGGGAGATGCAACAGGATTCTAGAGGCGAATAATGTGATATGTAGATGATACAGTCAATAAAGATTTCGATTTTTAGACCATGGAATGAATTACCTATATGATGGACTCCTTGCTAGAGAAGGGTTGCACCTTACAAAGACAGGTAAGCATATATTTGGCAGGCGCCTTGCTACACTTATCAGGATAGCTTTAAACTACAACAATACAGGAAGGGAAGTGAAAGACCAGGTAAAATATATAGCTAATTAATACATTTGAGAACCTTGCTATTAGAAATGAAAAGAAAAAACAAAGACAAAAAATTATATATATTAATAGCAGAGGTTCTATGCCGTGACTTGAAAAAAGTAACCCGCTGTCTTGCGCTGATACCTAGGGGTAATTTACTGCTCGCAGAGACTTGTAGATAATAGAGGCTCTAAAGAATCGCAGGGGCAGAATTTGTCTCAATAATGAAATCGAAACCCTTCACAGTATAAGACAACTAAAATATAACTTTTATTTAAGAATATTTATAAAACAATTAGGGCTAAGACAAACCAGACATACATAGAGACAGAGAACAGAGATGGTCAGCGTGGGTAGATAAAAAGGTAGTAGTACCCAAACTAAACTTGTAGATACTTGAGACTAGGTGGTCGCTAATATGATGCGAGATGATCTTAGATTGTGACAGTAACAATCATTGATACGTAAGCTACACATACATGTGGAGTATAGATTACTTAAGATAGTGTCACAGGATAAATTCATTCAGTAGTCAACAGAGCTCAAGCTCCAAAATTAGAGGTATGTGGTTTATGTGGCTAGGTGCGATACCAAGCAACAATTCATAAGCCACTCACCACATAGGTAAAATTACCCTCAAAGAGCGTGGTGTTGACAATAATTCAAATGACAGCAGAGGCTGACTAAATTCAAAAGTCAGCAGCGCTGGACTTCAGTATTGAAGATGTAAAAAGAAAAATCCAAGGATCTCATATATTTAAGAAGCGACCCACACCAATATCTAGATGATAAGAGTAACGCCAAAAGTAGATGAAGATCTCAAATTTTAGGTATTTTTTAGAAACTCAAGGACCCGTCTAACTGGGGAGGTAATGGTGTCTCCTCAGTTTTCTGGGGGTATCATAACCTCATAACCACTTGAGAAGGAGAGTAGTCCTCTCAGATGGATTAATTGACGCTCATTTGAGAAGGAGAGTAGTCCTCTCAGATGGATTAATTGACGCATGATACAATTGAAAAGGTTTTCTTCTACCGGGTTGGTGCACTTTATAGTTAACCTCTCCAACTTTTTCAACAATTCTGTATGGCCCTTGCCACTTGGCAAGAAACTTACTCTCTGCCGTGGGTATTAAAACTAGTACCCGATCTCCCGGACTGAATTGTCTAACTCTCACATCCCTGTTATAAACCCTTGCTTGGCTTTCTTGAGCTCTAAGGAGGTGTTCTTTCACAATAGGTATTACTTTTGAAATCCTTTCTTGCATTTGGGAAATGTGCTCTATTACACTTTTGTGAGGGGTAACCTTGGTTTCCCAAGTTTTTTTAGCCACATCAAGCAATCCACGTGGGTGCCGACCATACAACAACTCAAATGGTGAGAACCGGGTGAATGCTTGAGGAACTTCTCTAATGGAGAACAGTAGTTAGGGCAGTAAATAATCCCAGTCACAGCTGTCCTTCTCAACCGCTTTACTTTAACATACTCTTAAGGGTTTTATTAAATCGTTCCACCAGACCATCGGTCTGGGGATGATAGACTGAGGTCCGCAGTTGCATAATTCCTAGCAGTTTGCATAACGCTTTCATAACCTTGGACGGAAACATTGTTCCTTGATCTGTTAATACTTCCTTAGGAATGCCGGTTCTAGTAAACAAAGAAAACAATTCTTTTGCAATGCATTTGGATGAGGTATTTCTTAGTGGAACCGCCTCTGGATACCGAGTTGCATAGTCTAGTATAACAAAATGTATTGGTGACCTAGCAGATTTTACTAACAGTCCTACAATGCCCATAGCAATACGGTCAAATGGTACCTCGATTATCGATAAAGGAACTAACGGGCTTTTAAAATCGGCAATCGGTGAGGTTAGCTGGCACGTGGGACAGGCCAAAAAAAATCTCTGCAGAATATGTTCCTTTGTTTTATTGACCCCCAAATGGCCTCCCAAGACATGAGTGAGCCATGTTTACTACCGTGCGTCTATAACAAGTCGGGACCAGAAGCTGTTCCACCACCTCGTCTCTAACTTTTATTACCCGATACAACATGCCCTGATTCATGGCGAAGTGAGGGAACTGATTCTCAGCCCCAGGATTTTGGGGGACCCCATTCACCACAGACACATTTTTGCGAGCAGTTTCCAAGGTAAGATCAGTCAGTTGTTCGGTACCACAATTGTCCCATAACACCCCCAAATCAAGTATAGCGGGGGTTTGCGGTAGATCCTCCTCTTCATCCCCTATTAACACTGTCCAGGAAAATTCTGTTAACTCAGCCGGGGTCTCTACCCAAGTTTCTGAAGTAGTATCACAAGATCCTTTGGGACCACCAAGGCCCCTGGGAAGTGTAACTCGAGCCCACAAATCCGAAAATAGTGGAAAGTCTCTCCCAATTATAGTTGGGTGCACCAAATTTCCCACGACTCCAACTTTATGGGGGACCACCCCACATTTGGTGTTTATAGACACTTGAGCAACAGGATAGTCCTTTCTATAGTCCTTTGCATCCCCATGAATACATAGCACCCTCATGCGTTCCTGTGGAATCAACACATGGGGAAGGGAGGCAGACACCAAGGTGATCAAACTCCCCGAGTCCAGCAGAGCATTGACTGTCACATTGTTAATGCTCACTTGACATAGTTGGGGCTGTTGCTCCAATGAGGAAACTGCACTGTACACAGGGTGTGCATATAGAGAATGGCGGCACCCATAGGTGCAATCCATTGGTTCCATAAGGGTAGGGCAGCACGCAGCAACATGACCTGGGACCTGACACTCCCAGCAAAAGATGGGGCCAGTGGGACTCTGTCCAGTATACTCAGACCTCTCCTTATTCCGCAGCTTCCACTCTGGGGCAACTTGGGGCCTTGTTCCTCTAGGATTGGCGCCCTGTTTAAAGCCACGGTAAGGAAGTCTTCCTCCAGCAGAGCCGACTAGAGTGTCCTCCATGTTTACCTCCAGGCGAACAAGAATCTCTGCTTTTAGCTTGCTACATTCCTTTGAGTCCTGTTGGGTCAGGTCATAATAAGCCTTTTGAGATTCTCCCATTAACCCCTTCATGACACGGCCTATTTTGGGCTTAAGGACACAACAATTTTTGGAGGATTTTCTTCTCCGTTTATCAAAAGTCATAACTTTTTTATTTTTCCGTCGACGCGGCCGTATGAGGGCTTGTTTTTTGCATGGTGAACTGTAGTTTTTATTGGTGCCACTTTTGGGTACATAGACTATATTGTAAAACCTTTTTTTTTTTTTTTTTAATGAAAGCAGGGAGAGAAAACGCATCAATTCTGCCATAGATTTTTTTTATTTTTTTTTTTACAGCGGTACTCATGCAGCATAAATGAGACATTCCATTTTTTCTGCGGACCGGTACGGTTACAACGATACCAAAATTCTTACATTTTTTTTAGGTTTTCCCACTTTTCTGCAATAAAAACCCTTTTTCTGGGTAATCTTTTTTTTTTCTAAATTGCTGCATTCAAAGTCCTGTAACTTTTTTATTTTTTGATGTACGGCACTCTATGAGGGCTTATTTTTTGCGAGACGAGCTGTAGATTTTATTGGTACCATTTTGGGGTACATACGGCTTTTTTGATCACTTTTATTGCGTTTTTAGTGAGGCAAAATGCAAATAGCGTTTTTTTCCGTGCACAGTCAAAAGCATGTGCAACTTATTGTACGCGTTGTTACGGACGCGACAATACCAAATATGTGGGATTTTTTTTTTTTTTTATGCTAATCTGAGAAAAAGCATTAAAAAATGTTTTTTTTTACTCTTTCTTTTACATTTTTTTAATTCTTTTTTTAATCTTTGTTTTTTTTTACACTGTTTGTGTCCCTCTGAGGGACTTTAACCACTGCCCTGATGATCGCTGGTATAAGGCATGGCAGAGCTACTGCTCTGCCATGCCTTATCGCTTGTACAGCGATTATAGGCATAGGCAATACAGGACGCCAGTGTCTGGCGTCCTGTTGCCATGGTGACAGGCCGGGCTCTCGCGATCACATCGTGAGTTCCGGCCGGAGACACAGAGGGAGCCGCGCTCCCTCTGTGAAGTCTCTCTCTGCCGCGATCTACTTAGATCGCGGCAGGGAAGGGGTTAACAGCGGGGGAGGCATCTCCGATGCCCCCCCCCCGCTGTTGCAGCGGGACGCCGGCTATGACTGATATCCGGCTCCCGCTGCCGGATAGCGCGGGATCATATGTGATCCGGCTCTATCTCCAGGACGAAAGTTTACGTCCTGTTGCGGGAAGTACCAGGCTGCCAGGACGTAAACTTACGCCCTGCAGCGGGAAGGGGTTAAGTAAGGGGCCAACACATCAGCCCACCGCTCAGAGGGCAGTTTTTCCCTCTCTACTATCCTCTCAAATATGGTTAGGAAGGCTTCCACATCGTTCTCTGGGGTCATCTTTTGTAAAGCCCTTCTCACTGCTTTCAGGGCATCTTTACCAGTACTTTGGTCAGAGCGGACTGAAGTCTCTTTCACTCTGACTGACTCTGTCAGCATAGCAAGCTGCTTCACAAGGGCTTTTTGCTGCTGAGCAGCTGTCTCCTGCTGCACCAGCATAGCCTCCACATGGGCTTTTTGCTGCTGAGCAACTGTCTCCTGCTGCACCTGCATAGCCTCCACATGGGCTTTTTGCTGCTGAGCAACTGTCTCCTGCTGCACCTGCATAGCCTCCACATGGGCTTTTTGCTGCTGAGCAACTGTCTCCTGCTGCACCTGCATAGCCTCCACATGGGCTTTTTGCTGCTGAGCAACTGTCTCCTGCTGCACCTGCATAGCCTCCACATGGGCTTTTTGCTGCTGAGCAACTGTCTCCTGCTGCACCTGCATAGCCTCCACATGGGCTTTTTGCTGCTGAGCAACTGTCTCCTGCTGCACCTGCATAGCCTCCACATGGGCTTTTTGCTGCTGAGCAACTGTCTCCTGCTGCACCTGCATAGCCTCCACATGGGCTTTTTGCTGCTGAGCAACTGTCTCCTGCTGCACCTGCATAGCCTCCACATGGGCTTTTTGCTGCTGAGCAACTGTCTCCTGCTGCACCTGCATAGCCTCCACATGGGCTTTTTGCTGCTGAGCAACTGTCTCCTGCTGCACCTGCATAGCCTCCACATGGGCTTTTTGCTGCTGAGCAACTGTCTTGTGTTGCTGTACATTCATCTGTACTAGTTGCTTCACCAACTCTTCCATACTTGCAGCAGTTGTTTGCATTTTAACTGCTGTCTGGAGCCACATTCACCACTCTATAAACTAATTCCAGCGCACCCTCCACCATATGTAAGCAAGATCCACAACAGGTATGTTTCCGCTGTAGGAAGTCAGGTGGCAGCAGAGGCAGGTGATGGTAAAGCAGGGCGGTTTATTGCCAAACTCTCAGCGATAAAAAAACACAATGTCCATAAGGCACCCAAAATAACAGTCTTTGTAATCTGATGCAGGGATTCTCACCCAACCCTTTCCTTGAGGTTTTGCTTCCCTCAGCTCTCCAGGTTCTCTTCATTCGGCTTTCCAGGGACTCTGCACACAGTCTGTCCTCTCTGGTCTGGCTGACCACACTCTGCAACAATCTCTCTCTTACTGAGCTTTTCCTGCTCCTTTTTCAATTATGTTTCAGCTGTGTTCCAGGTTCAGGTACTTCCTGAACAGGCCCTGTCTCATGCAAACTCCGGAGTTATATCCTGGAGTTTAGTAATCTCTGTGGTATATACACACCATCCAGGACTTTACCCCTTACTTCACTACGATTATTTCAAGTGGCATAGATTATAGAAAAAATCTACTAGCTCCCAATTGAAGTAGGTTTTTTATCTGGTGCACAGAGGTGACACCAAAATAAACAAATATATTAAGAGGCTTGCTCCGCTTAATTCATTTGCAGTTAGTAGCCAAGTGCTGACTTTACTTAGACCGCTGTGTTAAAGCCTGGTCTAAGTAATTAATCCCCAATATTTCTTGACTGACAGCTGTCCACCATTGCTCCTAAACCAGCAGGAGCATATGTGATGCACCCAACTGTACTCTTCAATACGTCAATAAACTCCTGGACAGTAGCAAATCAGTAGACTAAAAAATTGCCACTCACCACGACAATGGACTGTTATGTGTTGTAGAGTTAAAGAAATCTTAATGATAGTAACTATTCTTACCAAAATATGAAACAAGCAAGTCTTTGGATGGATGGGTAAGATTGATACCCTCATAATTATCTACATGTTCAAATTCAAATACACAGTCCTCACTTCAATAAAATTTAACAAGATCAATATAGGATATGCAAGTCAATTACCTGTCCTGCGGTTGAGCTCATCAGCTGAAATACTTCATTAAAAATATTGAGAAGCCTCAGATAGTTTACGTCTTGATAGTTATACCGACTTCCAAAGAGGATAGAGCAGATTACATTGGATGCAGTCTGGCCCAGGATATTGGTAGGGTTGATTGATGATTCTGTAATAAAGGTAAAAGTAAATACTTAACGCAAAACTCAGTGTTCTGCCTACTGTAATGGTGGAGGGTGCAGAGAAAGACACCGGATTCCAAGGACGACAAATAGAGAATCTCTGTGTCATGTGCTGCCTTGTTAAAGGGGTTGTCCCGCGAAAGCAAGTGGGGGTATACATTTCTGTATGGCCATATTAATGCACTTTGTAATATACATCGTGCATTAAATATGAGCCATACAGAAGTTATTCACTTACCTGTTCCGTTGCTGGCGTCCTCGTCTCCATGGAGCCGTCTAATTTCAGCGTCTAATCGCCCGATTAGACGCGCTTGCGCAGTCCGGTCTTCTCCCTTCTGAATGGGGCCGCTCGTGCTGGAGAGCTGCTCCTCGTAGCTCCGCCCCGTCACGTGTGCCGATTCCAGCCAATCAGGAGGCTGGAATCGGCAATGGAACGCACAGAGCCCACGGTGCACCATGGGAGAAGACCTGCGGTCCACCGTGGGTGAAGATCCCGGCGGCCATCTTCGCAAGGTAAGTAAGAAGTCACCGGAGCGCGGGGATTCGGGTAAGTTCTATGCGTTTTTTTTTTAACCCCTGCATCGGGTTTGTCTCGCGCCGAATGGGGGGGGGGGCTATTGAAAAAAAAAAAAACCCGTTTCGGCGCGGGACAACCCCTTTAAACCCTGCATAAATCAAAACACAGTTTACCAATTTTGTCCATAATATTCCTTTAACATTAGATATATATTTGAAATTACAGTCAGATATCTCAGACCTCTTTGAAGTCAACATAGATGGAAAAGAGGACTTGATTATACTGATAGGCACATATAAGCTACGGATACAATATCTTTAATCTTGAATCTCTCTTGTTAGCGTAGCATTAGAGATGAGCGAGCGCACTCGTCCGAGCTTGATGCTCATTCGAGTATTAGGGTGTTCGAGATGCTCGTTACTCGAGACGAGCACCACGCGGCACTCGACTCGATTACATTTCCTTCCCTGAGAAATTTGCGCCCTTTTCTGGCCAATAGAAACACAGGGGAGGCATTACAACTTCCTCCTGTGACGTTCCAGCCCTATCCCACCCCCCTGCAGTGAGTGGCTGGCGAGATCAAGTGACCCCCGAGTATTTAAATCAGCCCCGCCTGCGGCTCACCACAGACACACACTGGGAGAAATCAGGGAAAGTGCTGCTGCTATAGGGACAGTGTTAGCGTCTACAAGAACCCCAACGGTCCTTCTTAGGGCCACAGCTCACCTAGTGCACTACTGTTGTGGGTGCTGGGAGCAGTTTGCTTTTTTTTTTTGGTATATCGGGCGTGCAGCCCCATTACAGCTATAGCGTTCTCAGGCTGCAGTCTGTACTAAGTAGTATAGGGGAAGAATTGGTAAGGCAGGGACAGTGGTAGTGTGAAATCCTGTCTACCTGTGCATTTAACTCCATGGTTTCTGGGAGTTGTAGTACCTCAGCATTGCACTGCAAGGCATCAGTTCAGCCTTCAGTGTCATTTTTTGCTGGGTGCAGTTAGTGTAACATAAGCGCTCTCTGCCTCCAAGTGCACGTTTAAAAAGCACTAATATTTTTCTCCACTCTGTGTTACCAGACAGCTGCCCGCGCAGTGTACGGTGCCAGACAGCCATAGAGGGAGAGTCCAATACACACTCCATTGCCTGCATTGCATTGGAAAAATACTAATTTTTAAAAAGGACTCCTTTTTTACGTCTGCTTGTAACCCAGTGCACATTACTGCGTGGCCTGTGGGACTGGAGGTGAATCTCAACTGCATAGTGCACTGCAAGGCCTCAGTTCAGCCTTCAGTGTCATTTTTGCTGGGGGCAGTTAGCGTAACGTAAGCGCTCTCTGCCTCCAAGTGCACGTTTAAAAAGCACTAATATTTTTCTCCGCTCTGTGTTACCAGACAGCTGCCGGCGTAGTGTACGGTGCCAGACAGCCATAGAGGGAGAGTCCAATACACACTCCATTGCCTGCATTGCATTGGAAGAAAACTAATTTTAATAAAGGACTTCTGTTTTACGTCTGCTTGTAACCCAGTGCACATTACTGCGTGGCCTGTGGGACTTGAGGTGAATCTCAACTGCATAGTGCACTGCTAGTCCTGCTTGCATCCTTCCTTATAATTTATCTCTGGCTTCATTTAGCGTTATATTACCGCTGGCAGCCAGCAACTGCGCGGCAATAATTCACAAACATTTTTACACCGCTCTGTCTCTGCTCGATTCTTAATCCAGCATGCTGACGGGTAGGGGCAGAGGACGTGGACGCGGTCAAGGACGCGGAGTCCCAAGTGAGGGTGTGGGCATAGGCCGAGTTCCTGGTCTAGGTGAATCGCAGCTGGCTGCTGCAGGAGTAGGAGAGAGGACAGTTTCTGGGGTCCCCAGATTCATATCGCAATTTTTGGGTCCACGTCGTAGACCTTTACTAAAAACCGAGCAGTGTCAGCAGGTCCTGTCGTGGATGGCAGAAAGTGCATCCACTCTCCCAGTCTTCTACGCCGTCCACTGCTGCAACTTTGAATCCTCTGGCTGCTGCTCCTCCTTCCTCCCAGCCTCCTCACTCCATGCAAATGACACATTCTGAGGAGCAGGCAGACTCCCAGGAACTGTTCTCGAGCCCCTGCCCAGATTGGGCAGCAATGGTTCCTCTCCCACCGGAGGAGTTTGTCGTGACCGATGCCCAACCTTTGGAAAGTTCCTGGGGTCCAGGGGATGAGGCTGGGGACTTCCGGCAACTGTCTCAAGAGCTTTCAGTGGGTGAGGAGGATGATGACGATGAGACACAGTTGTCTATCAGTGAGGTAGTAGTAAGGGCAGTAAGCCTGAGGGAGGAGCGCACAGAGGATTCGGAGGAAGAGCCGCTGGACGATGAGGTGACTAACCCCACCTGGTGTCATAAGCCAACTGAGGACCGGTCTTCAGAGGGGGAGGCAATTGCAGCCACAGGACAGGTTGGAAGAGGCAGTGGGGTGGGCAGGGGTAGAGGCAGGGCACGAGCGAATAATCCACCAGCTGTTTCCCAAAGCATCCCCTCGCGCCAAGCCACCGTGCAGAGGCCAAGGTGCTCTAAGGTGTGGTAGTTTTTCACAGAGACGCCGGACGACCGACGAACAGGGGTGTGCAACCTTTGTCGCGCCAAGATCAGCCGGGGAGGCACCACCACCAGCATGCGCAGGCATATGATGGCCAAGCACCCCACAAGGTGGGACGAAGGCCAGTCACCGCCTTCAGCTTGCGCCACTTCCTCTCCCCCTGGGCCCCAACCTGCCACTGAGATCCAACCGCCCTCTCAGGACACAGGCACAACCGTCTCCTGGTCTGGACCCACACCCTCACCTCCGCTGTCCTCGGCCCCATCCAGCAATGTCTCTCAACGCAGCGTCCAGCTGTCGCTAAGAGAATCATTGGAGCGAAAGCGCAAATACGCTGCCACGCACCCGCACGCTCAAGCTTTAAATGTCCACATAGCCAAATTGATCAGCCTGGAGATTCGCCCCTACAGGCTGGTGGAAACTGAGGCGTTCAAAAACATGATGGCGGCGGAAGCCCCGCACTACTCAGTCCCCAGTCGCCACTATTTTTCATGGTGTGCAGTCCCAGCCCTGCACGATCACGTCTCACGCAACACCGTACGCTCCCTCACCAACTCGGTTACTGCCAAGGTCCACTTAACAACGGACACATTGACAAGCACAGGCGGGCAGGGCCACTATATCTCCCTGACGGCACATTGGGTGAATTTAGTGGAGGCTGGGACCGAGTCAGAGCCTGGGACCGCTCATGTACTACCCACCCCCAGAATTGCGGGCCCCAGATCGGTGCTGGTATCTGCGGGGGTGTATGCCACCTCCACTAAACCACCCTCCTCCTCCTCCTCCAACGCAACCTCTACCTCGTAATCAAGACTTGTCAGCAGCAGCACGTCGCCAGCAGTCGGTGTCGCGCGGCAGCCCAGCGGTGGGCAAGCGTCAGCAGGCCGTGCTGAAGCTACTCAGCTAAGGAGAGAAGAGACACACGGCCCCCGAACTGTTGCACGGTCTGACAGAGCAGACTGACCGCTAGCTTTCGCCACTGAGCCTCCAACCGGGCATGGTCGTGTGTGACAACGGCCGTAACCTGGTGGCGGCTCTGCAGCTCGGCATCCTCACACATGTGCCATGCCTGGCCCACGTCTTTAATTTGGTGGTTCAGCGGCTTCTGAAAGGCTACCCACACTTGTCAGACCTCCTCGGAAAGGTGCGCTGGGTCAGCGCACATTTCCGCAAGTCCAACACGGACGCTGCCACCCTGCGCACCCTGCGCACCCTGCATCGGTTTAATCTGCCAGTGCACCGACTGCTTTGCGACGTGCCCACATGGTGGAACTCTACGCTTCACATGTTGTCCCGGCTGTATGAGCAGCGTAGAGCTATAGTGGAATACCAACTCCAACATGGGCGGCGAAGTAGGAGTCAGCCTCCTCAATTCTTTACAGAGTCGTGGGCCTGGATGGCAGATATCTGCCAAGTCCTTGGAAACTTTGAGGAGTCCACCCAGATGGTGAGCGGCGATGCTGCAATCATTAGTGTCACCATTCCCCTGCTATGCCTCTTGAGAAGTTCCCTGCAAAGCATAAAGGGTGATGCTTTGCGGGCGGAAACGGAGGCGGGGGAAAACAGTATGTCGGTGGATAGTCAGAGCACCCTTATGTGTATATCTCAGCATGTGGAGGAGGAGGGGGGAGGAGCCTGAGGAGGAAGAGACAGCTGGGCCGACTGCAGAGGGTACCTATGCTGCTTGCCTCTCATCCATTCAGCGTGTATGGCCTGAGGAGGAGGAGGATACTCAAAGTGATCTTCCTAGTGAGGACAGCCATATGTTGCATACAGGTACCCTGGCACACATGGCTGACTTTATGTTAGCATGCCTTTCTCGTGACCCTCGCGTTAGACGCATTCTGGCCACTATGGATTACTGGGTGTACACACTGCTTGACCCATGGTATAAGGATAACCTTTCCACTCTCATTCCCGAAGAGGAAAGGGGTTTGAGAGTGATGCAATACCGCAGGGCCCTGGTGGACAAACTGATGGTAAACTTCCCTACTGACAGCGCTAGTGGCAGAAGGCGCAGTTCCGAGGGCCAAAAAGAAGGGGAGGCGCAGAGATCAGGCAGCATGTTCAGCGCAGGCAGGGGAACACTTTCCAAGGCCTTTGCCAGCTTTATGGCTCCCCAGCAAGACTGTGTCACACCTCCCCAGTCCAGGCTGAGTCGGAGGGAGCACTGTAAGAAGATGGTGAGGGAGTACGCAGCCGATCGTACCACCGTCCTCCGTGATGCCTCTGCTCCGTACAACTACTGGATGTCATAGCTGGACACAAGGCCCGAACTCGCGCTGTATGCCCTGGAGGTGTTGGCTTGCCCTGCGGCTAGCGTCTTGTTAGAGAGGGTGTTTAGTGCAGCTGGGGGAATCATCACGGACAAGCGTACCTGCCTGTCAACTGACAGCGCCGACAGGCTTACACTCATAAAGATGAACAAAGCCTGGATTTCCCCAGACTTCTCTTCTCCACCAGCGGACAGCAGCGCTACCTAAAGACTATTGTCAATCTGTGTATGATATTCGTCCTCCACCTCCGGCTCCTTCTCCTGAAACCTCTCATAATCACCGCGAATGGGCAATTTTTCTGTGGGCCACAAGGCTCATATAACTTTTCTAATAATATTTATCTGTTTCAATTCTCATTAAAGCATTGAAACTTCCACCTGAACCAATTGTTTTTTAGACTGGGCTGCCTCCAGGCCTAGTTAAAAATTAAGCCACAGTACGCTGAGCGATTAATGGGTTTCACCTGCCCTCTGGGTTGGGCATGGGGAATTTTTCTGGGGTACATTTATACTGTCGGTACACCAATTTTTCGGGCCCTCGTCTACAATGTAATCAAAGTAATTTTTTATGGGCTTCGCCTGCACTCATGGTACACCACTGTGTCTGGTGTTGGCCTACACTTTTGGTACAGAAATGTAACTCTGTTCTGCCTACCTATACTTCTGCCACAGTAATGCTACAGGGGTCTGACTACTTCAGCAACAGAAATGTTACTTCGGTCTCCCGATACTTCTGCTCCTGAAATGTTACCTTGGTTGGTGTATACTGTTACTACGGTAACTTTACTAATACTGGGCTCTGCCCATAATGCTTCAGCGGAAATGTTACTGGGGCAGGTCTATACTGCTATAACAGAAATGTAACTAATAGTGGGCTTTGCCCATACTGCTTCTACGTTACTGTTGCTGGGGCCTGTCTATACTCCTACTACTGAAATCTTACCCATACTATGCTCTCCCTACACTGCTGCCAGGGAAATGTGAATCTGCTGCTTTGTCTCTACTGCTTCTACGTTGCTGTTGCTGGGGCCTGTCTATACTCCTACTACTGAAATCTTACCAATACTACGCTCTCCCTACACTGCTGCCAGGGAAATGTGAATCTGCTGCTTTGTCTCTACTGCTTCTACGTTGCTGTTGCTGGGGCCTGTCTATACTCCTACTACTGAAATCGTACCAATACTACACTCTCCCTACACTGCTGCCAGGGAAATGTGAATCTGCTGCTTTGTCTCTACTGCTTCTACGTTGCTGTTGCTGGGGCCTGACTATACTCCTACTACTGAAATCTTACCAATACTACGCTCTCCCTACACTGCTGCCAGGAAAATGTGAATCTGCTGCTTTGTCTCTACTGCTTCAACGTTACTGTTACTGGGGCCTGTCTATACTCCTACTACTGAAATCTTACCAATACTACGCTCTCTCTACACTGCTGCCAGGGAAATGTGAATCTGCTGCTTTGTCTCTACTGCTTCTACGTTGCTGTTGCTGGGGCCTGACTATACTCCTACTATTGAAATCTTACCAATACTACGCTCTCCCTACACTGCTGCCAGGGAAATGTGAATCTGCTGCTTTGTCTCTACTGCTTCTACGTTGCTGTTGCTGGGGCCTGACTATACTCCTACTACTGAAATCTTACCAATACTATGCTCTCCCTACACTGCTGCCAGGAAAATGTGAATCTGCTGCTTTGTCTCTACTGCTTCTACGTTGCTGTTGCTGGGGCCTGTCTATACTCCTACTACTGAAACCGTACCAATACTACGCTCTCCCTACACTGCTGCCAGGGAAATGTGAATCTGCTGCTTTGTCTCTACTGCTTCTACGTTGCTGTTACTGGGGCCTGTCTATACTCCTACTACTGAAATCGTACCAGTACTACACTCTCCCTACACTGCTGCCAGGGAAATGTGAATCTGCTGCTTTGTCTCTTCTGCTTCTACATTGCTGTTGCTGGGGCCTGACTATACTCCAACTACTGAAATCTTACCAATACTACGCTCTCCCTACACTGCTGCCAGGGAAATGTGAATCTGCTGCTTTGCCCATACTGCTTCTACGTTACTGTTACTGGGGTCTGTCTATACTGATACTACTGAAATGTTACTGGGGTCTGTGTATACTGCTGCAAATGAAATGTTAGTGGGGTCTGTCCTCACTGCTGCAGATGAAATGTTACAGGAGTTTGTGCATACTCTTACCGCTGAAATGTTACTAATTCTAGGCTCTGCCTATACTGCTGCTACTGCAATGTTACAGGGTAGTGGAAACGGAGGCTTTCCAAAGACATGATGGTGGCAAGGCCACGCTACTAGGTTCCACAGGCGCGACAACTTTTCAGCGACGCAGTCACTGGGAAGGTGCATATAACCACGGACACGGGGACAGGACACGTACTGCCTCAAAAACTTTCCCGTCTCGTCAAGTCTCATCAGTAATTCTTCTCCTACATCCACGTTTATAATGAAAGGACACGTGAAATTCAACCCGGTTAATTGCGCGATGCAAATTAGTATTGTCATTATATAGAATTGTCTATGTCAAATGTTTTGTTTAACAAAAATTTGTAATAAAAATCTGATTTAAAAAAAAAAAAAACTTTCCCGTCCTCCTCCTCCAACTATGAAAACATTCTTGGCTGAAGCCCACCTGCATTTAAACTGACGTTACCTCAGCTGTGCTGAGCAATGCAATGGGATTTATTTATGTACCGCCGGGGGCTTCCTGGGACCCACCAATGCTGTCGGTCCACACGGAGTTGTAACTGCATGTGTCTACTTATAAAGAACCCTAGTCTGACTGGGGCATGCAGTGTGGGCCGAAGCACACCTGCATTAAATCTGACGTTACCTCAGCTGTGCTGGGCACTGCAAAGAAATATATTTATGTACCGCCGGTGGGTTCCAGGGACCCACCCATGCTGTCGGTCCACAGGGACTTCACATAGGGGATTTGTACCTGCCTGTGTCTATGTATTAAAAAGCCCAGTCAGGTTGGGCATGCAGTGTGGGCCAAAGCCCACCTGCATTTAATCTGACGTTAACTCTGCTGTCCAGGGCACTGCAATGGGATATATTTATGTACCGCCGGTGGGTTCCAGGGAGACACCCATGCTGTGGGTGCACACGGAATTCCCATTGCGGAGTTGTACCTGCCTGTGACTATTTATAAAAAACCCCGGTCTGACTGGGGCATGCAGTGTGGGCCGAAGCCCACCTGTATTTAATCTGACGTTAGTTCTACTATCCGGGGCACTGCATTGGGACAAACTACAGGAGCAATACAGCGCTAATGAGACGTGCACAGCTACGCTAGCATAGGAGTCCGCTGTAGGCCCGCGATTGCTGAGGGTTTGTGCAGAGGCCTATGTCCTTGGTGCAGTGAAGGTCCGCTTCCTGCCTAGGATTGCTGAAGCTGTGGTCCAAGGCCTATGTCGTGGGCGCGGTGCAAGTCTGCCATGTTTGGCCGCTCAGATCAATTTTTTGTTCATGTCTTGGGCTTCCTAGGACCCCCCTATGCTGTTGGTGCAAACTTACTTCCCATCGCGGTGTTTGACCTGTCTGGCACAAAGACACTGACTGACTTGGGTAGAGGGCAGAGCGCTGACGGCTTTCCCCTTGCAGTGTGGATTGAGCTATGCGACACCTTGACAGAATGAATATTGTGTGGCACATGGATTCCCCATTACTATGCCCACGTTTGCAGCTCCTGACGGAGGTGACACAGGATTGGATGTCTCATTGCTTCTGTACAGCATTGTGGGCTATCACCCCGCCCCTTTTAAAGAGGGTCGCTGCCTGGCCCTGCCAACCCTCTGCAGTGTGTGCCTCCGGTTCTTCCTCATGTCTGACGCACTCATAAATAGACATGAGGGTGGTGTGGTTGTGAGCCCAGCGTGTGGCATGAGGGCAGCTGAAGGCTGCGCAGGGACACTTTGCTGTGCGCTGTGGACACTGGGTCGTGCCGGGGTGGGCAGCATGTAACCCAGGAGAAGAGGCAGGGGTGTGTCCCGCAGGCAGTGCTTGTGCTCAGTTGGAGGTAGTGAGGTGCTTAGCTAAGGTGTGCCTTGCTAATGAGGGTTTGCCCAAAGTAAAAATTGGTAGGGGGGGGCACTCTTGCCGCTATTGTGGCTGAATAGTGGGACCTGGTAACCTGAAATGCAGCCCAGCATGTTGCCCCTCGCCTGCCCTATCCATTTCTGTGTCGTTTCCAGCACTTTCTTGGGTTTTGCAGATTTTCACCAATGAAAACCTTAGAGAGCATCGGCGATATACAAAAATGCTCGAGTCGCCCGTTGACTTCAATGGGGTTCGTTACTCGAAACGAACCCTCGAGCATTGCGGAAAGTTCGACTCGAGCAACGAGCACCCGAGCATTTTGGTGCTCGCTCATCTCTACGTAGCATGCCTATACAATTTGCATAACTGGACAATCCTTAACTTTCGTTTGATGTGTTAAAGAAAACAATCTGCAATTGATAGACTTTTCCTGGTTTACAATGGTCTCGCATCCCTCTGTTGCCTTTAATGGTGTGGTCGACTTGCGCACTGTGCGGGAGTGATACACCCATGGACAATATTGATATGGTAATATGAGAAGGGGTGGCAAGGGGTGTTTGGGGGGTGGCAAGTTCCTCCATTGAGTGATCTTCACACATTAGTGAGGTTCTCATGCATATTATAGATTCACTAATTTGTCAAGTTCAGGAGTTTTGGTTCACTTTTGGGAGAGATACTTGTGTAACACTTTCCAAGGTGTTGTTGAGGTGTATCTCTCTCTCCACGTGATTGCTTTACTAACTTTTCCTCTTTAAAGTTTTCTGTTTAGACCTAACAGCTTGGGTTCTGGTTGACTTTGTCAGCCTAACAACTTATCCTCTTTACAAGGTAGGAACTCTTAACTTACCCTAAATACTTTACCTCCTCCCCCACTTTCCCATCTAACCAGTTTAAGACCCATTCTGAATCTTGTTTGTCATCACATACTTGACCTAACAGTAGGATGACCTCCCCCCCACACACACACACACATACTACCCTCCAAATAGAAAAAAATAACTTTCTCTGCTCAAAAGGCCACAATTCTCCTAACAAGCATATTTAGATGATTTAGTTATTTTAAAAAATCTGGCACTAAAGTGGTGTTTCTCCAGGAAACACACTTTAAAAGTTCTAAAATCCCCGCTTTACTGAGAAACTATTTCTCGCAATGGTACCACAGTTGTAATTCATTGTCAGCATCTAAGGGTGCCTCTATCACTGTCCATAAGAGTTTCCCTTTCTGATGGGAGCATCAAGATGCAGATGCCATGGGTAGGTACATCTTTGTAAGAGGAACAATTCATAAAGTGCATTACACGTTGGCTAACATTTATGCCCCGAAAACAAATCAAACCAAATGGCTGGTGGATACAATTAATAGGCTTAAATCCTTTGCCGTAGGTCATATAACATTAGGAGGAGACTTCAATGTAACTTTAAATCCTTTATTAGACTCCTCACGGGAAAGGTCCCAGGTCTCGCAGAGAGCTTTGAGGATGATACACATGACTATCCAGGAGTTGAACTTAATTGAGTCTTGGCACTACAAGAATCCCATGAAGAAGGACTATACCTTCTATTCACCGGTTCACTCTTCCTTCCAGAGGCTAGACTATTTTTTCACGTCAACGAAGTTGATCGACTCTGTGTTGCGCACACAAATCAACAACATCACAGTCTCTGATCATGCCCCAGTTCACATCACCTTAAATATTCTACCAAATAACTTAGGTTAATGGAGGTGGTGCTTAAACAGGTCCATCTTGAGGGAAGAGGAGACCCGGTCATAAATAAATAAAGAGTTAATAGAATTCTTCAAAATAAATTTGAGAAAAAACACAAATTTCCCCATTATTTGGGAAACACACAAAGCATATGTGAGAGGCCTCTTTAGGCTCAAAACTTAAGAAACAAAAGCAAAAAGAAATAGACAATATTCTTGCACAGATTACAGCCCTGGAGCGGAAAGGAAAGCTTTTTTAGCTTTACACAAAGTCCAAAAAGAGCTAAATACAAGAGAGCAACTCAAACGCACTCTAGATAAGAACCACACCAGGGCCCAAATTTTCTACAAGCATAAGATATATGCACATGGAGATAAAGGGGGCAACTAATGTCTTTGCTTATAAAAAAAAATGAAAGAAAAAACCCTTATCAAGGAAATTAGGAAGGAAAAAGGGGAAATGACTACAACTGCGCCAGGAATAGCTACAGCTTTTTAAACTTTATAACCTAGAGCAGGGCAAGACCCAACTGACCTCAGATAAATAAATTGAGGGAATCAGATAGATTTCTGAAAGAACTAAACCTCCCTACACCTATTAGCCATGAAGAAGTTAGTTCAGTAATTGGCAGCTTCCCAAGTGGCAAGAGTCCAGGACCGGATGGCCTGCCAATAAGCTATTATAAAACCTTGCAGCAGATGATTCTACCACACCTCACACTTATTCTAAATATTATCATGAAAGGTGCACCTCTTCCTAGGCAGTCACAAGAAGCACATATTACACTAATACATAAGGAAGGTAAAGACCCAACCCATTGTAACAATTACAGACCAATTTATTTAGTAAATTTATTCTCGCATTAGAAGCCCTCCTACAAGCAGTCAGACAACACCCAGAAATACAAGGACTCACAATAGGAAAAGACTGTATACAATCGGCTGCCTTTGCTGATTACATTCTTTTTTTAATATCAAATCCCCAACAGGGTCTCATAAAACTCAACAACTTATTGAATTTTTATGGAAGCCTTTCAAACTTCAAAGTCAACAAAAACAAATCGCTGATCTGAAATATCACCTTGCCTCCACACAGAGTAACAGAAATTACGGAAAATACTCCATATGCCTTGGCAGTACACTCTATTGACTATTTAGGTATTAAGTTAACAAACAATCTCTCAAAACTATTTGAAATAAATCTTGTATCACTATTGACTGAAATTAAAACCCTGTTAACTGCGTATATCCTCCCCATTATATCTTGGTTCGGAAGGAAGAACCTTATAAAGACATATATTCTACCTAAGATACTTTACAAAATACAAACGCTATCAATTCATATACCTCAGTCCGTCTTCAAAAAACTCCACTCACTGTTCTCAGGCTATTTTTGGAAATATAAACAACCCCGGCTGGCTTATTCACTGATGTTTAAGAAAAACAATTAGGAGGAGTGAGCCTTCCGGATCTTGGGGAATATTATAAGGCAATCCAACTAGAAAGATGGCTGGACTTAATGTATCCACTGAAAAACCATAAGTTGAAAAGGATAGTACAGATCGTGGAAGGAGAAAGTTTCCTGGGAGACTTGTGGTTTACTAGCCCTAGGGTATATAGATCTAAAGATTTTAATATTGTTTTGAGAGGTATCTGCGAGACCTGGGACTTTCTAAATTCACAGCTAGCACCGTTGCCCTCACCCTCAACTCCCCTAAATTTACTCCCACTTAGAGTTACACATTTTATCTCTCCAACACCAGAAAAAAATATGAAATATATATTCAAGGACTTGACAATCGGAGACAATTAAGGGATAATACATAGGGATCCCCAAAGTATAATAAACACACTGGTGCTATTCAGTAAGGTTCAGGGCCTCCATCTTGCACACCTTTCTGCTGTTATATTAACTTTTAAAACTTTATACTTGTCCACTAGAGATGAGCGAACCTACTCGTTTCGAGCAGTTACTCGATTGAGCACCGCGATTTTCGAGTACTTCAGTACTCGGGTGAAAAGATTCGGGGGGCGCCGGGGGCGGGGGGAGGCGTGGCGGAGCGGGGGGTAGCAGCGGGGAACAGGGGGGAGCCCTCTCTCTCCCTCTCCCCCCCACTCCCCGCTGCAACCCCCCACTCACCCACGGCGACCCCAGAATCTTTTCGCCCGAGTACGGAAGTACTCGAAAGTCGCGGTGCTCGAGCGAAAAAGGGGCGTGGCCGAGTAGGCTCGCTCATCTCTATTATCCACGAGACTGTTAACTGACTTTGAAAAACTAATAAGTAGCTCTAACAAATCCCTTAGGAAATACTTGCTTTTGACAAAAAAAATTACTTCTTATTGTGCTTTAAGTAGACCAACTTTTATCTTGTCATGGGAAAAGGAATTGGGTATTAAAATAACAGATGCCGAAATCAGAATAATGCTTAAAATTACCATATATCTGCCTGCAGGAGAACCACTATAAATTATCAACTAGATAGTATAAAATGCCAGAGTGGTTACATGCATACAAACGTTCAGAGACGGATGGGTGCTGTAGGTGCTAAGAGCATACAGCTTCATACTCACACATCTGGTGGAACTGCCCTAGGATTAAGATATTCTGGGTTGAGGTAGCAAGGAAAATGGGCACAATACTCAGCTGAAACATGCAACTCACACGTGATATAATCACTCCTAGTAGGCCACGGGCATCCTTAAATCCCTTAAAAGACAGACTAGCCTTTTACATGATTGCAGCGGCGAAAGCACTAATCCCCACTCTTTGGGGTAAAACAAACCCTCCCTCAATAGACATGTGGAAGGACAAGATAAATCAAATATATATGTTTGAAAAACTTGTCAAGCTGGTCAAATTCATCACACCTATCTTTTCTCAAAATATGGGCACCTTGGAAGCAAAACATATCAGGCACCACTTGAAGTACTAAAGATTAACTGAAATTTTGGTCACTTGAACCTGTTGACGCTTCGCTTTATGATGAATTGTGATAGATAAGCCAAGGTTGATTTTATTTTCTTGTAACTGCTTCTATTAAAGTCATCCAAATAAATGAAAGTTGCTCTTTCTTGGATGCCCCGCCCCCTCCTCTTCTTCTTTAATCCATCTTTCCCTTTTGTGTACATCTCTATTCCTCGTCTCTTCTTTCTCTTTTTTTTCTTTCCTTTTCTTTCGTATTCAGTTGGCATATAGTGTTCCGATTTAAAGTCTTGAATCTTTCTGCATATCAAAATGCTATAGGACCCTATAGATTCAAAATGTCTCCTTCTGATATTTTACTATCGTAATTGAAAATGCAAGATTTTATTTTTACTAATGTTTGAATATGTGAATACTTGATATCGCTTTTTATTGCATTGTTAAACAAAAAATTTCAATAAAAAGTGATTTAACCCCTTAGTGACCAAGCCTGTTTTCGCCTTAATGACCAGTCCAAATTTTGCAAATCTGACATGTGTCACTTTAACATGGAAAAACACCAGAAAGGTTTTGCATATCCAAGCGATTCTGACATTTTTTTTTCGCCACATGTTGTACTTCATTTAGGCTGAAAAAATAGACCGATAGAATTAGTGTTTATTTATTAAAAGTGCCAAAATTGGGAAAATTTTGAAAAAAATCGTCATTTTTTTAACATTTCCAACTGCAATATCTTAAATATGTGCAAACATAATATAGAAATTTTTGCTAAGATTTATATTTCCACCCGTTTACTTTATTTTGGGCGCACATTGGAAAAACTTTCGTTTTTTTTTCAACCATTTAGGAGACGTACAAATTTAACATTACTTTTTAGCATTTTGAGGAACACTTTGTTTTCCTATACCAAGCCAAGATTGGAAAGGCTCATCAGTGTCAGAATAATAGATACCCCCACAAATGACCCCATTTTAAAAACTACACCCCTTAGTGTATTCACTGAGGGGTGTCATGAGTATTTTGACCCCACAGTTTTTTTTTCAGGAATTAATTCACCTTAGAGGAGAAAAAGTAAAATTTCATATTTTTGCAAATCTGTCATTTTAAAGACATATTTCTTCCTATAGTTTACATGAAAATGAGGATTTACACCCCAAAATGGATACCCCTATTTCTCCCGTGTTCAGAAATATACCCATTGTGGCCCTAATGTTATATCTGAGTCCACAAAGGGGCCCAAAATGAAAGGAGTAGTCAGTGTCTTTCAAAACAGAAATTTTGCTTGAAGTTCTTTTAGGCCCCATAGCACACATGTAGAGTTCTTGAGCGCCCAAAACCATAGAAAACCCCCACAAATGACCCCATTTTGAAAACTAGACCCCTTAAGGAATTTATCTAGGGGTGTACTGCATATTTTGACCCCACAGTTTTTGAATGAATTCAAGCCAAGCAAAAGGAAAAAATTGTGATTTTCGTTTTTTCAGCAATTCTGTCATTTTAAAAACAGCTTTTTTTGTACAGCACATATATGAATGAAGACTTGCACCCAAAAATGGATACCCCTGTTTGTACTGTTTTCAGAAACATACCCATTGGGATCCTAATATTATGTCCGCATGCACAACGGGGCCCAAAATGAAAGGAGTAATTGGTGGCTTTCAGGACATAGATTTTTCTTGAAGTCCTTTTAGGCACCATTGCCCACTTGTAGAGCTCTTGAGCGGCCAAAACCATAGAGAATCCCCACAAATGACCCCATTTTGAAAACTAGACCCCTTAACAATTTTATCTAGGGGTGTACTGTGTATTTTAACCCTACAATTTTTGAATAGATCTAAGCAAAGCAGTAGGAAAAAATTTCAATTTTCATTTTTTGGGCTATTACGTCAATTTAAAAACAGGTTTTTTTGTACAGCACACATATAAATGAAGACTTTCACCCCAAAATGGATACCCCTGTTTGTCCCGTGTTTAGAAACATACCCATTGTGGCCTTAATAGACTTACAGGACAAATGGCTAGGCCTACAATGAAAGGAATACCCGTTGGATTTCAGGGTACAACGGAATAAATTCCAGGCCCCATTGCCCACTTATAGAGCCATTGACCCCATTTTGAAAACTAGACCCCTTAACAAATTCATCTAGGGGTGCACTGCGTATTTTGACCCGACAGTATTTGAATGAATCTAAGCAAAGCAGAAGTAAAAAGTTACGATTTTCAATTTTTTTGGCAATTTTTTAAATTTAAAAACAGTTTTTTTGTACAGTGTACATAGGAATGAAGACTTTCACCCCAAAATGGATACCCCTGTTTGTCCCGTGTTCAGAAACACACCCATTGTGGCCCTAATTTACTTACAGGACCCATGGCAAGGCCTATAAAGGAGGGAACACCCGTTGGATTTCAGGGCACAACTGAATAAATCCCAGGCCCCATTGCTTATTTGTACGGAATAAAAATTGACTCCCTAAAAATTTTCCCCCTGCCCCTCCCACACACACTCCACGCCCTTTTCGGCGTTCGCAAATCTTAGATGAAATTAATAATGTGAACTGTGTAGTATTTCCGAAGACAAGGGTAATTGCGGAGGCTGGTTGAAATGGGTCCATGGGGCAATAAAACCGTGTATCCCCCTCCTGTCATGCTTTTTGGGGGTACTTAGTGACCTCAGTGGCAGGTAAGGGGTGTAAAAAGTGGCGTTCCATGAGTCTCCGTAAGCTTGCGGAGGTGCGGCGGTCTCACACAGCAGACGTTCAACAAGCTGCTCCTGGAACTGCAGGAAGGCGAACGTTCCCGGGGCTTCTTGTAAATTACGGATTACAGGTAGCGGTCTGAATAACGCTGTGCTCAGGCAGCCGTAGGCGGAATCCGCTTGCGGAGGCCCGCAGCGGATCTCATCTGTGAGCCCGGCTGTGACCCTGCGTACGGCCGCGTAAGGTACTGCGCATAACTGCGTACTCACACAGGCGGTCATGCGCAGTACACCTTTTTTGTTGTTTGCATTTCCCGAACCCTCGCTTAGCGATGACGCGGGTGCCCGCAGCCTGTACACAACGTAGTTGTGTATGGGCTGCGGGTATATCCGCGACCACGGAGCACAATGGGCTCTATGTTGCGGATATCCGCAGTAAAATAGAACCTGCTGCGTTCTCTTTTCTGCGAGTGGATTACACAATTCCGACCCGCTAATGTGGGGGGAATTGTGTAATTCAATGCGATTGATCTACATATTAGTGCGGATCAGACGCATGCGGAATCCGTAATTCCTATCCGGTCATGTGAGACCGACCTATGTTAGAGCGCTACTTTTTTATCACGTGACCGGGGACCACTCAACGAGGCCACCCGTCACTGCTCTAGGCTCTCGGCGACCATTGGTCGCTGAGAGCAAGGAGATTTTACATTTTCTGGGCTCCCCGACTCCTGTGCATGTGTCCGGCTTTTTGCCGGCAATCACATGTGCAAAATTCGGTTCACGGAGGAGGATCGCGTCAGGGTTCAAATACGGAGGCCTCCGGTAAAAAGTTTAATCTCCTCTCACCGATCGCATCGGTGAGGGGAGATGAAACTTCAAATTTTTTTTTTTAACTTTTATGTGATCGCCATTATTGGATAATGGCGAACACGTGACCAGGAACCGCTCACCGCAGCCCGCCGTGAAATCTCCATGCTCTTGGCTACATTTTGTAGCCAGGAGCAGGGAGAATTTAAATTATCCTGACAATCAATAGCTTTTGCGCATGCGTCCGCCATTTTGGCAACGGGCGGGTGTGCAGAAGCTGGGGTAAGGTCTGCAGATAAATCCGGGGGCCTTATGTACGTACTTTCATCCTCCCTCACGGATATGATCCATGAGGGGAGATGAAACGTACGCTTTTGTAACTTTTTTAAAACTTTTTTTTTACTTTTTTACATTTTTTTTAACTTTACATGATCACTGCTATCCATTGGATAACAGTGATCATGTCCCCGGTATAATCGCTCTGCTCCTGGCTACACATGGCAGCCAGGAGTAGAGGGATTTTGAATTTCCCGGGGCTCGAGCCCCTCTGTGCACGCGCAGAGGGGAGCTTCGGGTCCTGGAACACTGGGGACATCGGTGGACCTGAGGTGAGTATTTTCACCTCCCATCATGGATCCGATCCATGAGGAGAGGTGAAACATTTACTTTTTTAAAACTTTTTTGCACTTTTCCGCGATCGCCGGTTCCCGCTGACATCTCCTGCCTCCCGGCTACCTACAGGAGCCGGGAGCCAGGAGGCTGACGTAATGCTGCCTGGCGCGCATACGCAGAAGACCGGCTGCAGGGCCCGGAGAGGCAGGAGAGCGGGGAGCAGTGCGGCTGACCTGGGTGAGTATTTTTAGCTGCCCTGATGGATCTGATCCATCAGGGCAGCTGAATCTTTAACTTTTTTTGTACTTTTATTCACTTTTATACGATCGGCGCTATCCATTGGATAGCGCCGATCGCAATGCCAGGGGGGGGGGGTCCCCGCAGCCCGGGATGACAGCTCCATGCTGTCGGCTACCTGCGGACACCGACAGCATGGAGCTGTCGCATCCACAGCCTGAGGGGCTTTATTCTCTGCAGGACACATGTTTTTACGTCCTCAGAGAATAAAGCCCACTTCGGGAGGATGTAAAAAGACTATGGGCGGGTCGTTAAGGGGCTAATAAAAAAAAAAAGAAAACAATCTAGCACATCAAAATTTAGTTTGGTGCACCTTTGAAACGTATCAGGACTTAAAGGGGTTTCTGAGAGTAAAAAGCAAAAGAATTGCAGGCAATAAGAAAAATAATAAGAGCAACCAATGTGATATCACTATGGTTCCAAAAGCTGCTGCAGTGGTCCTGTGCCATTCATCATTCACATGACTGCTGCAACCAATCACTGGCTTCACCAGTAACACTATGGCATTTGATCACTGAGGCTAATATTAACTGCAGCCGACTCGTGGCTATGAATGGCACATGACTAATGCAGCTGTTTTCCAGGATCAGAGTGGGGGTTATCTGGGCAGCTGAGCTGTATTGGGAGGCCATTTAACAGGCGAGTACTGTTTAGTTTTTTGTAATTTTTGCCCAGTTTTAAGTTTAGCCCAAGGTTTTAATCAGAGCAACGTTGGGTGTCCCTGCTAGCTTAGTAATCGCATATGTGCGGCAACGACATCTGCCCTCACGTGTCTGCCCATTTGCGGAGGCCTAGTTTATAATGTGCACTCCATTCCCCTCCGCTCCGCCGCACTTAATAATCACATATGTGCAGCAATGATCCCTCACATGTGTGCCCTTTTGTGTAGGCATAGCTTATGATGTGCACCCCCTTCCTCTCCACCCCACAGAACAGTGCGACAGCGGAGCGGAGGTGCGCCTGCACATCACCAAATAAATCTGTCTTGTCACACTCCCTAGAGAACTTTATACATTTTTGGGATAAAACGTAGCCTATGTCCTTCCTCTAGATGCAAGCTGTCTCCCTGCCAAATTTCATCAAAATTGCTTCAGCAGTTTAGCCGTGAAAAGGTAACAAACAGACAGGCAGAGTTACTTTTGCATTTATAATATTAGTATGGATAAACCCACAGGGTGTGCACATAGCAGAGGTACTTAAGGATTAGACATCCTCAGGCATCTGAGGACACTTGGCTGTATTGCATGTTCTAAATCTCTTCTTGAACTTGAGTATTGACTTAAAGAGCTTCAGGTTCTGTGTACAAAGGTTATTCAGTTGTTTTGCTTTATTGGATATAATACACGCACACAAAGCACACAGATTTGTTCTTGTGTAACTCACCATTGGTTGTGCACACGGTTGCAATCAATTATAAAATTAAAATGTCACAAATTTACACATAACTCTTAAAAATATCTTATCATTTGGTGTTAACATCTCCTGTATATGCATCACCATGACTGCAAACTACAAACAAACCCTATGTAGTCTGATCCTGCAGTCATGTGTTGCCTGGCTCCCTCTGCTCCATCTCCTTGCTAAGCTTCTTGCGATGAGCTACAGGATGTTTTAGGACTCCTGCAGTTTACAGATACCCTAGAGATACCCTACCTGCTTGCAATCCACAGTATGATTACATAGGGATGACACAAAAGGTAAACAGTGCTTGCTTTACATAATGATTCAACCTTCTTTTATACTTGACTCAGGTGTAACAGAGTCATCCCTGTTGTAACCACCCTTCTTAACACCCTATTCCTTTTGGATAAATTGGCCACAGCAGCCATATTATATATATATATATATATATATATATATATATATATATGTATATATATATATATATATATATATATATATTATATATATATATATATACATAGATGACAGCCCTCACTCACTCACTCACTCACTGATTCACTGACTGACTCACCACTAATTCTCCAACTTCCCGATGTCATAGAAACTTAAAATTTGGCAAGAGCATTGATTATGTCATAAAGAGGAAAAGCTAATGGGTCCCAACTCAATTATTCAATTCTAGCGCAAAAGAACTAGCGTCCAAATTTTATGTACGGAATCTAATTCTCCAACTTTCCAATGTCAGAGAAATTTGAAATTTTGCACCAGCATTGCTTATGTCATATATCGGATAAGTTAATGGGGTCTAACTCGATTGTTCAATTCTAGCGCAAAAGAACTAGCATCCAAATTTTACGTACGGAATCTAATTATCTCACTTCTTGGTGTAATAGAAACTTGAGATTTGGCACGGGCATTGATTTTGTCATAAATATGAAAAGTTAATGGGTCCCAACTCGATTGTTCAATTCTAAGCACAAAAGAATTAGCGTCCATATTTTACGTACGGAATCTAATTCTCTCACTTCACGGTGTCATAGAAACTCGAAATTTGGCACGAGCATTGATTATGTCATAAATAGGAAAAGCTAATAGGTCCCAACTCGATTATTCAATTCTATGTGCAAAAGAACTAGCGTCCAAATTTTACGTACAGAATCAAATTTTCTCACTTTCCGTGTCATAGAAACATGAAATTTGGAACGGGCATTGATTATGTCATAAATAGGAAAAGCTAATGGGTCCCAATTTGATTATTCAATTCTAAGCGCAAAGCAATTAGCGTCTAAATTTTACGTACGGAATCTAATTCTCTCACTTCCCGGTGTCATAGAAACTCGAAATTTGGCACGAGCATTGATTATGTCATAAATAAGAAAAGCTAATAGGTCCCAACTCGATTATTCAATTCTATGTGCAAAAGAATTAGCGTCCATATTTTACGTACGGAATCTAATTCTCTCACTTCACGGTGTCATAGAAACTCGAAATTTGACACGAGCATTGATTATGTCATAAATAGGAAAAGTTAATGGGTCCCAACTCGATTATTCAATTCTAGCGCAAAAGAACTAGCGTCCAAATTTTACGTACAGAATCAAATTTTCTCACTTTCCGTGTCATAGAAACATGAAATTTGGAACGGGCATTGATTATGTCATAAATAGGAAAAGCTAATGGGTCCCAATTTGATTATTCAATTCTAAGCGCAAAGGAATTAGCGTCTAAATTTTACGTACGGAATCTAATTCTTTCACTTCCCGGTGTCATAGAAACTCGAAATTTGGCACAAGCATTGATTATGTCATAAATAGGAAAAGCTAATAGGTCCCAACTTGATTATTCAATTCTATGTGCAAAAGAATTAGCGTCCAAATTTTACGTACGTAATCTAATTCTCTCACTTGAAATTTGGCACGAGCATTGATTTTTATGTCATGCATAGGAAAAGTTAATGGGTCCCACCCAATTATTCAGTTTTATGCGCAAAATAATTAGCGTCCAAATTTTACATACGAAATCTAATTCTCTCACTTCTTGGTGTAATAGAAACTTGAGATTTGGCACGGGCATTGATTTTGTCATAAATATTAAAAGTTAATGGGTCCCAACTCGATTATCCAATTGAAGCGCAAAAGAACTAGCGTCCAAATTTTACATACGGAATCTAATTCTCTTACTTCCCGGTGTCATGGAAACGTGAAATTTTGCACGGGCATTGATTATATCATAAATAGGAAAAGTTAATGGGTCCCAACTCGATTATTTAATTCTAAGCGCAAAATAATTAGCGTCCAAATTTTACGTCCGTAATCTAATTCTCTCACTTCCTGATGTCATTTTATATAAAGGAAGTGTCGCATGGTTACCTCCACGTGGTGTTTCCAGGGTAACGCAAAGAACCATGCAAAATGGTGAACATATTTTTTTCCCAGTATCTCTAAAGTAACCACGACCTCATAAGATTTTCCGTGTGAACACCAGATAAACAGCAGTACCAAATTAACTCGGGCGAAGCCGGGTATATCAGCTAGTATATAGATAAAGACGAAAGCCCTCACTGACTCACTCACTGACTGACTGACTCGCCACTAATTCTCCAACTTCCCGATGTTGTAGAAACATGAAATTTGGCACAAGCATAGATTATGTCCAAAATAGGAAAAGTAAAGAGGTCCCAACTCAATTATTCAATTCTAGCGCAAAAGAATTAGCGTCCAAATTTTGTGCACGAATCTAATTCTCTCACTTCCCGATGTCATAGAAACATGAACTTTGGCACAAGCATTGATTATGTCATAAGTAGAAAAAGCTAATGGGTCCCAACTCGATTATTCAATTCTAGCACAAAAGAATTAGCGTCGAAATTTTACATGCGTCATCTAATGCCCTCACTTCCCGATGTCGTAGAAACATGAAATTTGGCCCGAGCATTGATTATGTCATAAATCGGAAAAGCTAATAGGTCCCAACTCGATTATTCAATGCTAGCGCAAAAGAACTAGTGTCCAAATTTTACGTACGTAATCTAATTCTCTTATTTCCCGATGTCATAGAAACTTGCGATTTGGCAGGAGCATTGATTATGTCATACATAGGAAAAGTTAATGGGTCTCCACTCGATTATTCAATTCTAAGCACAAAAGAATTAGCATCCAAATTTTACGTACTATAGCACAGCGGGGGTTAAAGAGCACTCCAAACCGTCACTTGTCTTTTTTTTAGGTTTATTTACACAGTCTTTAACAGGAACATAAATAACTGGGTCTCCAGATAAATGACACAGGTAACTCCTCAGCTGAGGAGACCATACAAGTCCAAGGACGGTGCAAAGACCTGTGGATGTCCTGAACGCAGCTGGTCCTTCTGCCTTCAATCTCTCAGGCTCTAGTCCAAGGGCAGGCGTATCCCCCCCAGGGGTCCTGCTACAACCAGGTAGCGCCTCGTCCACCGCGTCTCTCTCTGTTCACAGTGGAAGTTACAGAGTACTTGCAGCCTGTATCTCCCAGGTGCACACACACCTCCCTCTACCTTCCACCGGTCTCCTTAAATGGCCGGCTGGACAGGTGGTAAGATCTGGTCTGGAGTGAAAGAGGACCAGACTACCTCGCAGAGGCTAATAACCTCTGTGACACATACCTTCCACTCCAGACCATTCCTCTGACCCTGTTACATACCTCCCCCCTCTGCCCCAAGCCATCCGGCTGGGCACCAACTGCAACTGCACAGTAAATCCTAGACAGGGCATCTGCATTACCATGTAATTTTCCCGGCCTATGTTCCACCTCAAAGTCAAATTCTTGCACCGTTAAGAACCATCTTGTCACCCTGGTATTATTCCCTTTATTTTTATACATCCACTTCAAGGGAGCATGGTCTGAGATTAGTTTAAATTTCCTGCCCAGGAGGTAGTACCTTAGGGAGTCTAATGCCCATTTTACTGCTAACCCTTCCTTCGCAACTATGGCGTAATTTTTTTCATAAGGGGACATTTTTCTGCTTAACAGCACGGGATGCTCTTCTCCGTTAATCACTTGGGACAATACGGCCCCCAGCCATACTTCCGACGCGTCCGTCTGGACTACGAACTCTTTTGAAAAGTCGGCAGCTATCAATATGGGCTGTTGACACAATACACGTTTTAGCTGTTCAAACGCATGTTCCGCTTCTGGTGTCCACTGCACCATTACCAACCTGTTCCCCTTGGTAAGCTCTGTCAGCAGGGCTGCAATCGTGGCAAAATTTGGGACGAAGCATCGGTGATAGCCCACTATACCTAAAAATGCCCGCACCTGTTTTTTTGTTAGGGGTCGTGGCCATTCCTTAATGGCTTACACATTATTAATTTGGGGTTTAACTAGCCCCCTACCCACTATGTAGCCCAGGTATTTGACCTCTTCCATTCCCACTGCACATTTTTTTGGATTTATCGTGAACCCCACCCAACTGAGGGAGTCTAATATTGCCTGAACCTTGCTGAGGTGGCTTTCCCAGTCCCGGCTAAATATTATGATGTCGTCTAAATACGCTGCTGCGTACTTCTTATGGGGAGCTAGGATTTTGTCCATCACCCTCTGGAATGTTGCGGGGGCTCCTTTTAGTCCAAAAGGCATGGTCACATACTGAAAACACCCTTCTGGGGTAGAAAAAGCCGTCTTTTCTTTTGCGTCGGCCGACAGGGGAATCTGCCAGTACCCTTTTGTGAGGTCTAGTGTAGTCATATACCGGGCTGAGCCGAGTCTGCCAATCAGCTCATCAACCCGAGCCATTGGGTACGCATCAGATTCGGAAACTTCATTAAGCTTCCGGTAATCATTGCAAAAGCGCCATTCCCCTGACGGTTTCGGCACTAAGACTATGGGGCTTGACCATCCACTTGTGGATTCCTCAATGACCCCCATTTCAAGCATCCTTTTTACCTCTTGGGACACTACTTCCCTGTGGGCTTCAGGGATTCTATAGGGTTTTATATTGACCCTTACGTTAGGGTCTGTCCGGATCTCGTGTTCCAGGACCGTAGCGCGACCGGGTCGGTCAGTAAACAGATCCCTATTCCTCTGCAAAAATTCTTTGCTTTCTTGTCTCTGGGATTTCGACAGGGTTTCTGCTATAATCACGTCCTGGATATTACCCTCTGGCTCCGTGACCAAGCAGGGAGAACCCAGTGAATCCCGTTCCTTCCAGGGTTTTAACAAATTTACATGGTAAATTTGGATGGGCTTTCTCCTACCTGGTTGGAGGACTTTATAATTGACCGTCCCTACTTTTTCCACCACCTCGTATGGTCCCTGCCACTTGGCAAGAAACTTACTTTCTACGGTGGGGACTAGTACCAGCACCCGATCCCCTGGGTTAAACTGTCTGACTCTGGCTGCCTGATTATAGACATTAGCCTGCCTTTCCTGCGCTTGGAGGAGCTGTTCTTTTGCTAATGGCATTATCTTGGCAAGTCTCTCCTGCATTTGGGCCACATGGTCAATGACACTCTTATGTGGGGTGGCTTCGCTCTCCCATGTCTCTTTTGCTATGTCCAGTAATCCACGGGGTTTTTCGTGCGTACAATAGCTCAAAAGGAGAGAACCCCGTGGAGGCCTGTGGTACCTCTAGAATGGAAAATAATAAGTACGGAAGCAAACAGTCCCAATCTCGGCCATCCTTTTCTACCACCTTCTTTAGTATATTTTTTAACGTTTTATTGAACCTTTCCACCAACCCATCTGTCTGGGGGTGGTAGACGGAGGTGCGCAATTGCTTAATCCGCAGCAACTTGCACAGTTCCCTCATCACCTTCGACATGAATGGGGTCCCCTGGTCTGTTAGAATCTCCTTGGGACGCCCCACCCGAGTGAACATCTGGAACAATTCTTTACCTATACATTTAGAGAAAGTGTTCCTCAGAGGTATTGCTTCTGGATACCTGGTGGCGTAGTCCACGATTACAAGGATATACTGGTGACCCCTGGCTGACTTCACCAGGGGTCCCACCAAATCCATAGCAATTCGCTCAAATTACCGTATATACCGGCGTATAAGGCGACGGGGCGTATAAGACGACCCCCCAACTGTCACCTTATACGCCGGTATACAGTGGAGAAAAAAAAATAAATTCATTACTCACCTCCCACGGCGTTCTGTCGCGCTCCGGCAGGATGTCGCTCGCTCAGGCAGGCTGTCGCTCGCTCCTCGTCCCGGCGCAGCATAGCTTTCTGAATGCGGGGCTTGAAATCCCCGCTTCCAGAAAGCTAATACACACGCCGGCAGCCATGACATCATTGAATGGCTGTGATTGGCTAAAGCACACGTGGCTTCAGCCAATCACACTATTCAATGACATCATTGAATGGGTGTGATTGCTAACACGTGCGCCTTCAGCCAATCACAGCCATTCAATGATGTCATTGAATAGTGTGATTGGCTGAGCCACGTGTGCTTTAGCCAATCACAGCCATTCAATGCTGTCATGGCTGCCGGCGTGTGTATTAGCTTTCTGGAAGCGGGGATTTCAAGCCCCGCATTCAGAAAGCTATGCTGCGCCGGGGACGAGGAGCGAGCGACAGCCTGCCGGAGCGAGCGACATCCTGCCGGAGCGCGACAGAACGCCGTGGGAGGTGAGTAATAAATTTTTTTTTTTACACTTTTTTTTTTTTTGTATTACCGGCGCATAAGACGACCCCCGACTGCAGAGCAGATTTTTCGGGGTTCAAAAGTCGTCTTATACGCCGGTATATACGGTAGTACCAACGGGCTTCTGAAGTGCGAGATAGGAGCAGATATCTGGCACTGAGGACAGGATGTACAGAAATCCTTTATTTCTTTATGGCACCCCGGCCAGAAAAACCTCTGTAGAATGCGTTCCTGTGTTTTTTCTGCCCCTAAATGACCGCCCAGTATGTGAGTATGGGCTAGGTCAAGGACCGTACGCCTATATCCACCAGGTATCAGAAGTTGTTTTATCACTTCATTATTTACTTTTATTACCCGATATAACAATTCATTAATCAATTCAAAATGAGGAAATCGCACCTCACCCTCTGCCTGTTGCGGTACACCATTAATCACAGAGATATTTTCTCGTGCATTCCTTAAGGTCAGATCATTAAGCTGTGCAGTCCCAAAATTATCCCTGTTCACCCCAAGGTCAGGTACCTGGGGTTCCGGAGTGGGTTCCTGAGAATCAGTCAGTCCTGCAAAGGGAAATTTGTTATGCTGATGCTGAAAACCTCCCGTGGTGCTCGACGCGCCAGCTCCGCAAGGCCGCGGCACCTCCGCCCACAGTTCCCAAAACAACGGGAAGTCCCTCCCAATTATCAGTGGGTAGAGTAATTTGTTAACCACCCCCACCTGGTGTACATAGGTTCCGCACACTGTGCCTATGGTCACCTGGGCAGCCGGGTATTCTTTAGTGTCACCGTGTATACAGACCACCCCCAATCTGCCCCGGGGGTCCAGTCCAGTGGCGATGGCTGAGTCCAGCAATGAAATCATGCTCCCTGAGTCCAGCAAGGCCAACACTTCCACACCATTCAGTGTCACTTGACACATCTGTGGCTGGGTGTCTCTGTCCACCCCTGTAGCGCAGGTAGAATGTGCCAACAAAGAACAGTCCCGGCTACAGGAGCATCCCATGGGTTCAACCCAAACTGGACAATGAGCGGCGATATGCTCTGGACGTTGGCACTCCCAGCACGTAACGGGGTTGACCGGGTTTCTTTGTACGGGCTCCAAACCTCTCTGGTTCCTTTGCTTCCTTTCTGAAATGGATTTGGCACTTTCTCTCCGAGCGTCTGCAGGACGACCAGGAGGCCTAACAGCCGCCGCTGTCTCTTCCGCTGCAACATACCGTTCGACCAAGCCCATCAGGTTGTTGATACTCTCAGGATTTCCCTGGGCCACCCATCGTTGGATAGGCCTGGGCAGAGTCTGTATAAACCGGTCCATCACAACCTTCTCTACTATTTGTGTAGGCGAGGAGGTTTCCGGCTGTAGCCATTTTTGGGCTAGGTGCAAGAGATCAAACATTTGTGACCTGAAAGGTTTGTCTTGGCTATACTTCCAGTGATGGACTCGCTGTGCCCGGACTGCCATGCTCACTCCCAGGCGGGCCAAAATCTCAGATTTTAGCTTATTATATTCCCCGGCATCCTGTTGGGGCAAGTCATAATATGCCTTTTGCGGCTCCCCAGTGAGATATGGGGCTATAACTTCCGCCCATTGTTCTGGTGGCAGTTTTTCCCTCATTGCCACCCTTTCAAAGATGGCCAGGTAAGCTTCCACATCATCCTCCGGGGTCATTTTTTGTAACGACCCCCTTACAGTTTTTAATACGTCCATGCTAGTGGATGACTTCTCCTCTTTTCTTTTAGTCTCCATTAGCATCGCCATCTGACGAATCAGCAATTGATTTGTTTCTTGCTGCTGTGTGCTAATTACTACTAGCTGTTTGATTAACTCCTCCATGGCTATGGCAACAGTTTGTTTTTTTCTCGGGGAGTCTACTACTGTCAGTGCCTTCAGCTGTTTTATTAACTCCTCCAGAGCTATGTAAACAGTTCGCTTTTTCCCTCGGGGAGTCTCTTAATGCCAGCGCATCCTCCACCACTTGCAGCACAGCGGGGGTTAAAGACCACTCCAAACCGTCAATTGTCTTTTCTTTAGGTTTATTTACACAGTCTTTAACAGGAACATAAATAACTGGGTCTCCAGATAAATAGTAAATGATAGCAACAAAAAGTCTCTGTTCAGATTTAACCCTCCTCAGTCCGGAGGTGACACAGGTAACTCCTCAGCTGAGGAGACCATACAAGTCCAAGGATGGTGCACAGACCTGTGGATGTCCAGAACGCAGCTGGTCCTTCTGCCTTCAATCTCTCAGGCTCTAGTCCAAGGGCAGGCGTATCCCCTCCAGGGGTCCTGCTACAACCAGGTAGCGCCTCGTCCACCGCGTCTCTCTCTGTTCACAGTGGAAGTCACAGAGTACTTGCAGCCTGTATCTCCCAGGTGCACACACACCTCCCTCTACCTTCCACCTGTCTCCTTAAATGGCCGGCTGGACAGGTGGTAAGATCTGGTCTGGAGTGAAAGAGGACCGGACTACCTCACAGAGGCTAATAACCTCTGTGACGCATACCTTCCACTCCAGACCATTACTCTTACCCTGTTACAGTACGTAATCTAATTCTCTCACTTACTGATGTCATAGAAACTTGAAATTTGGCAGGAGCATTGATTATGTCATAAATAGGAAAAGTTAATTGGCCTCCACTCGATTAATTAATTCTAAGCGCAAAAGTATTAACTCCATATTTTACATACGGAATCTAATTCTCTCACTTCCCGGTGTCATAGAAACTCGAAATTTGGCACGAGCATTGATTATGTCATAAATAGAAAAAGTTAATGGGTGCCAACTCGATTATTCAATTCTATGCGCAAAAGAATTAGCGTCCAAATTTTACATACGTAATCTAATTCTCTCACTTGAAATTTGGCACGAGCATTGATTATTATTAGAGATGAGCGAACGTACTCGTCCGAGCTTGATACTCGTTTGAGTATTAGCGTGTTCGAGATGCTCGTTACTAGAGGCGAGTACCACGCGATGTTCGAGTTACTTTCACTTTCATCTCTGAGACATTAGCGCGCTTTTCTGGCCAATAGAAAGACAGGGAAGGCATTACAACTTCCCCCTGCGACGTTCAAGCCCTATACCACCCCCCTGCAGTGAGTGGCTGGCGAGATCAGGTGTCACCCGAGTATATAAAAATCGGCCCCTCCCGCATCTCGCCACAGATGCATTCTGACATAGCTCAGGGAAAGTGCTGCTGCTGGTGCTGCTGCTATAGGGAGAGCGTTAGGAGTTATTTTAGGCTTCAAGAACCCCAACGGTCCTTCTTAGGGCCACATCTGACCGTGTGCAGTACTGTTGAGGCTGCTTTTAGCAGTGTTGCACAATTTTTTTTTTGTATATCGGCCGTGCAGAGCAATGCGTCCGCAGTCTGCAGTCATTGTACAGAGTATAGGGGCAGTACTGGTGAGGCAGGGAAAGAGATATTCAGGCTATATACGCAGTGGGCTTTTTCCAAAAAATTGATCGCTGTCATCCCGCCAGAGGGAAACAGTATACATAATATTATACGCTGCCTACAGTATCTATCTGCTGGGGGTTGTAGTCCTAATTAATACGCAGCTAAGCGTTACAGCAGGCTTGCGCAAAATTGTTTCCTGGATCTGCTGTCTCTGTTACATCAGCGCTGCCATCCCGCCAGAGGGAAACAGTATACATAATATTATACGCTGCCTACAGTATCTATCTGCTGGGGGTTGTAGTCCTAATTAATACGCAGCTAAGCGTTACAGCAGGCTTGCGCAAAATTGTTTCCTGGATCTGCTGTCCCTGTTACATCAGCGCTGTCATCCCGCCAGAGGGAAACAGTATACATAATATTATACGCTGCCTACAGTATCTATCTGCTGGAGGTTGTAGTCCTAATTAATACGCAGCTAAGCGTTACAGCAGGCTTGCGCAAAATTGTTTTCTGGATCTGCTGTCTCTGTTACATGATCGCCATCATCCCGCCAGAGGGAAAGAGTATACATAATATTATATGCTGCCTACAGTATCTATCTGCTGGCGGTTGTAGTCCTAATTAATACGCAGCTAAGCGTTACAGCAGGCTTGCGCAAAATTGTTTCCTGGATCTGCTGTCTCTGTTACATGATCGCCGTCATCCCGCCAGAGGGAAAGAGTATACATAATATTATACGCTGCCTACAGTATCTGTCTGCTGTATCAGCTCAGCATTTAAAAAAAATAGAAGCAAAATACTTAAGGCCTACTACTGGCCTTTGGCCACTTGACTGCTTCTGCGCTGTGAATTCCACTAGCTCAGTTATACGCACCTACGTCTCACTACAGGCGTGCGCAAAACTGTTTCCTGGCTCTGCTGTGCGTTCCGTAAGGGAAGTCAGCCTCCAACCACAGGCCAATAAGCGGCACATTTAATTACAGCGTTCTGTTTCTGCACTACTGGTAATACAGCATGCTGAGGGGTAGGGGTAGACCTAGAGGACATGGACGCGGTCGAGGACGCGGAGGCCCAAGTCAGAGTGTGGGCACAGGCCGAGCTCCTGATCCAGGTGTATCGCAGCCGACTGCTGCGGGATTAGGAGAGAGGCACGTTTCTGGCGTCCACACATTCATCTCACAATTACTGGGTCCACGCAGTAGACCTTTATTAGAAACTGAGCAGTGTGAGCAGGTCCTGTCGTGGATGGCAGAAAGTGCATCCAGCAATCTATCGACCACCCAGAGTTCTGCGCCATCCACTGCTGCAACTCTGAATCCTCTGGCTGCTGCTCCTCCTTCCTCCCAGCCTCCTCACTCCATTACAATGACACATTCTAAGGAGCAGGCAGACTCCCAGGAACTGTTCCCGGGCCCCTGCCCAGAATGACCAGCAATGGTTCCTCTCCCACCGGAGGAGTTTGTCGTGACCGATGCCCAACCTTTGGAAAGTTCCCGGGGACCGGGGGATGAGGCTGGGGACTTCCGGCAACTGTCTCAAGAGCTTTCAGTGGGTGAGGAGGACGATGAGACACAGTTGTCAATCACTCAGGTAGTAGTAATTGGAGTAAGTCCGAGGGAGGAGCGCACAGAGAATTCGAAGAAAGAGCAGCAGGACGATGAGGTGACTGACCCCACCTGGTTTGCTACGCCTACTGAGGACAGGTCTTTAGAGGGGGAGGCAAGTGCAGCAGCAGGGCAGGTTGGAAGAGGCAGTGCGGTGGCCAGGGGTAGAGGCAGGGCCAGACCGAATAATCCACCAACTGTTTCCCAAAGCGCCCCCTCGCGCCATGCCACCCTGCAGAGGCGAAGGTGCTCAAAGGTCTGGCAGTTTTTCACTGAGAGTGCAGACGACCGACGAACAGTGGTGTGCAACCTTTGTCGCGCCAAGATCAGCCGGGGAGCCACCACCACCAGCCTCACCACCACCAGCATGCGCAGACATATGATGGCCAAGCACCCCACAAGGTGGGACTAAGGCCGTTCGCCGCCTCCGGTTTGCACCGCTGCCTCTCCCCCTGTGCCCCAACCTGCCACTGAGATCCAACCCCCCTCTCAGGACACAGGCACTACAGTCGCCTGGCCTGCACCCGCACCCTCACCTCCGCTGTGCTCGGCCCCATCCACCAATGTCTCTCAGCGCACCGTCCAGCCGTCGCTAGCGCAAGTGATGGAGCGCAAGCGCCAGTTCGCCGCCACACACCCGCACGCTCAAGCGTTAAACGTGCACATAGCCAAATAGCCTGGAGATGCTGCCGTATAGGGTTGTGGAAACGGAGGCTTTCAAAGGTATGATGGCGGCGGCGGCCACGCGCTACTCAGTTGCCAGTCGCCACTACTTTTCCCGATGTGCCGTCCCAGCCCTGCACGACCACGTCTCCCGCAATATTGTACGCGCCCTCACCAATGCGGTTACTGCCAAGGTCCACTTAACAACGGACACGTGGACAAGCACAGGCGGGCAGGGCCACTATATCTCCCTGACGGCACATTGGGTGAATTTAGTGGAGGCTGGGACAAAGTCAGAGCCTGGGACCGCTCACGTCCTACCCACCCCCAGAATTGCGGGCCCCAGCTCGGTGGTGGTATCTGCGGCGGTGTATGCTTCCTCCACTAAACCACCCTCCTCCTCCTCCTCCTACGCAACCTCTGTCTTGCAATCAAGATGTGTCAGCAGCACGTCGCCAGCAGTCGGTGTCGCGCGGCACGGCAGCACAGCGGTGGGCAAGCGTCAGCAGGCCGTGCTGAAACTACTCAGCTTAGGAGAGAAGAGGCACACGGCCCACGAACTGCTGCAGGGTCTAACAGAGCAGACCGACCGCTGGCTTGCGCCGCTGAGCCTCCAACCGGGCATGCTCGTGTGTGACAACGGTCGTAACCTAGTGGCGGCTCTGCAGCTCGGCAGCCTCACGCACGTGCCATGCCTGGCCCACATCTTTAATTTGGTGGTTCAGCGCTTTCTGAAAAGCTACCCACGCTTGTCAGACCTGCTCGGAAAGGTGCGCCGGCTCTGCGCACATTTCCGCAAGTCCAAGACGGACGCTGCCACCCTGCGGACCCTGCATCATCCGTTTAATCTGCCAGTGCACCGACTGCTGTGCGACGTGCCCATACGGTGGAACTCTACGCTCCACATGTTGGCCAGGCTCTATGAGCAGCGTAGAGATATAGTGGAATACCAACTCCAACATGGGCGGCATAGAGGGAGTCAGCCTCCTCAATTCTTTACAGAAGAGCGGGCCTGGTTGGCAGACATCTGCCAGGTCCTTGGAAACTTTGAGGAGTCTACCCAGATGGTGAGCGGCGATGCTGCAATCATTAGCGTCACCATTCCTCTGCTATGCCTCTTGAGAAGTTCCCTGCAAAGCATAAAGACAGACGCTTTGCGCTCGGAAACGGAGGCGGGGGAAGACAGTATGTCGCTGGATAGTCAGAGCACCCTCATGTCTATATATCAGCGCGTTTTAGAGGAAGAGGAGGAGGGGGAGGAGCATGAGGAGGAGGGGGAAGAGACAGCTTGGCCCACTGCTGAGGGTACCCATGTTGCTTGCCTGTCATCCTTTCAGCGTGTATGGCCTGAGGAGGAGGAGGAGGAGGATCCTGAAAGTGATCTTACTAGTGAGGACAGCCATGTGTTGCGTACAGGTACCCTGGCACACATGGCTGACTTCATGTTAGGATGCCTTTCTCGTGACCCTCGCGTTACACGCATTCTGGCCACTACGGATTACTGGGTGTACACACTGCTTGACCCACGGTATAAGGAGAAGCTTTCCACTCTCATAACCAAAGAGGAAAGGGGTTCGAGAGTGATGCTATACCACAGGACCCTGGCGGACAAACTGATGGTAAAATTCCCATCCGACAGCGCTAGTGGCAGAAGGTGCAGTTCCGAGGGCCAGGTAGCAGGGGAGGCGCAGAGATCAGGCAGCATGTACAGCACAGGCAGGGGAACACTCTCTAAGGCCTTTGACAGCTTTCTGGCTCCCCAGCAAGACTGTGTCACCGATCCCCAGTCAAGGCTGAGTCGGCGGGAGCACTGTAAAAGGATGGTGAGGGAGTACGTAGCCGATCGCACGACCGTCCTCCGTGACGCCTCTGCTCCGTACAACTACTGGGTGTCGAAGCTGGACACGTGGCCTGAACTCGTGCTGCATGCCCTGGAGGTGCTTGCCTGTCCTGCAGCTAGCGTCTTGTCAGAGAGGGTGTTTAGTGTGGCTGGGGGAATCATCACGGATAACCGTACCCGCCTGTCAACTGACAGTGCCGACAGGCTTACACTCATAAAGATGAACAAAGCCTGGATTTCCCCAGACTTCTCTTCTCTACCAACGGACAGCAGCGGTACCTAAACAATACGTAGGATGCACCCGCGGATGAAAGCGTCGTTCTCTATCATCATAAAAAACGGGGACCTTTTAGCTTCTTCAATCTGTGTATTATATTCATCCTCCTCCTCCTGCTTCTCCTCCTGAAACCTGACGTAATCACGCCGAACGGGCAATTTTTCTTAGGCCCACAAGGCTCAGTCATATTACTTTTGTAAACAATTTTTATACGTTTCAATGCTCATTAAAGCGTTGAAACTTGCACCTGAACCAATTTTTATTTTAACTGGGCTGCCTCCAGGCCTAGTTACAAATTAAGCCACAGTAACCAAAGCAATTAATGGGTTTCACCTGCCCTCTTGGTTGGGCATGGGCAATTTTTCTGAGGTACATTAGTACTGTTGGTACACCAATTTCTTTGGGCCCTCGCCTACAGTGTAATCCTAGTAATTTTTATGGGCTTCGCCTGCACTCATGGTACAGCAAGGTGTGTGGGGTTGGCCTACACTTTTGCTACATAAATGTCACTGGGGCCTTGTCTATACTGCAACTACTGAAATGTGAAAGAGACTGTTATCTCCCTAAACTGCTGCAACGGGAATGTTACTGTGGCCTGTCTTGACTGCTACTACTACTGAAATGGAATTAATACTGTGCTCCCCCTATACTGCTGCTTCAGAATTGTTACTGGGGCCTGTCTTGACTGCTACTATTACTGAAAAGGAACTAAGACTGTGCTCCCCCTATACTGCTGCTAGTGATATGTTACTGGGCCCTGTCTTGACTGCTACTACTACTGAAATGGAACTAATACTGTGCTCCTACTATACTGCTGCTTCGGAATTGTTACTGGGGCCTGTCTTGACTGCTACTATTACAGAAATGGAACTAAGACTGTGCTCCCCCTATACTGCTGCCAGTGATATGTTACTGGGGCCTGTCTTGACTGCTACTACTACTGAAATGGAACTAATACTGTGCTCCCCCTATACTGCTGCTTTGGAATTGTTACTGGGGCCTGTCTTGACTGCTACTATTACTGAAATGGAACTAATACTGTGCTCCCCCTATACTGCTGCTAGTGATATGTTACTGGGGCCTGTCTTGACTGCTACTACTACTGAAATGGAACTAATACTGTGCTCCCCCTATACTGCTGCTTCGGAATTGTTACTGGGGCCTGTCCCTAATGCTACAACTGAAATGTTACTAATTCTGGGCTCTGCCTATACCGCAGCTAATGCTATGTCACTGGGGTGTGGAAACGGAGGCTTCCCTAAGACATGATGGCGGCGAGGCCATTTCCCACTAACACGGTTACTGTTAAGGTGCATATAACCACGGACACGTGGAGAGGACACGTAGTGCCTCAAAAACATCCCCTTCCTCCTCCAACAATGAAAACATTCTTGGCAAATACCTTTGCATTGGTCCGTCTGGTGGCAGTCCAAGAATTTCACCTTTATTGACACAACAAGAGAGCCCCCCCACCATCCCCCCGCCACGGCCCACTTAATCATGGCCACATTCTGAAAACCAACTAAATAAAACCGCGCTACTAGGTCCGCTGTTGCGACCACATTCCCACCAACGCGGTTACTGTTAAGGTACATATTACCAGTCTGACTGGGGCATGCACTGTGGGCCGAAGCCCACCTGTATTGCATCTGATGTTAGCTCTGCTGAGCAGGGCACTGCAATGGGATACATTTATGTACCGCCAATGGGTTCCAGGGAGCCACCCATGCTGTGGGTCCACACGGACTTCATATTAGGGAGTTGTACCTGCCTGTGTCTACTTATAAAAATACCCCAGTCTGACTGGGGCATGCAATGTGGGCCAAAGCCCACCTGCGTTTAATCTGACGTTACCTCAGCCGTGCTGGGCAATGCAATGGGATTTATTTATGTAACGCCGGTGGCTTCCTGGGACCAACCCATACTGTCGGTCCACACAGAGTTGTACCTGCCTGTGTCTACTTATAAAGAACCCCAGTCTGACTGGGGCATGCAGTGTGGGCCGAAGCCCACCTGTATTTAATCTGGCGTTAGCTCTACTATCCGGGGCACTGCATTGGGACAAACTACAGGAGCAATACAGCGCTAATGAGACGTGCACAGCTACGCTAGCATTGGAGTCCGCTGTAGGCCCGCGATTGCTGAGGGTTTGTGCAGAGGCCTATGTCCTGAGTGCAGTGAAAGTCCGCTTCCAGCCTAGGATTGCTGAATCTGTGGGCCAAGGCCTATGCCGTGGGCGCGGTGCAAGTCTGCCATGTTTGGCCGCTCAGATCAATTTTTTGTTCATGTCTTGGGTTTCCTAGGACCCACCTATGCTGTTGGTGCAAACTTAGTTCCCATTGCGGTGTTTGACCTGTCTGGCACAAAGGCACTGACTGACTTGGGTAGGGGGCAGAGCGCTGACAGCTTTCCCCTTGCAGTGTGGATTGAGCTATGTGACACCTTGACAGAATGAATACTGTGTGGCACATGGATTCCCCATTCCTATGCCCACGTTTGCAGCTCCTGATGGAGGTGGCACAGGATTGGAGTTCTCATTGCTTCTGTACAGCATTGTGGGCTATCGCCTCGCCCCTTTTAAAGAGGGTCGCTGCCTGGCCCTGCCAACCCTCTGCAGTGTGTGCCTCTGGTTCCTCCTCATGGCAGACGCACTTATAAATAGACATGAGTGTGGTGTGGCTATGAGGCCAGCGTGTGGCATGAGGGCAGCTGAAGGCTGCGCAGGGACACTTTGGTGTGCGCTGTGGACACTGGGTCGTGTGGGGGGGTTGGGCAGCATGTAACCCAGGAGAAGTGGCAGTGGAGTATCACGCAGGCAGTGATTGTGCTTTGTTGGAGGTAGTGTGGTGCTTAGCTAAGGTATGCATTGCTAATGAGGGCTTTTCAGAAGTAAAAATTGTTGGGAGGGGGGGCTCACTCTTGCCGCTATTGTGGCTTAATAGTGGGACCTGGGAACTTGAGATGCAGCCCAACATGTAACCCCTCGCCTGCTCTATCCGTTTCTGTGTCGTTCCCATCGCTTTCTTGAATTTCCCAGATTTTCACAAATGAAAACCTTAGCGAGCATCGGCGATATACAAAAATGCTCGAGTCGCCCATTGACTTCAATGGGGTTCGTTACTCGAAACAAACCCTCGAGCATCGCGGAAAGTTCGACTCAAGTAATGAGCACCCGTGCATTTGGGTGCTCGCTCATGTCTAATAAGGATGCTTCTTATTCACCTTCCAGCAAACTACTTCAAAACCCTACGTACTATTTTCTCAGGGTTTGTTTGGAGATCACGGAGACCGAGACTGGCCTACAGCCTGATGATAAAAAGGGGCCCTGAGGGAGGCATGGATCTACCTAACATCCCTGATTATTATTGTGCCTCGCATCTAAGCTACTGGATGAACCCAGTGAACCCTATCAGGGATAAGTTATTACCGGATATGGCCCTACACTACAATAAGGAAATCTCAGAGGGAGACCTATGGCTACCTGAAAAAAAACAGTACAGAGCAAAGAATTTCAATCCCTTACTGAGAGGTCCGTGCGAAATTTGGGATGAAGTAAGAGAAAGATTAGCCCCGTCGCCTTCACCAACCCTCCCAATGAAACAATCCCCAAATTATTGGGCTTCAGACCAGATCGAGTTACTGAGTCGATCTGGAACAAACTCGGAACTCATAAGATTGAGGATCTGCTTTCCTTGGCCCATTTATCTCCCCCGGAAATACTTAAAACGCTCCTCCCCTCGCATAAACTGTCCTTTTTGCATCAGGCCACAGTGATCAAGGTAATAGTGACCAGGGTAATAGGTGACTTCATCAAAAAAGTTCAGAGAGGTTAGACCTCTACTTCCCTTTGAGTGCACTCTGAACATAAAAGACACCAAACTAAGGAAAATTGCCCCATTGCGTAAACGCTTCATTGTACCTCAGAATATAGCTAAACCGGCCTTTATTGTCCCCTGAGAGAGGGAACTTGGCATCTCCTTGTCCCAGGAGGATACCAACTCGATACTGGGAACATCGGCACAAGAATCACATTACAAATTACTTGTAAGGTGGTATAAAACACCACAGTGGCTTTATGCATATAAATTGACACCCCAGAATAAATGCTAGAGATGCAAGGGAGAAGTAGGGTCATATCTTCATTTATGGTGGAATTGCACCCTCCTTAAGCCCAATTGGAAGGGGGTCGAGGAAATTCTAAAGAAAATGAAACCAAACTTCTCCTTATTACCAGAAATAATGCTCCTTTGGAAGCTTACCACAACGTTCCACCCCCGAAGGGATACACTGATGGCCTTCCTAATAGATTGAGCAAAGGCCGTGAAACAATGGAAGGAAAGAGTAGACAGACTCTGCAACCTTGAGGAGCTGTCAAGCTGGAACAATGGCACACATGGCAGATTTATTAAGATCTGGACCCCATGGCGCAGTCTGAGGCTCTTAGACATCTTCTCTCACTAAGCTCCCCCACTAGCCCCCCCACCCCACCTGGGACCCCCCATCCCCTCCCCCCTTTCTTTCCCCCCTACCACCTTCTGCTTGTTAGTTACCCTTCCCCTTATGTAGTTGTTCAATAAGGACTTCTATTTTCTTTGTTGCTTATTTCATTGCCTCCGCTTTAGGATTGGTTGCAGGGTGAGTGGACAACTGGACCGAATAGGTTCTTTCTGACCCCAACTGTATGTAATTAGACATTCTCCAACCCGAGGCTGCCATATAATTTAAGCGGCGGCCTGTTGCCTTGTATGCAGGGAAAATACTATGTGCTTTGGATGCTATATTTGTCTTGTATGTGGGACAATTCCGATTATTGTATTTGATTATCATATACACAGCCTGAGTATCTGCTATAGCAGGAGTCTCAGAGTACCTCCCTGCGAGGAGCCAACTTGTTAAATCTGTAAAATACCAATAAAAATCTGATTAAAAAAAAAAAATTGCGACGTCCAGATTGACGCCTGGAGTTGTAAATTCTGGGATGCGGGGCGAAAATAAACTTGCGGAACTCCACGCAGTGGCGGGCACCGCATTACTTGGCCCCAACAACTTCCTCAACCTCCATGGCGCTAGAGGCAGAGTCGTCACTCTCCAAAAAAATCCTCCTCTTCCGACTCCGTTGGATACCGGCGATCAGGGGCCTGGGGACCGCTCACCGCGGTCCCCGGTGGCATCTCCTCTCTCCCGGCTACCTTCAGTAGCCGGGAGACAGGAAATTTTGTTTCTCCCGTGCCGGTCCGCTCTTCTGCACAAGCGCCACCATTTTTCCTTTGGCACGCATGCGCAGAAGATGGCGAAGGGTCTGCTCCAGACCGAATCAGCAGGGAGCAGCGAGGAGGACTTTGGTGAGCATTTTCAGCTCCCCTCATGGAAGCGTTCCGTGAGGGGAGCTGAAATTCTAACTTTTTAAAAACTTTTATTTACTTTAATGCGATCGCCGGTATCCGGTGGATACGTTACTGGGGGTGGGGGTGTCCCCGCAGCCCGGGATGACAGCTCCATGCTGTCGGCTACCTGCGGGCACCGACAGCATGGAGCGGTCACGTCCAGTGCCCACGTGGCTTTATTCCCTGCAGGACACATGTTTTTACGTCCTCAAGGAATAAAGCCCACTTGAGCAGGACGTAAAAAGGCAATGGGCTGGTCACTAAGGGGTTAAAGTAACCATGACTTCATAAGATTTTCTTTGTGCACACCAGATAAACACCAGCACCAAATTAACTCGGGCGAAGCCGGGTATATCAGCTAGTTTTATTATAAAATGTAACATAACAAATAGCACTCCAAAACCCACTAAAGAAACCCACTAAAGAACTCACTAATTCTGTGGCTTCACCAACCAGGGAAATGTTTGTAATGCCTCCTGACGCACACCATTTCCCAAACCACGCCTCCCATCACAAGGCAACTTACTCGAGAGACCCAAAAAGTAACCAACTAGCCTCCAGTCGCCTACTTCCTGACACCAAGGCCCACTAGCCATCCCCAGGCTAGCCACTCCAACCATCTTTGCAGGGCTTGGCCCTGTCAAAGCTAAGAGATGACAGACCCACCAACTAAACAATCAAAGGGGGGAAGGTGGCTATCCAGACCCTGCCTTCCCCCCCACCCTACTTTTGCACTGACTCCAAGGACTTCCCCCTTTAACTGCCACAGCCAGCATGACTTGACCACCTCAAGCCTGTGCTGCACTCCACAGAACCAAATCTCGTTCAATCCTCTCCTGCATGGCCAACAACCATAAATCCACCCCAATATCATTTAAATGCACCCAGTCTGTTCTCTAAAAGTTACCTTCCATGGATTCTAAATCAACATGACGCACTGCCACATCCCCATTGCGGCACACAAAATGTGAGACGTCTAAATTCAACTTGATCCAGGCTTTGTCCAGACCCTTCCCCGATCTAGCACACAGCCACACTTTCGGCGGGACTATCTCTGACCAGACCACAATCAATCCCCGATATGATGTCAACAAACTGAGAATTTCATAATGAATATCTCTAGATAAGTCCCTAAAAGGCCTCCTACCTAGATCGTTTCCCCCTAAATGCAAAACCAAACTATCCAGGCATCTATCCAAACTAACAAATCTCTGTACATCCTGCAACATCCTGCACCAAGACATTCCTCTAACCCCAATCCACCGGATAACAGCCATACTCCTCTGAAACCTCAACTGCCTACCCTATGGCTGAACACCTGCCCTTTCAGCTCTGCAATATACATACGAGTGCCCCATTATCCAGACCAATTCAGGGGAATGACCTGTAACAATAAAACAAAAATCATGTAAGAATATCCCCCACCCCAATACTATTCCCATTAAAGTAACTGTGGCCTGATGTAGGATTTGTAGTGCCCAGACTCTCACCTACCTATCCTCTTAACTGCCACTACCTCCATTCCTCGCCCAACCGCCTCTGTTGCTGCACCTACCCTAAATGAATGTGTCTCAAAAACGCGAACTATCCAAGCCCACTACCCAATTCCACTTTCTGCCCGCAAACCCCCTTGATCCATCTTAGAGTGATGACTAAAGATCTCCAACCGCCCTTCTATTAGTCTAACATCCTCTGCCTGCAAACCACCCCGCACCTTTTTGCCAGGTGAAACTAACTCCCCTAACCTAAATGCCCCAAAAAAGGCCAGCAAAAAAGCAGCCCTAAATAACAGCCTCTCAAACCTGTCCAAATCGAGTCCAAAGCTATCCCCAATTTTTCTAGAAGGCTAAATAACACCGGTCTCTGTGTATCCATTCTCGCCTTCCCCCTCCTAAAACCCTTAAATGCTTTTCTCACCAAAAAATGCTTAGTAACATCTCTCATCCCCCTCAACTTAGACCCGAACGCTACTCCTGACATAAAGCGGTTAACCCATCCCACTGATAACTTTTTCACAGAACTATCCCCAGCCAACTTAACAAGGCCCCCACTCTATCCTCCTTTGAACGTACCTCTCCACACTGCAATAACCACCTCTCCCATTCACTCCATAACATAGCATATGCCATGCTCATACCTTGAGCCAGTGACCCCTCAATTAGTTGCCCCACTGCTCACTTACCATGTTCCAAAGGCGAGACAGGCAAGTCCTCCCTTCCTGCTCTGCTCCCAGGAACAGCCTCCAGAATCCCTCCCACTGAAATCGAGACAGAGCATCCGTGATTGAGGTCTCCTCACCGGGAACGTGCACCACCACATATTCAACGACAACGCCTCCAAAACCAAATGATGCAAGAGAGTAACCACGGATGGAGAGGAAGCAGTCAATGAATTGATTACTTGCACTACCTCCATGTTATCACAGTGGAATCTCACCTTCTTGTTTTTAAAACAACCTCCCCACAATGCAGTAGCCAAGACTATTGGAAACAGCTCCAATAGCACCAAATTACTGACTAAACCCGTGTCCTTCCATTCCGCCAGCTAATCTCCCATACGCCACTGCCCCTGAAAATACGCCCCCAAACCTGTTCTCTCTGCAGTATTTGTAAACAACTCTCAATCCACGTTCTCACTAACCTCCTCGATCTTGATTGATCTCCCATTGTACCTCTCCAAAAAAGCCGCTCGCACTGCCAAATTGCCTTTGTGGTCTTTTCCTAACTGTAGAAAATGATGGGGAGATCACACACCCGCCGCAGCTGCGGCCAACCTTCTACGAAAGATATGCCGCATCTGCATTATTCTGCAAGCAAAGTTGAGCTTCCCTGATAATGACTGAAGGTCTCTCAACATAATCTTAGTAAGTCCACGGGCCCTAGCCACCACGTCCTTCAAATCACTCAATTTCTGTTCTGGCAAATGACATTCCATTGCTTCTGTGTCAATTGTAATGCCTCCAAAACTCAAGCATTTCATCAGCCCTTTTGTCTTATCAGGGGCCAAAGGCACCCCAAAACGTCAGGCGACCCATTGAAGCGTCCCGAATAATGTTGCACACATTGGTGACTTGCCAGGCTCTATGCATTAACAATCATCAAGGTAGTAACCAACTCTATACCGGCAGTATCCTTCACTACCCATTCCAAAAAAGAACTAAAGGCTTCAAAATATGCAAATGAGATGTAACATCCCATAGGCAAGCACCTGTCTGCGAAAAAATTTCCATCCCAATAGCAGCCCAGTAACCAGATACTCAATGGCGCCACTGGTAATAAGTGTAAGGCCGATTTAATATTGGACTTTGCCAATAAAGCCCCTTTTCCATACTTCCTTACCCACATAACTGCAGCATCAAAGGAGGTATACACGACCGAACAAGGCTTGGCATCTGTCCCATCATTCACTGATGCCCCTTTTGGGTAGAATAAGTGATGAACTAACTGAACTTTGTTCAGTTTCTTCTTTGGCATGACCCCCAGTGGCGACACTATGACATCCCACAAAGAGGGTTTCCTAAAAGGACCCGCCTTGCGTCCCAACTGAACCTCCTTAGTATGTTTTTCAGCCACTACCGCAAGACCCTTTAAGGCCGACTGCAAATTCTTTTTTGAAAAGGGGACCCTGTGCTCCGGGGACATGATCTTAAAACCGTCCTGCAAAAAACCCTTCAACAGCACCTCAGCCTTCTCCCTATCATGGTACCTATTTAGATAGGGCACCATCTCTGCCAGTCTCGCTAGCATCATCCCTTTTTCCAGCAACTCCTGAAACCTTACCCTTTCCTTTCTTCAAACACTTAGCTGATCCATGTGATGCTGCATTATAGTGTGAGCAGACTGCTTAAATTGACACCCCCCTCCAAAATTGCATTGGCCTTCATTGAATCGCTAGCACAAACCCAGCCTCTGTCCTCCTCCCTGTCCCCAAATCTGTGACCCACTAGCTGAGCCTGATGACCTGACTTCCCCCTAAAAGGGCTGCCTAAATCATACTGGGGCCAACACCCGCAGAAGAAGACCCATTGTCCTTCTGGTCCCATCTTATTGATGGACAAACCGCTTTTCGTGGCCTAAACTGCTCATCGTAGCACAGCCAGATCAGCCCTCTCTACACTCTATAAGCTTTGCCTATGGAATCTAAGTAGCAAAAAAGGCCGGAACAATTTGCCGGCACCTCTTTCCCAATAACACTAACCAAAAGGGTGAACGCTTGTAACCAATTTGTGAAGTCTGCAGTTTTTAAATGCACCCCCAACGGCCCCTGAAAGCAAACATAGACTTCACCTTTCACCCTATCATCCAGATGAACTCCATCCCCATCATTCTCTGTCTGAACCGCCACTGCTGCCCCTGCCACCTGTTCTACCCCAGTCTCCACAGGCACACTTCCACCTGGAGCGCTATCTCTGCTGGATGACACTCTTGATGGCAAATTCCATGCTAAAACAGGCGACGGAGCCGGTCCCATTTCCTGCCTCTGCAAAAAATCCCACATTTGGCTATCTAAATTAGACAAACACTCCATGGATAATATCTCACTGGGCTGTGTAGGTGCTGTGGACCCAATGAGTGCTATGTAGAGAATAGAGGAAGCCAGTTGCCACATGGCATGGCTGTGCATCTAGCAGACCCAGATCAGCTCTGCCAGTGACTATTGTCACACTAGTGGGACATTGGAAGAATAAGACAGTGTGAATGTCCCATAGAGGTCTCATGGGAGATATAGATGGTAAAAAAAGATTTACAAAAAGTTAAGAAAAATAATAAAATAAAAATATAGAACAAGAGAGAACAACCCAATCGCCCCCAGCCTAGTTCAAAGCTAGGCCGGGTTCTAAAGTATGCAGTGGATCGCAGGCGTTGGTTAAAATTGCTGTACCCTTCCATTTGTGATGCAGCAAAACTTTTAATAAACTTCAATGAGCAAGAACAGATGCCTGATGTGGGGCCAAGGTAGAACAATGCATAGCCCTTACTCCCATTAACAGGTATAGTTTAAAAACAAAATCCCAAGTACTGTTCATTGGATATGTCAGTAGTAAAGTCCTTATCCGTGTACTGGACTACAGCATCACACTTGTCTTGCAATAGCAACTTTACTTCATTGGTCAATCCAGTACACTCACTTTCCAAAGCCTGTTTGGCATTTTCCAAGGTTTCTTTTAAGTTTCATATACTTCAGCTTCTTCATTCAAGCTTATCTGTAGCTGGATCACCACTTGTTCATGGAGAGCTTTATTTTCAACATAAGACAGGTATCCATGGTTTCATGCTATTTAGAGATGAGCGAACGTACTCGTCCGAGCTTGATGCTCGCTCGAGTATTAGGGTACTCGAGAGGCTCGGTACTCGAGACGAGCACTACGTGGTACTCAAGTCAATTCCATTTCCTTCCCTGCATGTTTTGCGCCATTTTCTGGCCAAAAGACATGCAGGGAAGGCATTACAACTTCCTCCTGTGACGTTCCAGCCCTATCCCACACCCCTGCAATGAGTGGCTGGCGAGATCAAGTGACCGCCGAATATATAAATCAGTCCCGCCCACTGCTCGCCTCAGACACTCGCTGGCAGAGATTAGGGAGAATGCTGCTGCTGCTATAGGGAGAGTGTTAGCATCTTCAAGAACCCCAACGGTCCTTCTTAGGGCCACATCTGACCGTGTGCATTACTGTTGTGGCTGCTGGGAGCAGTTTTGCACAAATTTTTTTTTTCATCTCGGGCTGTGCAGGCCATTACAGCTATAGCGTTCTAAGTCTGCAGTCTATTATACAGAGTATAGGGAAAGTGCTGCTGAGATACGTAAAGTGGTAGTGTAGGATCCTGTCTACAAGAACCCCAACAGTCCTTCATAGGGTTACCTCTGACCGTGTGCATTACTGTTGTGGCAGCTGGAAGCAGTTTTGCACTTTTTTTTTTTTTTCATCTTGGGCTCTGCAGACTATTGCCTTGTCAGTCTGCAGCCAATTATACAGAATATAGGGGCAGTAGTGGTCAGGCAGGGACTGTGGTAGTGTAGAATCCTGTCAAAAAGTACCCCAAAAAAGCTCCTCCTTAGGGCTACCTGTGAGCATGTGCATTACTGTTATAGTGGCTCACTATTAGCCAGCTAGGCCTTTCTGCAACCCAGCGTATAATTTTTTCGGCCCACAGTGTGCGTTACATAACCGCTGTGACCCCCCCAAGTGCAGGCCAATAATTGCCTAATTTTTACAACGCTCTGTGCGTCCCGTCAACTTCACGCACAGCGTACACCCACAGCCGCTGATAGAGGGAAAGACATATACACGCTATCTAGGCTCCTGTTTTTTTCAAAAACATCTGAAAAAAAACAATCCTCCTTACAGCTACCTGTGCGCGTGTGCAGTTTACTGCGTGGCTGCTGGGAGTTGTAGTGGCTCACTATTAGCCAGCTAGGCCTTTCTGCAGCCTAGCGTATAATTTTTTTGGCCTACAGTGTGCTCAACATAACCGCTGCCAGCCTCCAAGTGCAGGCAAATAATTGCCTAATTTTTCACACCGCTCTGTGCGTGCCGTCAACTTCAAGGCGATTATATATATTTTTTTTATTTTTACACATTTTTGGATGATTTTCAGGGAAGGGCTTATATTTTTAAGAACTTCCCGAAAATTCATCCCACGCTCGCCGGCAGCCCATTGCTTTCAATGGAGCCGGCTGTATTGCCGGCTCCGTTGAATTCAATGGACAAACACCATTCTTCTCTGCCACAGCTGTTACAGCTGTGGCAGAGGAGAATGATTTGTGTAGTATATGTTCTCAATGGGGTCGGCGCTGCTGCCACCGACCCCATTGAGCGCATATAGAGAACACAAAGAATCGCAGATAGGCGCGATCTGCGATTTCTTGTGTCCTATAATTTATCGGACAAGCGCATAAAAAGCGCCCATGTGCAAAGCAATGGTTCTATAAAATCACAGATCGCATGCGCAAATCGTGCGAAAAATCACCCGTGTGACCGAGGCCTTAGGGCTACATGTGTGCGTGTGCATTTTACTGCGTGGCTGCTAGGAGTTGTAGTGGCTCACTATTAGTCAGCTAGGCCTTTCTGCACCCTAGTGTATAATTTTTTTGGCCTACAGTGTGCGTAACATAACTGCTGCCAGCCTCCAAGTGCAGGCAAATAATTGCCTAATTTTTTACACTGCTCTGTGCGTCCCGTCAACTTCACGCACTGCGTACGGCCACAGTCGCTGATAGAGGGAAAGACATATACACGCTATCTAGGCTCCTGTTTTTTTCAAAAACATATGAAAAAAAATCCTCCTTAGGGCTACCTGTGCGCGCGTGCAGTTTACTGCGCGTCTGTTAGGAGTTGTAGTGGCTCACTATTAGCCAGCTAGGCCTTTCTGCAGCCTAGCGTATAATTTTTTTGGCCTACAGTGTGCGTAACATAACCGCTGTCAGCCTCCAAGTGCAGGCAAATAATTGCCTAATTTTTTACAACTCTCTGTGTCTGCTGTATTTGAAATACACCATGCTGAGGGGTAGGGGTAGGCCTAGAAGACGTGGCCGTGGGCGCGGGCGAGGACGCAGAGGTCCAAGTGAGGGTGTGGGCACAGGCAGAGTTCCTGGTCCAGGTGAATCGCAGCCGGCTGCTGCGGGATTAGGAGAGAGGAAAGTTTCTGAGGTCCCCAGCTTCATATCACAATTTATGAGTCCACGTGGTAGACATTTATGAGAAAATGAGCAGTGTGAGCAGGTCCTGTCGTGGATAGCAGAAAATACATCCAGCAATGTATCGACCACCCAGTCTTCTATGCCGTCCACTGCTGCAACTCTGAATCCTCTGGTTGCTGCTCCTCCTTCCTCACAGCCTCCTCACTCCATGAAAATGACACATTCTAATGAGCAGCCAGACTCCCAGGAACTGTTCTCGGGCCCCTGCCTTGATTGGGAAAAATGGTTCCACTCCCACCTGAGGAGTTTGTCGTGACCGATGCCAAACCTTTTGAAAGTTCCCCGGGTTCGGGTGATGAGGCTAGGGACTTCCGGCAACTGTCTCAAGAGCTTTCAGTGGGTGTGGAGGTCGATGATCATGATGAGACACAGTTGTCTATCTGTGAGGTAGTAGTAAGGGCAGTAAGTCCGAGGGAGGAGCGCACAGAGGATTCGGAGGAAGAGCCTCTGGACGATGAGGTGACTGACCCCACCTGGTTCGCTAAGCCAACTGAGGAGAGGTCTTCAGAGGGGGAGGCAAATGCAGCAGCAGGACAGGTTGGAAGAGGCAGTGGGGTGGGCAGGGGTAGAGGCAGGGCCAGAGCGAAGACTCCCCCAACTGTTTCCCAAAGCACCCCCTCGCGCCAAGCCACTCTGCAGAGGCCTAGGTCTTCAAAGGTGTGGATGTTTTTCAGTGAGAGGGCGGACGACCGACAAACAGTGGTGTGCAACCTTTGTCGCGCCAAGATCAGCCGGGGAGCCACCAGTACCAGCCTCACCACCACCAGCATGCTCGGGCATATGATGGCCAAGCACCCCACGAGGTGGGACGAAGGCCGTTCACCGCCTTCAGGGTCGCACCATTGCCTCTCCCCCTGTGCCCCAACCTGCCACTCAGATCCAACCCCCCTCTCAGGACACAGGTATGAGCGCCTCCCGGCCTGCACCCACACCCTCACCTCCGCTGTCCTTGGCCCCATCCAGCATTGTCTCTCAGCGCAGCATCCAGCTGTCGCTAGCGCAAGCCTTGGAGTGCAAGCGCAAATACGCCGCCACGCACCCGCACACTCAAGCTTTAAAAGTGCACATTGCCAAATTGATTAGCCTGGAGATGCTGCCGTACAGGCTTGTGGAAACGGAGGCTTTCAAAAACATGATGGCGGCGGCGGTTCCACGCTACTCGGTGCCCAGTCTCCACTATTTTTGCCAGTGTGCCGTCCCAGTCCTACACCAGCACGTCTCCCACAACATCAATCATGCCCTCACCAACGTGGTTACTTTGAAGGTCCACTTAACCACGGACACGTGGACAAGTACTGGCGGGCAGGGCCACTATATCTGTTTGATGGCACACTGGGTGAATTTGGTGGAGGCTGAGACCGAGTCAGAGCCTAGGACCGCACACGTCCTACCCACACCCAGAACAGCGGGTCCTTCCTCGGTTCGGGTATCTGCGGCGGTCTATGCCACCTCCTCTAAAGCCTCCCCCTCCTCCCCGTCCTCCTACGCAACCTCTACCTCTCAATTAAGGAATGTGAGCAGCACGTCGCCAGCAGTCGGTGTGGCGTGGCGCGGCAGCACATCGGTGGGCAAGCGTCAGCAGGCCGTGCTGAAACTACTCAGCCTAGGTGACAAGAGGCACATGGCCCCTGAGCTGTTGCAGGGTCTGACTGAGCAGAGCGACCTCTGGCTTTCGCCGCTGAGCGTCAAACCGGCATGGTCGTGTGTGACAACGGCCGTAACCTGGTGGTGGCTCTGCAGCTCGGAAGCCTCACACACGTGCCATGCCTGGCCCACGTCTTTAATCTGGTGGTTCAGTGGTTTCTGAAAAACTAACCGCACTTGTCAGACCTGCTCGGCAAGGTGCGCACGTCTGCGCACATTTCCGCAAGTTCACCACGGACGCTGCAACCCTGCGGACCCTGCAACATCGGTTTAATCTGCCAGAGCAGCGGCTGCTGTGCGACGTGCCCACATGGTGGAATTCTACGCTTCACATGTTGGCCAGGCTGTTTGAGCAGCGTAGAGCAATAGTGGAATACCAACTCCAATATGGGCGGCGTAGTGGTAGTCAGCCTCCCCATGCTTTCACCATGCGCGTTCTGGTATGATGTTCAAAATCTTTGGTCGTTATTCGTGTTCTTCCTCTTACGTAATATATCTAATTACATGCCCGTGTGGGCTACAGTACGTAGGTGAAACAATCCAGGAAATAAAATGTAGAATAAGACAGCATAAAAGCAACATACGTACCAATAAATTAGATTTGCCCATTCCTCGTCATTTCCATGATGCTGGGCATTCTGTCTCTCAGTTGAAATTCCGTGTTATCGACGGGGTACCCCATGTCGATAAGAGGTGGTGATAGGATTGATATGCTCAAGAAACAAGACCTGCGTTTGGATCTATTTGTTAGATACGTTAAGCCCAAAAGGATTGAATCAAGAATATGATTGTGGCCCCTTCTTGTAACTGGTTGTATCTGGTGTGGACATCTTTTCCCATTTTTATATACTGTGGGTGATTTATATTTGATGTGATTTTAATTATTTGTTTTTCTGTCTCATTGCAGGCATCACGTGGTCTCTCCAGCACAGCGCTCTCCGTGCCTACCCTCCTCCTTTTTCCTCCACATCAAACATCATACATGGAAGTATATTGTGATGATAACATATGCATTAGATTTTGCCAAAAAATCCTTTTTTGATTTTTATGTGTATTATAAAAATGAGCATCACGAATATCATCTAGATGTAGTTTATTATATTGATTTCTTCCATGATTTTATGTGACTAAAAGTTGTGGTGAATCTTGTTAATATGAGCCACTTTCCACTGTTTATGCATGCACAGCAGATATATGTGTGTTATACTTATGTCAAAACTATAAGATGATGGTTTCTATGTACAAAGTTATAGAAACATGGTGATATGATGGTCTTTTTGTTTGACCTTTCATACGCAACAAATTTTTGTAAATGAACCACACTATCATGGAACGCTGTCAGCGCTCCACCTGGAGTGCAGACGCAGTGTGATCGCGGCTCACGTGAGGTTTGATTGAATCACGGCATCATGGAATGCAGATTGTGCTCCATTCGATGCGCATGCGTGGATTGTTCGCGCTTCTCGCGAGACTTCGGACGGCACAGGGAATCATCGCCGTCACTGCGCAGTCGCAGAACATCATGGAGATGCTGGGCTGGCACGGTGAGACGCCATGGCGGTGATTACACGCGGCAGGCGTGGCAAGAGGAGGAGAGACCACTACGTAGTATGCTGTGATTTGACATGTAATTAAGTGTGTTTTGTATATATATGTGAGCTATATGGGAGTTTTTGTATACTTGAAAAAGACGTGTATGTCGAAACGTTGTAACCATTTCTGAAGAAATAAAGGATCTTCCTGTGGAGAATTTGCACCATATATGCTGCCATCCTCTTTGCTTTATTCTGGTATTTATGGATCTGATTGGATCAGGATCAGCTTAGATGGCTACGCATTTATCGTCCATCCCTTATGGGTGCGTGGAAGTGTGCTGCTGACATCCCTGTGTATATTATTCCCATCATAGCATACTGATTATGCACAGTCCATCAATAATGTTCCATTCCAGAGAGGGCAGTCTCCTCCTGTATAGAGGAACTCAACAACCCCTCCTGAGTGTAGCAGGAAGCAAAACTTTTACTTTATTTCCTGTCACACCCATACAGGTGTTCTCTCAGTAAGCAGAATGACCGCTTTGGAGCCCTCTGCTGATTACTCTGCTAACTATACTATCATAAAACCTTCAATGTTCCTGGAAGAAATAGTGTTCAGCATTACTGCTCTCTGCACACGGCTTCTTGAATTGACTGAAAGTGACTATGCTGTTGGAAGAATATTTCTGTATTTGGGGCCTCCCTTTTAAATATGTTTGAGGACACATGGGTGTCTATAAGATGTACATGTGCAGCGAGTAAGAAGTTGAAGTCAGGAGGAGCAGAAGGTGGATCAGAGTTAGGAAGGATGTCCCATACAGCTAATAGCAGTAAATGAACCCATTTATTTATACTACATAGTGGAATAATATGGTTTAAGATTAGAGATGAGTGAACGTACTCGGCCACGCCCCTTTTTCGCCCGAGCACCGCGATTTTCGAGTACTTCGGTAATCGGGCGAAAAGATTCGGGGGGCGCCGTGGGTAAGTGGGGGGTTGCACCGGGGAGTGGGGGGGAGAGGGAGAGAGAGAGGGCTCCCCCCTGTTCCCCGCTGCTACCCCCACACCGCCACGCCTTCCCCCGGCGCCTCCCGAATCTTTTCACCCGAGTACTGAAGTACTCGAAAATCGCAGTGCTCGATTGAGTAATTACTCGGAACGAGTACGTTCGCTCATCTCTATTTAAGATGATTCACAAAAGTGAGTAGTTCTTGTGAGCCGTACAGAGGGAAGGAGAGGACTGATGTGGATATAATACAGAGGGGGGATAAATGGGTTATAGGCTTGAAAGCAAACAGCTATAATGAAGGCAGGCTGTGAACCTGGTGAGTAGTGTTGAAAGAACAGGACCAAATTGTTAAGTTTATGCAGGGTGTGCGAACATCAATCTACATGATTGTAATATATTTATAGCTAAAGGGATGAATATACAGTAAAGGCTGGACACAGAGAACACCAAACAAGAAACAAAGTAAAGGGAAAATCTGACCCTATACCACAGAAGTAGGGGAACCCTGCCTAAAAGCGGGCTGATCGTCCCGATTAGGACAGCCTTACAACAGAACCTAGAGTAAACCTAACTCTCCCTAAGTGGAAATACAGAGACATGAACCAAGCAAGACTTAGTTCAAGGAATTCAATTATAAACCAAGCAGAACTTCAGTTCACACTGACCAGACATCTGCATACCTACAGACATAGGGAAATTCAGACATAAACTAAACAGAAACACATGCATACATAGTATCACCAGGGTTCTGAAAGGAGATGATGAGATATGTATAAGGACCTGCACCCTCTAGCAAGGGTGCACAGACCACAGGTTATTGGCTGGTCGGAGCAATCCACACAATCAGCCAGCCAAATCACCCCACAGCTGTAATGATGTTCTCCTAGAAGTACATAGTACTACAAGCTCCAGGAGCACGACATGACAGTACCCTCACCTTTTAGGTGGGGCCTCTAAACCGACAGGACATATTAAAATGGTAAATCTTTCTTCCGACACTACATTGCACAGGACATATCCACTTCGGTTTAGTACAGAGACCTACTTTGTCCTACCAGAAGAGACCACTGCTAGTTGTGCTCTCCGAAAATTATTGCGCTTACAAAAAATGACTCATTCACAAAAAGCAGGGTGATCATTCCAATAAGGACAGTCCAACACAGAAATCTAGGGTAAAGCTGACTCGCCCTAGGTGGAAATAGGGAGAGAGGCAAGAAACACCAGACAGGGTCAGGGCAAATTCAAGCGGCTAACTACAGACAGGACTTAGTTCACACAAAAGTGTCTGCACACCTGTGGATGGAAGGGAATTCAGGCATGAACTAAGCAAGACTAGTTTAAGAGATTCAGACATGAACCAAGCAAGTCTTAAGGTCCATTTAGACTCAACAGTTATCACTCAAAATTCGTTAAAAGTGTTGAAAGTGAGCGATAATCGTTGTGTGTAAACACGTGCCGATCGTGCACTTTTCGTTAGTAATTCGTTCATCGTTGTCTTTTAGTCCGTTTAAAATCCATTGTTTGTCAGTTTTCATTTGGTTTAAATGATATTCGTTCAGTTGTTTAAGGATTTTTTGCCTCATTTTTTTTACCTTCACTGATGCACATGCCTTATAAACAAACTATCATTCAATTATGGTTAAATTATCGTTAAATGTAAATGATACACGATGATAAAAGAACAACTGAAATTCCTGGCCGATAATCATTAAGTTTAACAGTCGTCTTTAAAAGCAAAACCATCGCTCACTTTTGATCATCTAAATGAATTTTGAGCGATAATCGTTGCATCTAAATAGACCTTAATGTCACACTGACCAGGCATCTGCACAACTACAGACGGAGGGGAATACAGTCATAAACTAAACAGAACATAGTTCACACTGGCCAGATGTCTGCATACCTAGAGACTGAGGGAAATTTAGACATAAACTAAACAGAAACGCATGCATGCATATGATCACCAGGGTTCTGAAAGGAAATGATGAGATGCATATAATAACCCTCAGGGCTGGTATTTATGTGCATAGACCACAGGTGATTGACTGGTTGGAGCAATCCACGCACTCAGCCAGCCAAATCAATCCACACCTGGAACGATGTGTTTCTGGAAGTACTCAGTACTACAAGTTTCAGAAACATGGCGTGACAGAAACCACTAGAACCCTCTTTCTGGTCGAACTAGGCTAAAAGTTTGGTTCAACACAAATCAGAATCAAGCTTGTAGTAAAGTTTGACCCGAAACAGGGCTCAACACTAATACTGAACCACGGTGATTAACACAGTCTAAGGTTTTATTCACACAAGTCTAAACACGCAGCTACTGACCCGCGTAAATATTCCGGCCATCAGGAGCAATGCATTTATTCAGATGGCTGGCGTATTTATACGGTTAAATAGCTGCGTATATAGACTCGTGTGAATAAAGCCTAAGATCCATAAAAAGCCTGTATAATACAGGGCCTTTGCGGCTCTTAGACAGTGTTATACACCAGTTTGTATTAATATGACCAACCCAAACTTTTTGCAAACGTTTGGTGCAGCGATCAAACTGAACTTTTCAAAAGTTCACTCATCACTTTTGGTGAGTATTATTGGGTGAAGGCAGTCAGAAAAAAATTAACAATGAAGCTGTAGACAGGTTTGTTTGATTAGTTCTCATAGCCTACCGGTTTGTCTTGTCCTACTGCCAAAATATTAGGTCAAGATGACTTTTGCACTAGTGCCAATCCCTGCCCTGCAGCTAGTGAATAATAATATCCATGGTATTTATACAAAATATGCAGAATTATAAAGCCTTACGTTTGTATGATTTCAGTTCCTCAATTAAAAACCGAGCCTCCTCCTGTATTCTCTCCTCGATGCTCCTCTTCCCCATGCCAAAATTTCTTAAGGTCAGCAGGGTAAAGCGACGCAACTGCTTCCAGCGCTCTCCATTGCCGAGAATCATCCCTGGGATAAGCAAGAACAACTCTTATTGTTATTCATTTTTTATATTCTGAAAAATAATCTATATAGTATAAAGCCATTAGTCAATTGCATTTCATGTTCTTTTGCACCTAGAGCAAAAAATTGTCATTGCAAAAAGATAAAGCATAAAAATAAAATTTCCTTTTGTGATATTTAGTGCCCCTGATCATGACAATTGCTCAGTAGCCCCCTGTCTAAACTTTTCTTATTCCCGCCTTTATCTAGAAATGTAAAACTATTGAACTGTATGCAACCTAAGCTTGCTGAGTTGTTTCTGCATATCTCGTAGACTTTAATGGAGAGATCTGTTTACTTGATCTTGTCATTTTGTGTTCTCCTAAGACCCATTTACATGCAACAATTATCGCTCACAATTTGAACAAATTTGTGCAATAATTGTTAAGTGTAAATGCAAAGCCATCGTGCACTATTCGTTTATTTATCGTTTACTGCAATTTCAGCCTGCATAAAAATGGTTGTTAGTTTCTTTGCTTATCGCTTCATTTTAATGGAATTTGTTTAGTATTTGAAAGACTGAGAAACTTGAGGGAAGAGGTGAATGTTTCCATTGCATAAACACAATGAGTACTTGTTTAGTCATGCTGGCAAAAGACCATGGCTTATCTTCACACTAATCAAACCCCTGCAGGCCAGAGATTTCTCGTATAAACACACTCTTACCTGAGCAAACAACATATGCAGTGTTTACTTTAGCTAATGAAGAAAATGGAGATGATTTCAAACGATTTTCTGTACATTTAAATACTCAGCATTTCTATGCAAAAGAAGTTGTTAATTCATTCAGTGGTTCGTTCGTTCAAACGATAATCATGTGTGTAAATGGGGCTTTAGACATGGCCATAACTAGCAAGCTTAGCTTCCTTTACAAGGTTTAGAGGACCCCTGTCTGCAGACTCATGGAGTCAGAGGTGTAACATGAAACTCCTGGACTCCAATGCAAAATCTGTAACAGGGCTCCATAATGATCACATATCATTTATAGCACAGGTTTTCTCATATAGGACAGAAGCCTTTTAAGAGTTATGACTAAGAGCTGCATGACAGTTTGAAGCACATGAACAAACATATATTTTCTCTTTTGTCCTTACTTCAATAAAGTTCATTTTTAATGGATGCTGGATTTTTCTTCTTACTCCATAGTCCTTTTAAGACTCCAGTGTGCAGAGATGTTAGACTGGGAGAGTCTTTCACAGGGTGATTCTTTGATCATAGCAAGCATGGGAGTAACCTTTTGGGTGTAGCTTATACAAAGGGGTGTGGTCAACATACAGAAAAAGTAGTACAAGGAATGTGAGAACCAGAAAGAGAAAGAGAGAGAATGAGAAAGAGAAAGAACAAGCCAGGGAGAAAATAGGATAAATTGAGAGAGCAAGAACAAGACATAGAGAGAATGAGAGAGCAAAAAGTAGAGAAAAATTAGAGACTGAGAATTAATGAGAGAATACAATAATGAGAGAACAAGAAGAGAATGATAAAAAGAACAAAAGGAACAAAAACAAAGACAAGTCACATCGACATAGAGAGAACAAAAGAGAGAGAAAGAATAAAAGAGAGACAAAGAGCATAACAGAGAGAATGAGAAAGCATAAGAGGGAGCGTGGGAAAGAGGCAGAGAATGAAAAAAAAAAGAACAAACACGGGAGAAGGTAAAAAAGAGAGAAGAGGTGGAAAAAATAGATGGGAAGAGAAGATAGATAAAAGAAACAGAGATAGGATAGAGAAAAAGAGGTCTGGAGTAAAGATGGAGTGAGAGTGGAAAAAGACAGCGATAGCAGAAAAAAAGAGACGGAGAGAGCAGAGATAGCAGAAAAAAGGGGAAAGAACAGAAAAAGAGATGAAGAAAGCAGGAAATAAGAGACAAAGATAGCAGGAAAAAAAAGTTGGAGAGACAGAGGAGAAAGAAATGGAAAGAGAGTGGGAAAAAGAGAAAAAAAAAACAAGAGATGGAGATCGTGGAAAAAAAGACAGCTGAAAAAAAGAGATGGTGAAACAGCAGGAAAAAAGAAATGGAAAGAGAATGTGGAAAAAGAAATGGAGAGGTCGGAATAATGAGACATTCAGGCTGGATTCACACAAGCGTATATTGGCCGCGTTTTCACGACAGGCCAATATACGCTACCCATCTGATGCATTGGTTTCCAATGTATCTGATCAGATGGGTGCATTTTCGATGTGTAAAAACGGCCGACCAGCGCATACGGTGTGCATTCTGGCTGACCGTTTTTACGCCAGACAGAAAAGATAGTTCTAAACCTTACTTTTCCGTCCTGAATACGCCAGGCGGTCCATAGACTCCTATGGGAGCCTATGAGAGGTGTCGGCAAACGGAAGTGAGGGGGAGTTTAGCAGTGTCTCTGCTAAATTAGTACACCAGATCCCGCCCTGTCCTGCCCCCTCCCATTGCAGACAGGTGGCAAGGGGAGGAGAAGGGGAGGGAATTTAGCAGGGCTAAACTCTCTCCCTCCACCCAACGGTATTCCGGGTGCGGCATCTACACGCCCCACTCCTGCTGTCTGAACAGGGGCATAAATGGGAGATGCAGCTATGACTTGGTCGACCTTTTGGTTTTGCATTTCTTGTTCATGCGATTTTCGACCGTGCTGTGGCCGTGTCATGACCGGCCGAAAATCACAGTGCCCTTGTGAAAGACCCCAGAGAAAGTGAAAAAAAAGAGACAGAAGAAAAAAGAGACAATGAGAGGGAGGAAAAATCTAGTGTCTGCTGAGTTCTATTTAAGCCTTTGCTTCACCTCCAGTAATGAGACAGTTCTGTCGAGTAACAACACAGACCCATTGATCAACTAATAGTGCTCTGTGCTCCCTCGGGAGTTTTCACGGCCGGCTGATATACACTTCTGTCTGAGCAGTCCCCCTCTTCCCTCCCTCTCACTGGCTCTCTGTCTTTCTCCTCCCCTCTGAGCGGTTTGCAATGGAAGTGGGCAGGATGGGGGTGGAGCTAAGCCCCCACCTCCTCCCTTCCCCTTGTCCGCAGCCAGCAATGGGAGTGGGCGGGACACAGCGTAGCTTAGCTCGGCCCCCTACCATTGCAAACGCCAGGGGGAGGAGAGAGGCAGAGAGACAGTAAGGGGGAGGGAAAGGGGGGACTGCTCAGATGGAAGTGTATATCGGCCGGCTGTGAAAGGGTGATGAGCATTCAAAGACCACTAACATTTTTTTTGCAACAGTATTGTGTGAGGTTTTTTGCAGGATGAATTGTACTTTTTAATGTTACTATTTCTTGCTCCATGCATCGTTTTGATCACTTTCTTTTCTGTTTTTTGTAAGGTGAGATTATCTATTTTCACCATGTTTTTCGCTTTTTTTTTCCTGGCATGCACAGTGCGGGCTAAGGCTTGATCACACAAGCATTTTTTTTGCACACCAATAGGCGTGCAAAAAAAACACCACTCACATCTGCCGAAATCCCGTGAATGGGCAATTTTTTCATGCGCAGAAGACCGGAGCTTCATGTGCATGAAATTTGCCCATTCACTGGAGAAGTGCAGCTGCTCCAGGAGGAGAGAGTGAAGAAGCCCTGCAGGGCTTTGGGATTTCCCAATAGCAGGGAAAGACCCCCGAGGGATATCCCCATAGCGCAGAGAAAGGGGCTGCTCTAGAGATAGGGGGCGGGGCTATAAGGATTCTCATAGAGATTTCCCATAGCAAACTATCGAGGCCTCTAGTCCTGCCTCTCTTCCCACTCTTTCGGGGGAAGCCCTATAACCCTGCCCCCTCTCTCTCCCTGCTATAGGTGGGGAGAGAGGGGGAGGGAGTCCCCTACTGTCCCCGCTGCTAGGGAATTGCCTAGCAGAGGGGCAAGAGGAATACCCCGCAGCTTAAAGCAGGGCATTTAAAAGGTGCTGCCCAGAAGCAAATTTTAAATGTCCCACTGTAAACTCCTGTTAGTCCTAGCGGGGATTAAGGGAACCCCTGGGGCTTCCCCTCATCCCTGCAGGGACTAACAGAAGCTTACAGTGGAACACTTAAAATGTGCTTCTGGGCAGTAGGTTTAAATGTCCTGCTGTAAGCAGCAGGGAATCTATTCAGAGCACACAAGTTTCCATAAACTACTGTTCCAATAGGAGTCAATGGAAACTCCTGCACAGTGCGCACCAAAGATAGTGAATGTTTTATCTTTGCTAGGTGCGTGCCGTATCGAGCTATTACATTCTCTCATGTGAGCCCTTCTATAGGAACCCATTGGTTCTTTTAGAAGTACTCTTTTTGCACACCCAAAAACAACGCTCGTCTGACCGAGCTCTAACGCAGGGATACAATATATGTGGTTTTTCCTTTTTTTTTTTTTTGCCCACTCCCTCTGTAAGCCTTTTATATACCACGTAAAGGGTTGAACACCAGAATCCTGAGAATTTTCAGTCATCGGTATAAGAGGAAGTGCCGGCTGTCATCGGACAACTGAGCACCCCCTGGCACAGAGGACCCATGCCAGGCTGCAGAAGAAAGCTCCTTAACGGTCGCCGTCAAAAGGCATATGTGCAGTCATTAAGGGGTTAAAACAATTGCTACATACAATAAAGCTCCTGCTAATTTTAATTCACAACAGAATTTTCCTCAATCACAAGGGATAACAGATTAAGAAGAATCAACAGTTTACCATGACCCTGGAAGTATCTGTCTATTGTTGGCATCCGACCACGGTTACTGAAGTCATCTCCACGGTCAATAAGTGCTTCTTTGACCATTTGGTAGCCAGTGAGGACTACTACTGGTCGTGACCCAAAGTAAAGAGTATATATAGAGCCATATTTCTCTCTGAGCTGTAATTAGATGGAAAACATGTTATTTTTATCACATCTTCCGTTCTATGATAAATTTTTAGTTAACTGAATCAGAGGTTCCATCTACTATGTGCTATTTGTAATACTGATGTCTTGAAGGGGTTGTCTGGGTTGTAGGTTTGTGGTACAACTCGTTCCCCATTAATTAACATAACAGATAGTGATATACCGTATTTTCCAGCGTATAAGATGACTGGGCGTATAAGACGACCCCCAACTGTCGACTTATACGTCGGGAATACAGTGAAGGAAATAAAAAAATCAATACTTACCTCCTGCGGCGTTCAGCTGCGCTGTGGCAGGCTGTCGCTCCCTCCTCCTCACTGACAGAGCATTGCTTTCTGGATGCGGGGCTTGAATGCCCCGCCTCCAGAAAGCTAATGCTCTGATTGGCTAACTCAGTGCGGCGTCAGCCAATCACAGCCTTTTAATGAGTGAGTATTGTTTTTGGGTTTTTTTTCTACAGCTTATATCCGGCATATAAGACGACCCCTGACTTGGGAGAAGATTCTCCTGCGTTAAAAGGTCGTCTTATACGCCAGAAAATACGGTACTCACCTTTCTCTGCTCCTGCTGTGTCCCACAGCAATGCTCTGGGTCGCCACTTTGATGTCAGGTTTACAAGTTGCACCAGCCTGTTTGTGAGATAACACATACGCTGCAGCAAATGATGAAGCTTAGCGATCGATTGCTAAGCTCTATCATTGGGTGCAGCGCCTGTGATGTCCCGTGAATACAGGCGGCAGTCTCGCCCAGTTTAAGGGACGTAACAGGTGCTGCATCCAATGATAGAGCTCAGCAATCGATTGCATGGGACACAGCGGGAGCAGGGTGAGGTAGGTATATCAGAAAATTAAGGGAGCAGAAGATCAAGAGGAAAGGTAAAGAATGTACTTTGCCTTAGTGAGCTATCCAGCTTGCTCCCCTGCTGAACCTAGTCTTGTTCCATGCTCCTGTTAAATCTAGTTCCTGCCTCCCTGTTTTGATCCCACCTTGCTTCTAATGAGGCTCATTATAATAGCCTAAACCTGTCACTGCACCAGTGCGTGATTATTGTGCCTGCTGCCTTTAGTCTAGCTCCTGCTACTACTGCTCCTATTGATACAATCGCTGAGACCATTTGATACCGACCTCTGGCTTTCCTTTATATTGCAAAACTGAGAGCACATTATATTGACCTCTGGTTTTCCCCTGACTAGTCTCTGAACCTGCATGGCTACTATACCCAGAGCTCAAACCTAGCGCCTGAAACACTACAGAATAATCATGCCCTAAAATGGAGTCCGTAGTTGCCACTCTGAGGAAACAAGTTACAGAACTCCAAGAATTTTGTTCCTCCTACCAGGAGAGGGTTGCTAGAATGCAAAGAAAGATTGAGGGGTTACAGAGGCAACTTCTGGAGATGCGAAATTCAGTGCCAAATGTCCACATGTCACTGTAAGCTAACTTTGGTGGAGATGATCTCCAATTGAGAGGTTTCCTGAATCAGTGCCAAATCTATTTCTGGATGCAGTCCACTTAATTTACAAGTGACGGAAAAAAGGTATTCTTTATCATTAACCTCCTTACTCCTCACCTTATGTAGAGACCAGCAGTCATCTCCTCAATAGCCTCACTGTCTTCCTGACCATTATGGATCAAATCTTTATGATCCAAATCACTGTGCCACAGCCGAAGGTAGGTTACATAACCTATGACAAGGGTGACGCTCCATTGCGGAATCCATGGCAGAATTTTGTCGCTGGGTGACTGATATCACATGGAACCAAACTGCACAACTAAGACAATTTTGATGGAGATAATCTGAGTGTGTAAAGAATGAGCTTGCCAGAGTGGAGACCTCTAGTGACCTGAAGATTTAATTCAGCTATGCATCCAAACAGACCAAAGGCTTTTTTCGAGTGGTGAAAGGAGAAACTGTGGGGTTTGGGCAACAACCCTATGTACTCCTTCAGTCAATCCATGATGAGTCCCTAGCCAAGGACAGAAGCCACACCAGAACTGACGAAGGTGGATGTCATTCGTAAGCCCCTTTCCATCACTGAAAAAGAGAGGCGCTGTGCTGAAAACCTGTGCCATTATTGTGTGAGCCCACGACATTATGCCTTAAATTGCCCAAATAAGTTCCAGAGGACTGTTGCTCTAACCAATGTCAAGACCATGACAAAGCCAGACTTCACGAAACAAGGGGATGCAGCCAAACAAGCATTTGCAGCTGTAATTCAAGACGGAGTGAAAACCCTTTTTCTGCTCCCCCATGTTGTCCTCCCCATAGAGATCTTAATGGGAAGTCAGAGGATACAGTGCTAAAAATAAGCAAAGATATGGTAGCAGGTGAGATGCAAATAAAAAATAAACTTTATCCCTTCGTACAAATCTAAGGAAACTATGGAGGAATAAAGTTTATTTTTTTTATTTGCATTTTATCTGCTGCCATATCTTTGCTTATTTGGAGTACTATTTCTGGGTTGTTTGGTCCAAACCCTGTTGCTTGTGGCGAGCAGAGCTTTTGGGATAGTAGTATCCTCACCCTGGTGGTTATACCGTGTTATATGTTGCTCACCACCATTTGTATGCAGGATACAGTGCTCAGTGTTGTTGGATTCAGGAGCAGGAGGAAACTTCATGGACTTAAGGTTTGCTCTTGACAAATGAACATTACAAGCAGACCTAAGCCCATCCCTGTTACTATGGAGACCGTCCCCTTGATTCATCAACAATGTATTTCGAGATCTATTGGACCAATTCATGCTGGCATATCTCAATGACAACGTTATCTTCTCTGAAAATTTGGAGGAAAACCACAGGCATGTCTGGGTGGTCCTGGAACGACTCCAAGAAAATCAACTCTACATCAAACTATAGAGGAGCAAGTTTGAACAAACCTGGATGCAATTCCTGGGATACATTATCTCTCCAGATGTCCTGAGTATGGACCCCTGCAAGATTAAAGCTATCACTGATTGGCCCACTCCAAGAAATGTAAAGGAGGTACAGCGCTTTATCAGATTTTAAAATTTTTACAGAAAATTTATTAAGAGCTTCTCAAAAGGTCATCTCTCCAATCATGTTCCTCACGAAGAAAGCGGAAGTATTTTCTTGGTTCCCAGAGACATAGGTTGCTTTAGAGAAACTGAAGGCTTTTTTCACTTCTGCACCAGTGCTGTTGCACCCAAACCCAGAATTGCCCTTTATCATTGAAGTAGATGCTTCTGACTCTGCTGTTGCAGCTATCTTGTCACAATAAGCCGCAGATATGATGCAACTACATCCTTGTGCATTTCTGTTGTATACCTTGTCACCCACAGAGAAGAACTATGATGTTGGAAACAAGGAACTTCTGGCCATTAAGGTCACTTCGATCGAATGGAGACACCTCTTGGAAGAAGTCCATCACCCAGTAACAGTCCTTACTGACCATAAAAACTTTCTCCATACAGCCAAGAGGTTATCGGCAGGACAAGAAGGTTGGGCACTGTTTTTCTCCAGGTTCAACTTTGTCATTTCCTACTGACTCGGTTCCAGAAATAGCAAGGCAAATGCCTTGTCCAGGATTTTTTCAGAGCCTGAAGGGAGATCAAACACGAACTGCACTATTCTGTCCTCAATAAATTTTTTGGGGCATTGCGCACTCAGAAACCCTACTAGCAAAATTTAAAAAACAATACAAAAATAACCCTTTTCCTGAGTCATCCCTCTAAAGATATGGAGCTTGTTTTTGAGAATGGACTGTGGATGCGAAAAGACCAACTCTATATTCCCGAGTCCAGTTGACTCAAAGTCCTTAAACTAATCCATGATTCCAAGCTTGCAAATCACCTTGGGGTGACAAAGACTTTAGAACTCTTGCTTTGTTCCTTCTGGTGGCCTGACTACAGGAGTAATGCATTAAGGTATGTCAACTCTTGCAAAGTATGTGCTCAGAAGAAGACACCATGAGCTCACCCTCTGGGTTTTCTACAGCCGCTTCCAGCTCCATCCAGACCTTGGGGCTTCATTGTAGATCTGTCTCCCTCAAAAGGGATGAGTACCATTCTTGTTGTTGTGGACCGACTTGTGAAGATGGCTCACTTCATCCCCATCAAAACAATTCCCAGCACCAAGCACACTAAAGAGTTGATAATCCGGGAAGTTTTCTGACTTCATGAAATTCCTGATGATGTGGTCTCTGACAGAGGGGTTCAGTTCACATTAAAATTCTGGAAACACTTTTGTACAGCCGTGGGAACCACCAGAAATGTGTCTTCTGCCTTTCATCCCCAGTCTAATGACCAGACCGAGAGGATGAACCAGACCCTAGAGCAGTATCTGCGCTGCTTCATTTCTCATCTCCAAGACAACTGGGTGGATTATATCTATCAACAGCGTAGTGCACCTAGAATAATGCCAGACACAGCTCAACTGCCCAGAGCCCATTCTAGGACAATTACGGTACTCATTCCGTCTTTATTCCTGGCCTTCTAATTACCAGTCCTGTCCCGACGATCAATCACAGACTGATGGAGTTGTCCGAAACACAAGTAAAATTGAAGGAAGCCTTACAGGAAGCCCAAAATGCTTACAAGAAGTGGTAAGACAGACATCGCCAAGCAGCCCCTACCACACAAGTGGGTGACAAGGTGTGGTTATTCACCCAAAATTTACAGTACCTTCTCCCAAATTCGGACAAAGGTTCATTGGACCTTTCTGAATTTCCGCAAGGATCATTTGGAGCTCCCGGAAAGCCTCAGAGTCCATTGTGTCTTCCATGTGTCTCTACTGAAGCCTTTTCAGGAAAATACCTTTGCTGGAAGACAGCAACCACCTCCCCTGCCTGTAAAAGTACAGGTACAAAATTAATTTCTGGTGGAAAAGATCCTGGACTTCCAAAAGCACGAGGGAAGACTGTAGTAGCAGGGATATGGGCCAGAGGAGAATTCCTAGGGGCCTAGGCTGAAAAGAGAATGCCATGTCAGGTATCTAGGGAAACCAGCCTATGGGACATTCGGAGGCCATCTTGGAAGGAGGGGGCAACTGTTGGGATTCAAACCCAGTACTATGAACAATGTCTCTCCCCAAGACAAGCTCCCCTGCTGAACCTAGCCTTGTTCCATGCTCTTGTTAAATCTAGTCATGCTTGACAAAGATCTGTCATCAGATCGAAACGTTGCACAGAGGAATAAAGACGCTTGATTAAATACTGCATCTTCATTGCAGGCTCACAAGGTGGTTGGCGTCAGTCGGCCCGGCTTGTCCCACCAAACACTGTACCGCAGGAGGCAAGGAACGGTGGAAGGCATCCAAGACGACCCACTCCACCATCTGCGTAGGAGTGCAGTCCTCTGGCTGAAGCCACTTGGAGACAAGGTGGAACAAATCATGCATCTGGGACCCCGGCGGTAGGCTCTCTGAGTACCTCCAGGCATGTACCCGGCCTGCACGCACCTGTATGGTGACTCCCAGACGTGCCAGGATTTCAGCCCTCAGTTTGGCATAATTACTGGAGTCCATTTCACTCAAATCGAAATAGGCCTTTTGGGCCTCCCCCAACAAAAAAGGGGCCACGACATCTGCCCACTGATCCGAGGGCAGCCTTTCACGTTCCGCACCCCTTTCAAAGACGTAAAGGTAGGCTTCCATGTTGGCGGCGGCAGTTATTTTCTGCAGCGCAGCTTGCACCGAGGCCCTTGCGGATAGTGGCCCTCCCTGGGCCCCTTTGTGGGGGGTGCTCTGACTTGCTGTGACCGCAGGCCACTGTATCACCACTGCCTCTCGCAGGGTTGCCATTTGCTCCAATAGGAGGCGATTGGTTTCCTGTTGTTGTAGATTGGCCTGCATCATCTGTCGCACCAGGTCCTCCATGGCAGCAGTCTTTTTAGATAGGGCACTAGCAGCTTTTATCCAGGACATGCAGTGTTGGTCGCCGGTGTCTACACGTTGCCCGCATCTGAAACACCATATGTAGGGAAATAGCTCGGTAGTGTGCGAGTTTTGCGATATTCAGGGACGGAACACCAGCAGATGCAGTCCAAAAGCAGGCTTCACCTACGTTTATTTTTATAACAGTAAAACAAAAGTCCAGCCTTAGCTTCAGGCAAACAAAATTATCATCCAACATACAGCTATCAGACCATCCAGGCCTGATCAGGTCACACTCTGCAGGTGCAGCGCACAGCAGGGCTTCTATCTCCAAGCGGGTCACACAGGCTGCCAGGGTCCAGCAGCCATCTTAGCTCCCTCTGTGTCCATGCTATTTATGTGCACCCTTAGTCTGGCTCAGCCTCAGCACCTGAGCTGATTGGCCTCGCCCACACCCTGGAGTGGAGGAGGTGGAATGAACAGCCCCACTACCAACCTGCCATCCATTCCAAAAAAACCAGGCCCGGATGTTTTTAAAGAACAGATCTCCAGCAACTACTTGCTGGAGACCACATTACACTCTTGGTTTCCTACATCTCCAATAGCGGGACGTGACCTTCCTCCAGTCCCCTTATGCATAATACCGGAACTGAGGGGCTACGTAGCGACCACCCACCACTACACCTCTCAGTACCTCACAATATATATATTGTGAGGTACTGAGAGGTACCTTCTTTTATATACAGTATGTGGTATCACCACGTGCCTAAAAATCGAATCTACTAAAATATTGCAAAAATTTAACCCACACGGTAAATGCCATTAGAAAACTAAATATAAAACTCCATAATTGCACTTTTTTGGTAACTACATATCCAAGAAAAAAGGAAAATGTACCCCAATATGGTACATATAGAAATTACAGCCTAACTGGCAAAAACACAAACCCTGACACCAGACCATCCGCAAAAACGTAAGTAATAAAACATAAGAAAATATACTTTTGTTATTCCCGTAATTGTACTGACCCACAGAATAAACATGATGTGACTTTTACTGCATCTTGAATGCCATAAAGTACCCCCACCACCACCACCCCTCCAAAAAAAAGAATAATGGAATTACCTTTTTTTCCATTCCACCCAACTTAGAATTTTTAAAATGTTCTCCAGTACATTATTTGGTACATTAAATTGTACCACTAAAGACTTACAAGTTGACCTATAAAAAATCATGGCTATGTCACTGGAGAAACTTAAATGTTATGACAAAAAATGGCTGTAACTGGTAGCGGTTAAAATTTTTGTTCACTACTTCTCGGTGCTGGCATAATAAGAGTGCCAAAGTACACATTCTTTAACTGTCTGCTGACTCCTTCATAGTTCATCAGGCTGACTTCACATGAGGTTTGCAGTGCCTGTTTGCTGTATGCACTGAGAATACTTCCGACACATCAAATGTATCCATAGGATGCTCTTCACCCAATGGAAGCCAAAATATGTCCCTTTGGCTTCTGGCTGGCTAGTGTACACCAGTATACGTTTTTTCAACGATGCCGAATATACTATACATTTTTTTTTAACATGTATGGTTTTACAGTCGCATCTATCAGAAGTATGAGTCAGGAAATCCTTCCAACCTATAACTACCTGCAAAAACAATATGAGTAGACCATAATTTTAAAAAAGGCCTTACATAATGCAGATATATTTATTCTAGCATCCCAAAATATTAGTTGTCCCCTGCATATCTCTCCCGATCTGTTGCTAGCAGCAGATACTACTGAGCACTAAGGAGCTCATAGCATTACTAGGTAACATTACAGGATAATTCATATTTAATAGGCTTTGTCTCTTTCATTGTTCAGCAAGACTCAACACCATAGGAGTTGAGAGATATTATTTTAGCATGCATCTGCACACATTAACCCTATGAGTAGGTTACAGTATACATGTTTGTAGCTTTACATACTAAGACAATACTAAAAAGTCAAGTACAGTACACATCTACGTAGTTTTACATACTAAGGCTTCATGCCCACGGCCAGGTCGGATTCTGACTACAAAATATCGCAGCAGAATCAGACACGGTGTCCCGCTGAGACCCTATACTCACGTCTCCGGTTCCACCACGAGTGCCTCGGCTGGCGAGCCGGCGCACATGCGCAGTGCAGCACATGTCACGCCGGCGCTGGGCTATGACGTGGATTCCCGTTATACTTTGGCAGTGCTCACTGCAGAAGTATTGTGGGACAGAAGGCTTCCACTGACTGCAATGGAAGCCGTCCGTGCGACTTTCCGCATAAGATAGAACATTCGGCGATTCGGTATTATTGTATCTTGATGCCATTGGAAGCTGGGGTTTGACAGGGCTTCCATGGAAGAACACCCCTGTCACACACCTAGCTCCCGATTGATTCAATAGCTGAAGGTCCTAGATGGTGCTAACCTCCATTTCTGCCTCCATGTGAGTGAGCCGTTCTCCCTGCTCTACTCCAGCGCAGTTACCGCAGATAACCGTCTGTCGTGTCCCCCCCCCCCCCCCGGCGCTGTGCCCTCCCTGCTGTCCTCCTCCTGCTGTCTGCAGCTGTTGCCTATAACTCAGAGTCCCCTGCCACTGTTGCTTCCCTGCTGTTCTAATGCACGGTGCGGGGGGATGCATGTAAGGGACTGGCCCGCGCTGCTGCCGCCTCCCTGCTGTTGTCCTGCTGTGTGCGGCCACCATGTGTGAGTGACTTTCCCCCCGGCACTGTGTCCTCCCTACTGCAGACCGCAATGTAAACACACATGGGGGGCGCCTTGTGCTGCACTTCCCGGCAGTATGGCCTCCCTCATGCCGACCCCGCTCTGCGCTTCAACACAGAGAGGGTGCCGCATTCTGGGCCGCCGGAGGGGGAGGGCCTTTCACCTAGGGCAATGCACAAGTGGAGCAGGAGCCATTAAGGAATGGAGGTGCAGCCCATTTCTGCTGGAACAATGCGTGGCTGGAGCGGCCGCCGTGGATGTAAAGGACTGCAGCAGCAGGATTACCTTAGTGGGCTGCCAGGACCTGCAGCCGAGCCACCTGTGCAGCCAGTCTCATATAGGGGGCATCACACCCCTGTCAATCTTGTCTCCACCAGGACTTCCTAGTGGCGTCAAGATACAATAATACCCTGCGATTCTCCCACATGAGTGGAAAATCGCAGTTGATTTTCGCTCGTTGGCAGAGGAAAATCTCTTAATATAGCATGTCTATGGACGGACATTGTTGCAAATTCGCGGAGGGCATCTGGCCTCGAATTCCGCAGCGATAATCCATCTGTGGACATTGGGCCTAAGACAATACAGAAAAGTGCAGTACAGTACACATCTACAACTTCTATATATTTGTCAATGTTTGTTGGAGCACCCCGCACAAACTGTACGACCGATTGACGAGAAATTTTGCACATAGTATAATCTCGACCCGACAAAGTTAATAGGCTAAAATGAAATTTTGAAATGTTGTTGTCTTGGCAACCTTATTTGCATTTTTTTGCCCTTGCTTAAATTTTAATGCAGCAACCACCAAATGTGCTTTCAGCAATGGATTCTAGGTACTCTATTTAGTATTCCTGGTTATTTCCAACCAGTAATTCCTACTAGAAGAGTCAGACTAAGCTTTGGTGTTTTAGGACTGCTTTTCAGCCCTAGTCCAACCCTGCTGGCGCCACCAATCATTTGCCCATTTTTTCCTTCCTAATTCCTCCTTGGATGTCCATGTGGATAACAGTTTGCAAAAATTATATGTCCCCAAGCAGGAATACATATAGCAAACTTATGAACACCGGCCCTAATTTATCAAAACTGTCTAACAGTAAATCAAGAAACAGTAAAAAACAGTTTTTGGTGCCCATAGCAACCAATCACAGAGCAGCTTTCATTTTACCTCAGCACTAAGAGAATTAAATACTGTTGCTCATATCAACCAATCACAGAGCAGCTTTCATTTTATCTCAGCACTGAGAATTGAAAACTGTTGCCCATAGCAACCAGTCACAGCGCAGGTTTTATTTTACCTCAGCAGTATAATATATAGCAACCAATGATGGTGCAGCTTTCATTTTACCTCGGCAGAATAACAAATGAAAGCTGAGCTATGATTGGTTGCTATTGGCAACAAAAAATGTCAAATTTTACTCAAATTGGACCAAACTGGGGATTTGTATACAACACAAGCAAACAGATTTTGTGTTTTAAATATAAGATGCCAAGCAAGCGAAGGACCTGTTTGGGCAGAAGGACAACAGGCGCACCTAAAGTAGCAGCCGCTCGAGTAGCTGCAGCACCACAGCAAACTACTACGTGGCATTTTCAAAAGTTGGGAATGGAAAAAATCTTTTTGTTTACACTCCTGATGAAAAAAACAGAAACCTTGTGTATCAAAAGGCATTGCAGTAAAAGTTATATAATAAAAATGTTAAATGCGAAGATCATTGAATTTGTCTATCTTATGTTAATACATTAACATAGCATTAATCAGCATAAGTGTTCCCCGACGTATTTATGTGTACGTGCTGATATCATCTTACTTAAAATGTCACGTTTCGTATTGCAAGTGTTCTGTATCGGGTACCCGGGCTTGTAGTTTTATATACTAAGACAATACAAAAAAGTGAAGTACAGTGTATATCTACAAAGTTTTATATACTAAGACAATACAGGATAGTGAAGTTTAGTAAACATCTACAGAGTTTTATCTACTAAGACAATACAGGATAGTGAAGTTTAGTATACATCTACAGAGTTTTATATACTAAGACAATACAGGATAGTGAAGCACAGTATACATCTACAGAGTTTTATATACTAAGACAATACAGGATAGTGAAGCACAGTATACATCTACAAAGTTTTATATACTAAGACAATACAGGATAGTGACGTTTAGTATACATCTACATAGTTTTATATACTAAGACAATACAGGATAGTGAAGTTTAGTATACATCTACATAGTTTTATATACTAAGACAATACAGGATAGTGAAGTTTAGTATACATCTACAGAGTTTTATATACTAAGACCATACAGGATAGTGAAGTACAGTGTATATCTACAAAGTTTTATATACTAAGACAATACAGGATAGTGAAGCACAGTATACATCCACAGAGTTTTATATACTAAGACAATACAGGATAGTGAAGTTTAGTATACATCTACATAGTTTTATATACTAAGATCATACAGGATAGTGAAGCACAGTGTATATCTACAGAGTTTTATATACTAAGACAATACAGGATAGTGAAGTTTAGTAAACATCTACAGAGTTTTATATACTAAGACCATACAGGATAGTGAAGCACAGTATACATCTACAGAGTTTTATATACTAAGACAATACAGGATAGTGAAGCACAGTAAACATCTACATAGTTTTATATACTAAGACAATACAGGATAGTGAAGTTTAGTATACATCTACATAGGTTTATATACTAAGACAATACAGGATAGTGAAGTACAGTGTATATCTACATAGTTTTATATACTAAGACAATACAGGATAGTGAAGTTTAGTATACATCTACATAGGTTTATATACTAAGATCATACAGGATAGTGAAGTACAGACCTGGTTTAAAGAATTGACCAGCTCTCCGCGCTTTACGTGCAACAAGCTTCCAATAATCGGGAGCGGGGTGGGTCCTGGTGGTAAATTCCTCCATCTGTACATTTTATTCCATGTTGAGTAGATAAAATTGCAGGATAATAACAGGACAAGGATCAGAGTTGCTAACGCTGTGATTTCCATGCTGTAGGCTGCTGCTGCTAACAATGGTTTCACCACCACTGTCTCACAATATTTATAGCAGACGCTTCTGGTTTTGTGCCAGATACTAATAATACTGGATTGCAGCTCATTTTACAATATTTAATGTAGAATAATTCCCTTGACGACTTTTCACAAGGGACAAAATTACGCCGCAGTACGCAACCAAATCCGCAGCTGCGGAATTCCACACCACAATTCGCAAGTCTAACTGAGGATTTTGATCTGGAATTGCAGGCAGGTTTTCAGCCATTTTCAATTCCGTATAAAGTCAATTAATTTCTGTGTTATTTACCATGTATTTCACTCAGGACGGAATTGTCCACAGAACGCAACACAGATATGGATTTTGTCAATTACTGCAGATGTATTGTGTTTTTAACTGTGGAATGCGTTCTGCAGAATGTCTTATGGAATTTCTTGCATTTTTTCCACAGACTTTTATTGCAGAATTACATCTCCTGTATATTAAATATTTGCAACAACAATTCTGCAAACGTCCTTAATTCTGCAGCAGAAAATGTTTCCGTTGCAGAATTTAATCTTGTGGTTTTGAAATAAAGACACACAACTTTAACCCCTTAACAACATGGCCTATTTTGAGCATAAGGACGCAACGATTATTTCAGGGTTTTCATCTCCACTTTTCAAAAACCATAACTTTTTTATTTTTACGCCGACATGGCTTGTTTTTGTGTGGCGACCTGTCGTTTGTATTGGTACCATTTTTGCATACATATACTATATGGTAAAACTTTTATAATTTTTTTTTGAGAGCATGAAGAGAAAACACACCAGTTCTGCCATTTTTTACAGCATTAGGCCTCGGTCACACGGGCATTTTCCCGCAATTTGCGGATCGCATAACGGATGCGCATCCGCAAATCGCGTGACGGGGGCCGACGATTCGGTGAAAAGGCTGCACCTAGATGTGTTTTCAGTGAAACCGCCCCACACTGCCCGGTATCCTCTGCCACAGCTGTGCCACAGCCGTGGCACAGCTGTGGCAGAGGAGAACGATGTTCGCCCATTGAATTGAATGGAGCCGGCAATACAGCCGGCTCCATTGAAAGCAATGGGCTGCCGGCGAGCGCGGGATGAATTTTCGGGAAGGGCTTAAAAATATAAGCCCTTCCCTGAAAATCATCCTAAAATGTGTAAAAATACAAAAAAAAAATGTATACTCACCTTTTTCCAGCAGCCAGAGTTCAGCCGCGTCTGCCGGCAGTTCTCCTGAACTGCTCTGTGTAGTATTCAGCAGCCGGGGATTTAAAATCCCCGCCTGCTGAATTAGCTACCTCTGATTGGTCACAGCCCTCACCAATCAGAGGCAGCTCTCACTCACCCATTCATGAATTCATGAATGGGTGAGTGAGTGCTGCCTCTGATTGGCTGAGAGCAGGGACCAATCAGAGGCAGCTCTCAGCTGTCATTCAATAGCTGAGAGCTGCCTCTGATTGGTGCCTGCGCTCAGCCAATCAGAGGCAGCACTCACTCACCCATTCATGAATTCATGAATGGGTGAGTGAGAGCTGCCTCTGATTGGTGAGGGCTGTGACCAATCAGAGGCAGCCCATTCAGCAGGCGGGAATTTTAAATCCCCGGCTGCTGAATACTACACAGAGCAGTTCAGGAGAACTGCCGGCCAGACGTGGCTGAACTCCGGCTGCAGGGAAAAGGTGAGTATACATTTTTTATTTTTTTTTTACACATTTTAGGATGATTTTCAGGGAAGGGCTTATATTTGTAAGCCCTTCCCGAAAATTAATCCTGAGCTCGCCGGCAGCCCATTGCTTTCAATGGAGTCAGCTGTATTGCCGGCTCCATTGAATTCAATGGGCGAACATCGCTCTTCTCTGCCACAGCTGTTACAGCTGTGGCAGAGGAGAACAATCTTTAGCATATGTTCTCAATGGGGTCGGCGCTGCTGCCGCCTACCCCCATTGAGCGCATATATAGAACACAGCGATGCGCAGAACGCAGATAGGCGCGTTCTGAGAATCGTTGTGTCCTATAATTGATCGCACATCCGCATAAACAGCGGACATGTGACCAATCCCATTGGGATGCATTTGGTCTATAGATCTGCAGATCGCAAGCGCGTCTGCAGATCGGACCAAAAAAGAGTCTTGTGACCGAGGCCTCAGGCCTCATTCAGACAAGTGGGTTTTTTTGTACCGGATAGCTGTGCAAAAACATCGCCGCTTGTGCGTGGAAAAATCGTTTGAATGAAGCTAAAGGTGTGATCTACATTTGCGCCTAATTTGCTCATTTACACAATCCGTGGTGCATGCTGCGTGTTAATCCAGCTCCCATAGAAGTCAATGGGAACTCCTGCACAACACACACCAAAGATAAGTCAGGTCCTATTTTTTTCTCACAGGACGCACTTTAGATGCGTGCATTGTAGTCACGCATGTCCTATCTTTTGCAGGTGCGACTTTTGTGCATCTAAAAATGGTACATGTGAACGCTTCAATAGCAAACCATTGGTTCTAATAAGCATGATGTTTTTGCACAGCTATCTGTGCGCAAAAAAAAATGCTTGTCTGAACGGGGCCTTAACCATGAAGCATAAATGACATGATACATTTTTTCTGCAGGTCAGTTTATGACGATACCAAAATTCCTATTAATTTTTAGGTTTTTCCACAATAAAACCTTTTTTTAAATTATTTTTTTTCTACATCACTGCGCTCAAAGCCCTATAACTTTTTTTTTGCACTAATTTTATTACCTGAACCGTAGCAGCTATGACCGCTATGATAAGACATAGCAGAACTTCAGTTATGCAATGCATTATCGCTTGTAATAGTGATCATACGCAGTGGAAAGTTGTGGTGCTAGTATCTGGTCATGGCAACTCATTGATCCTCCGTGATTACATTGCGGAGGTCCAATGATGTCACATAGGAAGAGCCCTCCTGTTAACCTTTTACACACCGTGATCTCAGAGATTGCGGCATGTAGAGGGTTAAAAGTACAGATCAATATTCTCATTTATTTTGAGTGTTGCAGCGGGAGGCTGGCTATCGGTAACAGCTGGCTCCCACTGTGGGATGCCCCGAGCTCAGCTGCTGATCCCATGCCATCCATATGATGTACATTTATGTCCTTGTTCATTAAGTACCTCGCAGCCAGTACGTAAACTTAGATCAGCATTAAGGGGTTAACAGGTGCGAAATTCCAGTCCCATAGGGATAACATTATGATGCAGAAATATAAACGTGGACTAATTCTGTCCCGTGTGAAAGGTCACAAAGGCATATCTAGGTTGCTAGGAACAGTAAAACATGTTGAGGATTTATATTCAAGCTCACTTCACAATTTACCTACTATATTATTATGTATTTTTGTACGCAAGAATTAGGTAACATAAAGTGGGCCGAGAGCAATTTGGAGGTGAGCCATTACTGGCATGGAATTTCTCGTTTCCCCTCCAGCAGCCTCTGCAGAAAAAATGTTTGACTTTCTGTAACTTTTTTAAAAAGAGATTTTCTTTAAGAAACAACCCCTTTATGTTCCACATCAGAATGTGGTGTCTTTAGCTGGAAGAGGTGGGTTAGGACATGCAACTAACCACTAGTCACTCACATTTATTGCACATGCTGTAATACAGTCTGTATCTGCAGCCAGAATAATACATACCAGTTGCAGCACACGCCCAGCACTAATGTGCATGTTTCCACAGGGATCAGTCCTCCGTCTCCAAACCAAGCAGGTTTAATTCAAGCAACAGCACATTGCAGGAAACAGATTCCTAAGTGTTTATTCACATTTTGGCTCACAACTGTATTGTTCCCATAACAGTACAGTTTGAGGGCTTCTTCAAAAGGCCATATTTGCGCTTGTTTTTGCGTGTGTAAAATATGCACGTTCAAAGCACAGAGCATAGAACCCATTGATTTCAGTGGGTTGGTTATCATGAGCGTGTTTTGCGCGCACATTTCACACTATGAAAAAAGGAGGACCTTCTGTTTCTTTCTGCATTTGTGTAGCAAAGGCCCCCCATAGAAGCCTATGGGAGGTGTGTAAATACTCAAGGGGATGTGTAAAACACTGCGCAAAACAGCGAAAAAAAAATACACATCTGGACCTCCTTAAGCTAAAAGCCTATTAATGTGAACCGCATGCGCAAAAAGTACAGTACTATGCGCAGACAGGAGCGCAAATGTACCTCATCCAAGCTCGTTCAAACATGTTGCACTGCGGGAGTTTTTCTGGGCATACACTCATGTAAAGAAGCCCTAAGGGCTTATTCATAAGGCCGTTTTTACGTTCGCCCGCTGACTATGTAAAAAAGCGTGAACGGGCACACAAATCTGCCGTTTATGCACCCATTCAGACGGCCCGGACCCAGCGCATATACGCCGAGCCCGTATTGCATTCAGGCGTGGGAAGACAGTTTAGCTCGGCAGTTTAGCAACTAGCTCCAGCCCCCGTCCCGCTCGCTTCCATTGCAAGGGACGGAGAAGAGAAGGGGAAGGGAGTTTAGCAGTCATGCTGCTAAACTCTCTCCCACCTCCCTTCTCTGGCCGCTGTCATAGGCTCCCATAGTAGTCTATGGGAACTGCCACCGTATTCCGGCCAGAAAGATAGTTCCAGGACTATCTTTCCTGGCTGGCGTAAAAGTGCCCGGCCAAAATGCGCTAAATTGGCGAGCAAGGTGATTTTATGCAGCAGAAAATCACCCATCTGATCTAATGCATTGAAATCCAATGCATCTCACGATAACATATATCGGCCGGCCGTAAAAAAGGCGGTCGATACACACGTGTGTGAATAAAGCCTGAGGCCTCTTTCCCACGAGTGTATATCGGCAGGCCATTTTTATGGTCAATCAATATACGCTGTGATCTGATGCATCAGATTCCAGTGCATTCGATCACATGGCTGTATTCCCACGACATAAAAGCACCCGGCCGGCCAATATAGTGCCGGGCATTTTTACGTCGGGTGCAAAAGATTATCCTGGAATTATTTTTTTGGCCGAAATACGTTGGTCGCTGCATGAGCGCCTATAGGAGCCAATGACAGCGTCCGGAGAGGGAGGTGGAAAGCTCCCGCCTGCTCCCCGTCCTTTGTCCTCAGGCAGCAATGGGAGGAGAGAATCAGATATCTCCTCCCGTTGCAATCAGCCGGAGGGGAGGAGAGAGGGAGTGAGCCGGTGAGGGGAGGGAAGGGAAAGGGGCAATGGCATAGCGGCCTCGGCGTATATTCACTGGGGCCCATGCCATCTAAACGAGCGCACAAACGTTAGATTTGTGCACTCATTCACAAGTTTTTACACCTCATATCGTAGCGTATAACGGACAGCCGTGAAAGCGGCAGCCGATATACACTCGTGTGAAAGAGCCCTCAGGCTGTGTATTTCATCCATGGCCACGTGTATTTGCATGCACAAACACACCGCGGCTTTGTACACAAAAATAAATACGCACAAAATTGCATTGATTTTGTGCATACATACGCTGTGACTATGCAGGTTTTCTGCATATATCGCGTGCAACTACGAAAGCCCATTGATTTCAATAACCACTTGTGCTACACAAATATACACAAAATAGAGCACCTCACATATTTTTTTGTGCGGCCAAATTATATGTGCAAAATACACACATGTAGAGGAACCCATTGAAATCAATGGATTCTATACACTGCTTATTACGCACACATGTAGCCATGAGAATAAATTAGTACAATTAAATGCAGTACTGATATTATAAAAATTGGTATTGCCTTTGCTGGTTTTCCTGGTAGGAAATTGGTTCTTCTTCATAAATACTACTAAACCACAGTTGTCTATATAAAATCACTGAAGCAGGACGAACACCTGATGATGAGTTCAAACTATTCACCGTAGGGTTCGAGAAGAAAACTAAAATATAAATTTTAATAAATAATATATTAAAAAGGAACTTGAATCTCAAGTTTCCGAAGGACACACAAAAAACATGAACTAATTGCTTCTTCAGTAGGTAATCCCCACAAAGCTAGTATAATGAGGGATACCGTATCACCTGAAGAGCAAAAAAGAGGGCTCATATCAAGTAAAAGACCATTTTGCGGCTTGGACGATAGTCAGAGGCTACCCTGTAATGAATATAGTGTAACCACAGCCGTTTAATGAAAGGGTCAACCCCACTAATATATTCAAAGTTTAGTCAAAGGTTTCCTTGGTCTACTAGTGGAAGTTTTGATCACAAGTGTGCTTGGGAAGTAAAAGGTTTCACCTCACTAGCACATTTTTTAGAGACCAAACGGAAATTAGTCCTGAGAGGAATCACACCCTAGCAGGAGAAAGTGCCTGGGATGTAGATAAATCCCCGTATTGCGCACAATCTAACCAACGATAAAAGAGAATTAGGGTGGATTCCTTTCAAAAAAAGGATGGTATCAGCAGACCAATACTCGCAAAAAAAACAGCCTGGGGCTGTAAATAGAGGATAAAGACGTAGCTTTTTTTAGTAAATTACGCGGTTCAACGCGTTTCTGCCGCAATCAATGCAGCGTCATCAGGAACCTATTTCTTAGCACAGAGTCTAATAGAATAGTAGAAATATCCTCACTTGCTAGACTGTAGCGCTAGCTAAACTATAGCAAAGGATAGAGGTAGGAGAGATAGATGATACTATCACTGAGAAGGATTCAATATTCCCCCAGAGATTCCCCTTTAAAATAAAAAAGATCAGAGTGGTAGCAGCACCAGCCCTTGTGGTAGGCTGGCGGCTAATGACCCATTGTGTGTCTCAGAGAGGTTTAAATAGTGGACTGGTTCCTCCCCTATTCATGCCATTGACCACTGGGGTTTAAACATGGTGTAGCTCCGCCCAAAAATGGGCGTTCTGTATCCATAAGTACATTGTCTATATGTATACCAAGGGCAAAGGTGATAAGGAGCTTAAGTACTGGGGTTGTATAAAGCATGCACTCTCAAACTTGTTTATTCCTTGCAGATAATGGCTAAGACCGATGCCGATCTTTATTTGAGATGTATACGGCTGTCTCGTGCCGTTGCTATGGAGCTTAATGAAGCAATGAGCGTCACAGCGTGGTCACGTGATCCGTACCGGTCACGTGACCCGGCGTATGACGTCAGCACGCTGAGTAGGGGAGGTGGCCGGGTCGATTACCGTACTGCGCGGTCATGTGTGCGCTGAAGCGTTCACATGAACGGACACATCGCGCGGTCATGTGCACGTGAGTCAGGGCAATGCAACGGACCCGTTCCGGGGGCGTGGAGTGGGCGGGGCACTACATTTCTCATGATGGAGAGCGTGAACAGTGTATTCCTAGGTTGCAGCAGAGCTCACAATGGGCGATCTTGGGCTAATACTACCAAAGACATAGCCTATTGGATCCAGAGGATGCCAGAAGTGGTTCGGATGCCCATGACGCTGAATACAGACGGCCAGATTGTCAAAGTTGCTCTGTTTGGAGAAAGATTATCCCCGTGTATAAATAAATGTTTTAACACTGTAGGTGCCAGTTTCTGTGAGAATGTTGATGCATTGACTGAGGTGAATGAGACCCTATCAACTTCAATAAATATGCAAGGATTACAAATAGGTGATGCACACAGTTTAATACCCCTTAATCAGTGGAGTTATCTGAAATCTGTTGGTACCCAAGCCCATCAGATTTGACTCCAGTATAGCTCTAAATAAAGAAATAGGAGGAGGTGGTCACACTATTGGCGCCTAAAAACCACCTGTTGAAGTATCCGTATAGGGATACTTATGCATAAAGGCTAGTAGTATAAAACTGTTCGCTCAACACAGAAAGATATACAGGCAGATTGTAGCATGGACCCACTATTACAGAAAACAAGCAAATAACAAATTCTCGTTGAGGCCCAGTGGTTGTAGACAGTCGATGCGATACGTCCATTGTGACTCCTTTTGAAGAAGTTTTTTATCGAGGTTACCCCTCCTTCCATAACTCCTAATGGACTCCACTCCCTGAAACTTTAGCAGGTCTGGGTTGCCCCCGTGGTAATCCCTCATGTGATTTGCCACAGGCGTTTTGTCACCCCGTCGAATATTACCCACATGGGCTAATATTCGACGCCTGAATTCCTGCTTAGTCTTCCCTACATAGTTCTTCTTGCAGGGGCACGTAGCCATATAAACCAAATAGGAGGAACGACAGTTAAAGAACTCTCTCAAGATGTATGTTTTGCCAGTATTGGCACTGACAATCGTATCCCCCTTCAGTATATTGCGACATGCTAGACAATCGGAGCAGGGAAAGGTGCCTGTGGGTCTGGAGATCGTGAGCCAATTTTCAGATGGTTGTGTCCTAAGGTGGCTCTTTACAACCCTGTCCCTGATGTTGCGACCCCTTCTAAAGGTAAGTAGTGGTTTCGTGGGTAATACAGTTTTGAGGTCTAGGTCCTCTTGGAGGATCCCCCAGTACTTGGACAGAATGTTGCGCATATAAGGGACTCCATTGTCAAAGGTGCATATGATCCTCATTTGATTGTCGGAGTTCTTTATCTTAGGGACTAACAACGTTGACCTGTTCTGTTGTTTGGAGAATTGATATGCCCTTTCAATGGAATTAGTGGGATAGCCTCTATCAGCAAATCTCTTTTTTAAGTCCGTGCTTTTAATTTCAAATTCCTTTGGGTTTGAACAATTGCGTTTCAGGCGCAGGAACTGCCCCTTAGGTATCCCTTTTTTTAAGGAATATGGATGGGCGCTGTCCCAGGCCAGGAGGCTATTTGAAGCAGTCGGTTTTCTGAAGAGGGAGGATTCAAGAAATCCATCAGTTGTTTTGCTAAGACGAACATCCAAGAATGAGATGAAATTTTCTTGGATCTCCATGGTTAGTTTGAGGTTTATTGAATTGGTATTCAGGATAATGACAAATTCTGCAAAGGAGTCTTTAGTCCCCTTATACAGAATTAGGATGTCGTCAATAAACCTCAGCCAAAGCGGAATATTTTCCGTATCTCAGTACATCAGTGGTGTCAGCAAAAAAGAGATTTGCTGATAGAGGCTATCCCACTAATTCCATTGAAACGGCATATCAATTCTCCAAACAACAGAACAGGTCAACGTTGTTAGTCCCTAAGATAAAGAACTCTGACAATCAAATGAGGATCATATGCACCTTTGACAATGGAGTCCCTCATATGCGCAAGATTCTGTCCAAGTACTGGGGGATCCTCCAAGAGGACCCAGACCTCAAAACTGTATTACCCACGAATCCACTACTTACCTTTAGAAGGGGTCGCAACATCAGGGACAGGGTTGTAAAGAGCCACCTTAGGACACAACCATCTGAAAATTGGCTCACGATCTCCAGACCCACAGGCACCTTTCCCTGCTCCGATTGTCTAGCATGTCGCAATATACTGAAGGGGGATACGATTGCAGAAACACGTTGAACCGCGTAATTTACTAAAAAAAGCTACGTCTTTATCCTCTATTTACAGCCCCAGGCTGTTTTTTTTTGCGAGTATTGGTCCGCTGATACCATCCTTTTTTTGAAAGGAATCCACCCTAATTCTCTTTTATCGTTGGTTAGATTGTGCGCAATACGTGGATTTATCTACATCCCAGGCACTTTCTCCTGCTAGGGTGTGATTCCTCTCAGGACTAATTTCCGTTTGGTCTCTAAAAAATGTGCTAGTGAGGTGAAACCTTTTACTTCCCAAGCACACTTGTGATCAAAACTTCCACTAGTAGACCAAGGAAACCTTTGACTAAACTTTGAATATATTAGTGGGGTTGACCCTTTCATTAAACGGCTGTGGTTACACTATATTCATTACAGGGTAGCCTCTGACTATCGTCCAAGCCGCAAAATGGTCTTTTACTTGATATGAGCCCTCTTTTTTGCTCTTCAGGTGATACGGTATCCCTCATTATACTAGCTTTGTGGGGATTACCTACTGAAGAAGCAATTAGTTCATGTTTTTTGTGTGTCCTTCGGAAACTTGAGATTCAAGTTCCTTTACAGTTGTGTATATAGCCTTATTGGCACAAGGTGGCTCAATGAGCCTCATAGGGCAACTTCAATTGTGCAAATAGATAATATGGTCCATTAGATTGGAGGAGGTATTAACCCCCTCCCCCCCTCCTCCCTCAATAAGGTGATCCTCGTGTTGGCTTATACTAAAGGGCAATTTACATAGGATGATTATCGCTCAAAATTTGTTCAAACAAACTAAATTGATCGATAATTGTCCCGTGTAAGTGCCAAAAAATTGTTTTTTATTTGCTCACTTCTCATTATCGAGAACTTTCAGGCAATATAAAAAACATCTCTGGATTCTCATTGTGTGTTAACGCTCCTCACTCAATGCTTTACGTAGAAGGTGAAGAGCTAAGTGAGAAGTCAGCAAGAAGCCTGTGATCCAGCGGTGAACTAAATGCTCTATGTGAGCACTAATGACCTCAACGGTGATGTCAGCGCTCATGTAGTCGTTTACATGACTGTTGTCCCGTCTATATTGAGCATAAGAGTGGTCTTCTCAGGTGTGCTACTCTGATAAAGTAATCACCTTCGGGGGCGTGGCTAGCAGGCAAGATGGCCGGAGCATGTGAGCTGAGCTCCCAACTGACACCAGCAAATCCTGCAAAAGCCTGAGGAAGAAGGCACGGAGGACTGCCTGGAAGATGATAAAAGGCTACCTGAGTGGTGTCTGCAGGCTCCGGTGACCAGCTGCGATGGCAAAGTACAGAAGTGGGCCCCCGAGTCATATCTCTGTCTGGAGCAGAGGAGACGCCGGCTATGCTGCGGTCTGACTTCTACTGACGCTGAACAGATCTGCGCTGACTTCCTCTGATACCTGCCTGCAGGAGAACCGGTGAGACGAGCGGGGGTGCGTAGCAACTAGGACGGCAGTGTGGAGAAGATAATCCTGGCATCTGAGACCAGGAAGACCTGAGCGCGGGAAGTGGTGAGAGGGAGAGGGGAAGGAGGAGAAGGTGCCTGCCGTAACTAAGGCTCCTGCGCAGTCCCTATCCCCCGGTTACATATAACCAAGAATAGGGGGAGATAGAGGATAGACTGTACATTGTGCTGTGATCTCCTCATTATACAGGGCCTGTGCGGCTGGAAAGTACAAGCAGTGACAGCCGCCATTTGGCACATGTGGAACTGCACCATGTGGAGCCGCCATTAACACAGAGCACAGCTTTACAATATAGGCTGCAAGAAGCAGCGCAGAGTGCTAGATCTAAAACTGGCAGCACACAGAGAGCACAAGCCCTGAAGAGGGATACAGCTTATAGAAATATATAATTGGAAATTCTGCAATATTTTCAATTTTTGCCGCATATAATGTAAATACTAACTGCTTCTGCAAGATTCTTCATGTGATTGAAGCTTTCGGGTTTTTCTTTTTCTCTGCTCTTAAGCAATCTTAATATCAGGGCATACCGTAAATACCTATGCAAATATAAAGAACTTATTGTAAGCAAATATGAGTACACGTGCCAAAAACACCTCTGCAATGGATAAATTAAAAGACTTTGCACAGCAGACACCCCTGAACTAGCACCCACACCGGCTGGACCTACACCGTTGATGCAGAACCAGACCAAGAATCTGAACCATTATTACGCCAGGGGCTAAAAGCTATTAACGCCTGTAAGACATTACTGACAGGGAAAATCTAAGAAATTAAAATTGATGTTAACTTACTCCAAGATTTAAAAAATGTGAGAGAGCGCATGCAGGAGAAGAAGGAGAGGGTCTCTTAAAAAAGCCAACCAATGTAATTCTAAAACAGATGATCTGGAAAATTGGCGAGGTGAAATAATATCCGTATCATTGATTTGCTGGAAAGAAGGGAGGTTCAACACCAGAAACTTTCTTAGAGCAGTGGCTAAAATCGACACTAGGGGACGGCATGTTCTCACCTATGTTTGTGGTGGAGAGAGCTCACAGAGTGCCAATGAAACCACCTGTACCTGGCGCACCCCCGAGACCATTACTAGCCTGGCTCCTTAACTGTCAAGACAGGGATATCATCCTGCGACAGATGTGTATAAAAAGTCCCATTAAATATAACAACACAGTGGTGTCAATATTCCCAGACTTTTCAGCAGGGCTACAGAAACAGAGAGCTATGTTCATTAATATTAAGAAGAAATTTAAACAACGTGGAATTCCGTACTCTATGGCATATCCTGCAAGGCTGCGGATAGGATAGTTTCAGAGGGGATAGTGGTGTTCTTACATTCACCAGAAGAGGCTGGGGACTGGTTACGTATGCATCCTGCATAGATGTCAGATGAGAGACTAACAGAAAGCGAGGTCTCCATTGTTATATCTATCACAAGAAAGGGAGAGGAATAGAGAGAGTTGGGGTTGGTTAAGCGGGTATAGTTTGCTGTTTTTGAGAAGAGAGATTTTTAGGTTCTTAATCTATGCATGATATATGCGGAATTAATTTTTCTCCTTATTTACCTAATTGCCTTCAGATGTTCCACTAGAGGGGAGCCAATGGTCGGCAAAAAAAATGTTGGGCAGCCTGTTGTAGCTGCATAAGCGAACGCTGACAATGAATGATTGTCATTAGAAATGAGCGAGCACACTCATCCGAGCTTGATGCTCGTTCGAGTATTAGGGTGCTCGAGATGCTCGTTACTCGAGACGAACACCACACTGTACTCGAGTCATGTGCATTTCCCTTCCCCACAAGTTTAGCGCCATTTTCTAGCCAATAAACATGCGGGGAAGGCATTACCCCTTCCTGCTGTGACGTGCCAGACCCCCCTCCCCCTCCCCCTCCCAGTAGTGAGTGGCTGGCGAGATCAGGTGACCACCGAGTACTTAAACTGGTCCCGCCTGCGGCTCGCCTCAGACGCATGCTGGCAGCGGTTAGGGAAAGTGCTGAGGCTTATACAGGGAAAGTGTTAGAGTAGGATCCTGACTTCAAGAACCCCAACAGTCCTTCTTAGGGCTACTCCTCATTGTGTGCATTACTGTTGTGGCTGGCTGGGAGCAGTAGTGCACCATTTTTTTTTTTAATATATATGTCCTGGCCCACTGCTGATCATTGCACCTATAATGTCCTATGTGTGCAGTGCCTTAGGCAGAGGGCTCACTCTCATCGCTAAATAGTACTCTACTATTTCCTGGGACACTGCAGATCATTGCAGCTATACCATTATGTGCGTGCTATGCCTTAGGCAGAGTGCTCACTCTCATTGTTAAATAGTCTGCAAATATTTCCTGGCCCACTGCAGAACAGCATTTCACAGATACCATTCTATTTGTTGGGTGAAGTATCCGCAGTTATCAGCACTATCTACTGGCTGTATAGCTTTCTGCCCCTGGGCAGAGCGTCACACAATACCCTTTCCTTGGGTGCGGGGAAGTAGCTGCATCTATTAGCACTGTTCAATGGCTGTATAGCGTTTTGCCCCTGTGCAGACCATCGCACAATACCCTTTCCTCGGGTGCGGTGAAGTTGCCCCTGTTGTCAGCACAATCCACTGGCTGTATAGCTTTCTGCCCCTGTGCAGACTGTCTCACAATACCCTTTCCTTGGGTGCAGTGAAGTTGCCCCTGTTATTAGCACTACCCACTGGCTGTATAGCTTTCTGCCCTTGGGCAGAGTGTCACACAATACCCTTTCCTTGGGTGTGGTGAAGTTGCCGCAGTTATTAGCACTGTTCACTGGCTGTATAGCTTTCTGCCCCTGGGCAGAGCGCCGAACGATACTGTTTTCTTGGGTGTGGTGAAGTTGCCGCAGTTACCAGCATTATCTTTCTCTTTTTCTCCCACTCCATACAGCGTTTCTATAATATACTAGTCTCTGTGAGCGGTTAATGACCCCACGGTATCAGTGCAAGACAGCGGTTTAATTTTTTCCGGTCACAGTATAGAGCCTCCGGTATCTAAAAGTCTCTGTGTCTTAGCCACAGTTCTCAGTGCTATATGGTGGGGTAATTTATTTTGGCCCTGCTCTATCCTTAATCCGACATGATGAGGAGTAGGGGTAAGGGTCGAGGATGTGGACAAGGCCGCGGGCGTCCAAGTGAGGGTGTGGGCGCAGGCCAAGGTCCTGGGCAGGGTGCATCACAGCCGGCTGCTGAGGGATTAGGAGAGTGCCAAGTCCCTTTGCTCCCCAGCTTCCTATCACAATTTACAGGTCCGTGTGGTAGACCATTTTTACAAGAAGAGCAGTGCAAGCAGGTCCTGTCGTGGATGGCAGATAATGCGTCCAGCAATGTATCAAACCCCCAGTCTTCTACGCAGTCCATTACTCCTGTCCTAGGGACTGCAGCTCTAAATCCTCCGGCTGCTTCTCCTGCCTCCCAGTCTCGTCACTCCAGGAAAATGACAGTTTCCGAGCAGGCAGACTCCCAGGAACTGTTCTCAGGTCCCTGCTTACAGTGGGAAAAAATGGTTCCTCTCTCACCTGAGGGGTTTATTGTGACCAATGCCCAACCTTTAGTAAGTTCCCGGAGTCCTGGTGATGAAGCTGGGGACTTCCGGCAACTGTCTCAAGAGCTTTTTGTGGATGAGGATGATGAGACACAGTTGTCTGTCAGTGAGGTAGTAGTAAGGGCAGCAAGTCCGAGGGAGGAGCGAACAGAGGATTCGGAGGAAGAGCTGCTGGACGATGAGGTGACTGACCCCACCTGGCTTGCTAAGCCTACTGAAGACAGGGCTTCAGAGGGTGAGGCAAGTGCAGCAGCAGGACAGGTTGGAAGAGGCAGTGGGGTGGCCAGGGGGAGAGGCAGGGCCAGAGCAAAGAATCCCCCAACTGTTTGCCACAGCACCCCCTCATAGCAAGCCTCAATGCAGAGGACCAGATGTTCAAAGGTGTGGATGTTTTTCAGGGAGAGCACGAACGGCCAACGAACAGTGGTGTGCAACCTGTGCCGCACCAAGATCAGCCGGGGAGCCACCACTACCAGCCTCACCACCACCAGCATGCCCAGGGATATGATGGCCAAGCACCTCACAAGGTGGGTCGAAGGCCATTCACCGCCTCCGAGTCACACCACTAACTCTACCCACGTGCCACAACCTGTGTCACAGATTCAATCCCCCTCCTAGGACGCAGGCACGAGCATCTCCCGGCCTGCACCCACACCCTCACCTCCATGGTCCTTCATGGCCTCTAGCAATGTCTCCGAGCACAGCTTTTAACTGTCGCTAACACAAGCGTTGAAGCGAAAGCGCAAATACGCTGCCACCCACCCACATGCACCAGCTTTAAACATGCACATTGCCAAATTAATCAGCCTGGAGATGCTCCCGTAACATTACATGTGCCCTCAACAACGCAGTTACTGGGAAGGTCCACTTAACGACGACACGTGGACAAGTACTGGTGGGCAGGGCCACTATATCTCCCTGATGGCACATTGGGTGAACTTGGTGGAGGCTGGGACTAAGTCAGAGCCTGGGACCTCTGACGTGCTACTCACACCAAGAATAGCGGATCCTACTTCGGTGCTTGTATATTATGCCATCTCCTCCAAACATCCCCCCCCCCCCTCCTCCGTCTCTCAATTGCGAAGTGTAAGCACGTCGCCAGTAGTCTGTAGCCTGTGGCACGGCAGCACAGCGGTGGGCAAGCGTCAGCAAGCTGTGTTGAAACTCATCAGCTTAGCTGACAAGATGCACACATCCCCTGAGCTGTTACAGGGTCTGACGGAACAGACCGACCTCTGGCTGTCCCCGCTGAGCCTCCAACCGGGCATGGTCGTGTGTGACAACGGCTGTAACCTTGTGGAGGCTCTGCAGCTTGGCAGCCTCACACACATGCCATGCCTAGCACGCGTCTTTAATCTGGTGGTTCAGTGGTTTCTGAAAAACTACCCCCACTTGTCTGACCTGCTCGGCAAGGTGCGCCGCATGTGCGCACATTTCCACAAGTCCACCACGGATGCTGCAACCCGCATGAGACGGCAACGTCGATTTCAGCTGCCAGAGCACCGACTGCTCTGCGACGTGCCCACGCGCTGGAATTTAACGCTGCATATGTTGGCCTGGCTGTACGGGCAGCGTAGAGCAATTGTGGAATACCAGCTGCAACATGGGCGGCGGAGTGGCAGTCAACCTCCGCAGTTCTTTACAGAGGAGTGGGCATGGATGGCCGACATCTGCCAGGTCCTCGGAAACTTTGAGGAGTCTACCCAAATGGTGAGCGGCGATGCGGCCATCATTAGTGTTACCATCCCGCTGCTTTGCCTGCTGAGAAGTTCGCTGCTAAGCATGAAGGCCGATGTTTTGTGGTTAGAAGAGGAGATGGGGGATGACAGTATGTCGCTTGATAGCCAGACCACCCTCACGTCTATATCTCAGCGGGTTTTGGAGGAGGAGGAGGAGGGGGAGGGAGGAGGAGGAGTGGAAGAGACTGCTGGCCACACTGCAGAGGGTACCCATGCTACTTGCCTGTCATCTGTTCAGCGTGTATGGGCTGAAGAGGAGGAGGAGGAGCATCCTCCTAGTGAGGACAGCGATGTGTTGCGTACTGGGACTCTGGCAAACATGGCTGACCATGTTAGGCTGCCTTTCCCGTGACCCACGCGTTAGACGCATTCTTGCCAACACGGATTACTGGGTGTACACCCTTCTCGACCCAAAATATAACGAGAACCTTTCCACTCTCATTCCCGAAGAGGAAAGAGGTATGAGAGTGATGCAATACCACAGGGCCCTGGTGGAAAGAGTGATGCTAAAGTTCCCATCTGACAGCGCTACTGGTAGAAGACGCAGTTCCAAGGGCCAACTAGCAGGAGAGGTGCGGGGATCAGGCAGCATGTCCAGCACAGGCAGGGGAACACTCTCCAAGGCCTTTGCTAGTTTTATGGCTTCCCAGCAAGACTGTGTCGCCACTCCCCAGTCAAGACTGAGTCAGAAGGAGCACTGTAAAAAGATGGTGAGGGAGTACATAGCTGACCGTACCATCGTTCTATGTGATTCCTCTGCTCCATACAGCTATTGGGTGTCAAAGCTGAACACGTGGCACAAACTTGCGCTGTATGCCCTGGACATGCTGGCCTGCCCTGCCGCTACCATCTTGTCAGAGAGGTTGTTTAGTGCTGCTGTGGGGGATCATCACGGATAAGCGTACACGCCTGTCAACTGACAGTGCTGACATGCTTACCCTCATAAAGATGAACAAAGGCTGGATTTCCCCAGACTTCTGTTCTCCACCGGTGGAAAGCAGCGGATCCTAAAGACTTCCTATTGCACAAATACACTGACTGACTAGGGCAGAGATGTGTGCCGAGGTCTTTGGCAGGGTAAAACTTTGCCATGTTTGGGCACTCTGATTTCTTCCTGTGTAATACCATCTTTGTGCACCCGCAGCATAGGCGAGCCCAAGGAACTCAAAGACTTCCCATTGCAGTGTTGAGCTATCTGACACCTACACAAAATGAATTGTGTGGGGAAACATGGATTTCCCATTGCTATGTAACTCACGGCAACCTTTGGGTCACACAAGGTGAAGGCTGGGACCGAGCCTGACCTTGGTATTACAGAGGAAGAAATCAGAGTGCCCAAACACGGCAGAGTTTCACCCCGCCAAGGACCTCACCTCACATTTCTGCCCTAGTCAGTCGGTGTATTTGTGCCAGACAGGCAAAACACTGCAATGAGAAAGCAGTCTGCACCCTACCCAAGTCAGTCAGTGTATTTGTGCCTGACATGTAAAACAACGCAATGAGAAGTCTTTGTGCACCCACAGCATAGGCGAGCCCCTGGAACCCAGGGACAGTATTAAACAGGAAGAAAAGAGAGTGCCCAAACATGGCAGAGTTTCACCCCGCCAAGGACCTCAGCCTCGGCCCACACCCTCAGCAATCGTGGGTATAAAGCGGACTTTTGTGCTAGTACATCTGTGAACGTCTCATTAAATCAGTTATGGTTGCTTTCATCGCTGCAAAGACTGCATGAACCACAGGCCAAACCTGGAGCAGTTGATTCTTTCCCCCAGGACCTCGGCCTCTGCCCACACCCTCAGCAATCATGGGCATAAAGCAGACTTGGATGCTAGTACAGCTGTGAACGTCTCATTAATTCAGTAACACGTCTTTTGTTTGGTCCAAACCAGTGTCTCAGATAACTGGTAACGTGAGAGCAAATACATGTTGCCCAGTGCTGATCCCCAGACCCCAAGCAGGAGGAGGAGGTGGCATAATAAGGCCGAGAAACCATGACTGAGGTAGGACCCGCAATACTCTGTGTGGGAAGCACGTGAGCGGGCCCTGGGTCAGGCTTGGTCCCAGCCTCCACCTTGTGTGACCCAAGGTGCCATGAGTTACATAGCTGTAGCAAATCCATCCCCCCCCCCCCCCACACACACACACACACTTCATTCTGTGTATGCATCAGGCAGCTGAACACCGCTATGGGTAACCTTTGTGCACCCACAGTATAGGCGGACCCCTGAAACTTTTCTGTTGCAAGAGTATAGGTGGACCCCTCTAACCTATTAGTAGCAAGTGTATTGGCGGACCCCAGTAATATTTCTGTAGCAAGAGTATAGGTGGACCCCTATAACATTTCTGTAGCAACAGTATAGGCGAACCCCTCAAAACTTTCACTAGCAAGAGTATAGGCGGACCCCAGTAACATTTTTGTCGCAAGACTGTAGGGGAACCCCTGTAACATTTCTGTAGCAAGAGTATAGGCAAACCATTCAAACTTTTCAGTAGCAAGAGTATAGGTGGACCCCTGTAACATTTTTGTAGCAAGACTATAGGCAAACCCCTGAAACATTGGGGTACCAATAGTATAGGCGATCACCTGAAAAAATGTATTTACCAAGAGTATAGACAAAGCCCGGAAAAATTAGTTTGCTAACAGTTTTGGCAATGGCCTGAAAAATTGGTGTACCAAGAGTATAAGTGTTCCTGTGAAAAATAGCTTAACGCCGAGGGCAGGTGAAACCCATAAACATTTTTTAAAGATACAGCTCGTTTATTGCTTAATTTGTAACAGAGCCTGGAGACAGCCCTCCGAAAATATTGGTTTAAGTTTAACTTTTTAAAACTTTAAAAACGTAATTAACTTTTAAAACTTTTAATCAGAGCCGCTTGGGCTGCATAAAAATTGGCAGTTTAGCATGATGACATGCTGTTTTAGGAGGAGGGGGAGGAGTAATATCCAAGAGCGATACACAAAGCTAATTCTCCCCTTTTTTGGAGTGATAGAGGATGAGCGGTCCCAGGCTCTGACTCGGTCCCAGCCTCCACCAAGCTCACACAATGTGCCATCAGGAAGATATACTGGCCCTGCCCGCCAGTACTTGTCCACGTGCCCATCGTTAAGTGGACATTCCCAGTAACTGTGTTGTTGAGGGAACGGATAATATTGCGGGAGGCGTGCTGATGTAGGGCGGGGATGGCACGCTGGGAAAAATAGTGGCGACTGCGGACCGAGTAGCGTGTTTTGGAAAGCCTCCGTTTCCACAAGCCTACACGGCAGCATCTCCTGGCTGAATAATTTGGCAATCTGCACGTTTAAAGCTTGTGCATGTGGGTGGGTGGCAGCATATTTGCATTTTCGCTCCAATGCTTGTGTTAGCGACAGTTGTACGCTGTGTTGGGAGACATTGCTGGAAGCCGTGGAGGACCGCGGAGGTGAGGGTGTGGGTGCAGGCCGGGAGATGCACATGCCTGCATCCTGGGAGGGGGATTGGATCTGTGGCAAAGGGGAAGAGGCAGGGGTGTGATCTGGAGGCAGTGAACGGCCTTCGTCCCACCTTGTGGGGTGCTTGGCCATCATATGCCTGTGCATGCTGATGGTGGTGGTGAGGCTGGTAGTGGTGGCTCCCCGGCTGATCTTGGTGCGGCAGAGGTTGCACACCACTGTTCGTCGGTTGTCCACGCTCTCACTGAAAAACATCCACACGTTTGAACATCTAGCCCTCTGCACGGAGGCTTGCTGCGAGGGGGTGCTGTGGCAAACAGTTGGGGGATTCTTTGCTCTGGCCCTGCCTTTCCCCCTGGCCACCCCACTGGCTCTTCCAACCTGTCCTGCTCCTGCACTTGCTTCCCCCTCAGAAGTCCTGTCTTCAGTAGGTTTAGCAAGCCAGGTGGGGTCAGTCACCTTATCGTCCAGCAGCTTTTCCTCTGAATCCTCTGTGCGCTCCTCCCTCAGACTTACTGCCCTTACTACTACCTCACTGACAGACAACTGTGTCTCATCATCCTCACCCACAAAAAGCTCTTGAGACAGTTGCCGGAAGTCCCCATCCTAATCACCCAGACTCCGGGAACTTTTTAAAGGTTGGGCATCGGTCACGACAAACTCCTCAGGTGAGAGAAGAACCATTTTTTCCCACTCATGGCAGGGACCCGAGGACAGTTCCTGGGAGTCTGCCTGCTGTCAGGAGGCTGGGAGGAAGGAGGAGCAGCAACCAGAGGATTCAGAGTTGCAGTCCCTAGGCCGGGAGTAGTGGACTGCGTAGAAGACTGGGTGGTCGATACTTTACTGGATGTATTTTCTGCCATCCATGACAGGACCTGCTCACACTGCCCTGTTTGTAATAAACATCTACCACGCGGACCCATAAATTGTGATATGAAGCTGGGGAGCCCGGAAACTTGCCTCTCTCCTAATCCCGCAGCAGCCAGCTGTGATGCACCCCGCCCAGGACCTGGGCCAGAGCCCACACCCTCACTTGGACACCCACGTCCACGTCCTTGACCCTTACCCCTTCTCCTCATTATGTCAGATTAAGGTTAGAGCAGGGCCAAAATAAATTACCCCACCGTATAGCACTGAGAACTGTGGCTAATTTACTGCACACAGAGACTTGTAGATACTGGAGGCTCTATGCTGTGACCGGAAACAATTAAACCGCTGTCTTGCGCTGATACCGTGGGGTCATTTACCGCTCACAGAGACTTGTATATAATAAAGAGGCTGTATGGAGTGGGAGAAAAATAGAAAGCCAGTGGATAGTGCTGGTAACTGCGGCAACTTCACCACACCCAAGGAAAGGGTATTGTGCGATGCTCTGCCCAGGGGCAGAAAGCTATGTAGCCAGTGAGCAGTGCTAATAACTGTGGCAACTTCACTGCACCCAAGGAAAGGGTATTGTGCAACGCACTGCCCAGGGGCAGAAAGCTATACAGCCAGTGAACAGTGCTAATAACAATGGCAACTTCACCGAACCCAAGGAAAAGGTATTATGCGATGCTCTGCCCAGGGGCAGAAAGCTATACAGCCAGTGGATAGTGCTGATAGCTGTGGCAACTTCACCGAACCCAAGGAAAAGGTATTGTGCGACGCTCTGCCCAGGGGCAGAAAGCTATACAGCCAATGGACAGTGCTAATAACTGCGGCAACTTCACCGCACCCAAGGAAAGGGTATTGTGCGACGCTCTGCACAGGGGCAGAAAGCTATGCAGCCAGTGGATTGTGCTGAGAACTGCAGCAACTTCACCCAACAAATAGAATGGTATCTATGAATTGCTGTTCTGCAGTGGGCCAGGAAATATTTGCGTACTATTTAGCGATGTGTGAGCTGCTAGAGCTGTAATGCTCTGCAGAGGGATAGATGTTTTTTGTTTTTTTTTAAATGGGTGCACTACTGCTCCCAGCCAGCCACAACTGTAATGCACATAATGAGGAGTAGCCCTAAGAAGGACTGTTGGGGTTCTTGAAGACAGGATCCAACCTAAACACTTTCCCTATATAAGCAGCTCTTTCCCTTAACTCTGCCTAATGCACTGCAGACTGGGAGCTGTAATGCTCTGCAGATATATATATATATATTTTTTTTTTTTAATTGCAACTTCACTGCACCCAAGGAAAGGATATTGTGCGACGGTCTGCACAGGGGCAGAAAGCTATACAGCCAGTGGATTGTGCTGGTAACTGCGGGAACTTCACCGCACCCAAGGAAAGGGCATTGTGTGACGCTCTGCCCAGGGGCAGAAAGCTATACAGCCAGTAAAAAGTGCTAATAACTGCGGCAACTTCCCCCAACACATAGAATGGTATCTGTGAATTGCTGTTCTGCAGTAGGCCAGGAAATATTTGCGTACTATTTACCAATGAGAGTGAGCACTCTGCTTATGCACACATAGAATGATATAGCTGCAATGATCTGCAGTGGGCCAGGAAAAATTTGCGGACTATTTAGCGATGAGAGTGTTAAGGGTTAATCTTGTTTTATAGTAACATAACATAAGAAAAATAAGGATAGATAGAACAATGATGTTGTTTTTAGTCTGGACCTTGCATTAAGGACATTGTGATAAGACACAAAGGCCCCAGATAAGGAGTCAACAGATAAATAAAGCTATGTTAACAGAGAAGACACAATTATTATAGAACTATTGTCTAACTCACCAGTAATCTCCTCTACTTGGGTAATTGTTTAAGCTTTGAGACTATTTGGTAGATGTCAATAAGTCCCAAGTAGTTTGACCTTCGTACCAGTAAAGTAGTTTGACCTTTGTAACACTAATCTTTGTACCAGGCAACATTTGGATACGCCTTCTTCCTCTTGTATAAGAACTGGCAATGTTCACAATAGAGTAGAATTCATTTGGACTCTCTATGCTGTGTGTGTAGTGGGTTCTTATGGTTCTCTGGGTACTCGTTATAACTTTCCTTTGAATTTGGACTCAGGCAACATCAGCACTGGTCTCCGTTGAAGACCCCCAACAGTTTACTTGGCGCCCAACGTGGGGCGGGGACTCCTTTTCACCTGCAGCCGATACCTGACGACACCAACTGCCAACAACCAAGGACCAGGATCACGGGACCCCAGATCTACAAAACACCGGTGTAAGGTAAGCCTTTGACTTGCCATAATCTGCTCTGGGCTCCCCTGACTTGTGTCTACTGTTGTCAGAAGGTAAGTCGCTGCATGTGTTATTCCCCGCCTCTTTGTGTAGTTTGTTCATGAAACTGTAATAGACGGAAGAACTCACTACTGGGATATTTTCATGCCATGTTGCATGAAACCTTGAAATAAGGTCCTGTATACTTAGTGAATAATAGTGGGAATAGATTACCTTTGTGGTTGAAAATGGGGTCTGAACAGTCTAAAACTTATCTGACCCCTATAGAGATAATTAAGGAGAGGGAAGGGGGAGACATATGCAGACAGGCATATAAGATATACAAACAAATAGGCCTTAAAAAGGCGTGAATCTTTAACTATGAGTTCTGGCAACAGTACGGGAGAAAGCATGAAAGATATCAGAGACGCCGGTTTAGAAAAAGGAACAGGTTTGCAGAAAGCGTCTAAAGGGGCAGTAGTGAGCCCTGGAATCCCCCTACTGACCCCTATACAGGTACAACTTTTGGGTTGTGAGAAGCCTGGGTAGAACAGGACTAACTTTAAATAGTAACTCCTGGGGAAATCTTCTTTTGTAGAAGAGGAAAAATAGAGTCAGGGAAGGGATAAGAGGGCTCTAAAAACAGACAATATGGGAAACGTACAGGGCAAGGAGTATGCCTATACGGAAACAGCTAGAGAAATAGCAGAGGACAGAGAAAGCTAGTTAGCCGTGGGGAGAGAATGTAGCAAGTTGTTGAGAAAAGCAGGCGTTTAGAATTTTGGGAGAATGGAGTCTTAGATCAACAAGTTTGGGAAAGATTCAGAGATAGACAAAAGGTTGGATAAAAGTATGTTAGACAGACGGATAGAGGCAAGTGTAGACACGGCAGTAATGGGTTATCAGAGAAAGAAAATCCTTTTATAGTCTGTGTTCCTTTGGGACATAAAGTAAGTTCTTGCAGAATCTGTGGACAATTATGTGACAAATAACCATTATTGTTTGTCTTGCATGTCTTGATGTTATGTAATCTAATCTTTGTTGTACGTCTTAGTCTTCTTCATACAAGTGTAAGAAAGTTATACCCCACTCACGTCTGTGGGGGCTTTTAAGAATATAAGGGTTAAAAATGCAGAAAATGTTGCGCTGTTAGAAGCACTTAGCATGTTGTCTTTTCTATGTGTTTAACTATTCATATCCTCAGAGAAACATACGCCTTGTAATTACTAATGATTAATGCTGTTTAAAGTCTAAATGTTCTGGCTACTTTTTAATATTTTAGCTATTGTTCTGTTTCATAGAGAGATAAGATTCAGGGTCATAGAAAGAAGGACAAACGCTGATGAAATAAGAAACTTGTAATGAATTACGTGAATTATACGGTCTTAAAAATAGAAAAAATATAGGGATTTTAAGATATATTTTTGCTTTTTGGGTAAATGTCAGTTCTGTGATTGGTTGGACGTCTGTATCACTGCTAAATGCTGTTAGGACTGTACTGTCTCTGAAGAGAATGTTCTGTAGATGAAACACGCAAATGGCCAGTATCGAAGCGGTGGAGCTAGATGATGTAAAAGTACGTAATCTTTCAACCTTCTCTTGTCCACAAAGGGGGGGGGGGGGGAGGAGAAGACATAGGTGATCTACGTATTGCAGGTCAGCTATTTTTTTAATTTTTTTTTTTTTTTTTGCAACAAGGTTCTGATCTATTTGAAATAGAATACCAGCCTGATTGTCTAGCAGTAATCGGTGCAAGGGGTTTCAGGAGTGCCAATTCAGCTGGCAGAAACTGAACCGCTAGAGGTAATGTTTAAAGGGTCGCGATGCCTCACGCGCTTCCTTGTGCTGGAAGGTCCTGAAAGCATATTGGGAACCGATGTGATGGAACCCTTGGGATGTTGTATCGAACTTCACCCGTCCGGTGAGGCTCGTATACACCCCGGGTCTGAAAGTCACCTGACCTTCTGTCAGATGGCAGCAGACCTAGCGACACCTCTCCCTGTCTTCACTCTTACGCACGCAGAGAAACAAGTTCTTAGTGTCGTTCCTTTGAGCCTTTGGGCTACCAGTCAGACGGACCACGGCAGACTGTCAGTCCCACCGGTAATGGTTTATCTAAAAGAAGGGGAAAAAGCCCCCATGATTCGCCAGTATCCCCTTGCCATGGCACAGGAAGACGCAATAGCCTCCTCTGTTACAGAATTATGTGCCTTGAATGCTTTAAAACCTTGTGTCTCCTCCGTTAACACGCCACCGCTGTACTGACACCGTTGGTCCCCAACCCACATACTTTGTTATCAACTATACCTTCCGGAACTTGCTGGTATACAGTAGTGGACCTTGCTAACGCCTTCTTTTCAGTTCCATTGCACCCTGACTGCCAGTATCTGTTTGCATTCACGTTCCGAGGGAAACAGTATTGTTGGACCGTCCTACCTCAAGGGGCGCAAAATAGCCCCAACCAGTTTACCAGATGTATGATGTTAGTGCTCGATGCTTGGGCCGCCCCGCCTGGAGTGGCCCTCCTGCAGTATGAGCAGAAAATAGAGATGGAGGGGAGCTACTACCGTAAAAAATTTTCTTCTTTATTGAATAAAACAAAGCATACAGCTCACAGGTACACGCTGAACGCGTTTCGGCAAAAAGCCTTTGTCAACAGCTATGAGGTATGGAGTGCATAAGACATTTATAGACCAAATACAAATTAAAACCAAAGGAGAGATACCTGTGTATGTTAGTTTGTCAGGGGGAGAAATGGTTGAGGGATGGTATAGAGGGTGTGTTCAAGAGCTAATTACAACACATGTTACAACCAGCATACAGAGATTTGTGGCAGGAGGATTCAAAACAGACAGATAGAGAAACAAGTATGCATGTGGATATCTGGGAAACAATACTTCAATACATTTACATAGCGATAAATAGGTAAAGAATCAAAGGGGAAAAAAAGAAAATAAATAAATTTATATCTTTTCTTTTTCTCTCCCATTCTTATCTCTTTTTTCAAATATATAGTTGCACAAGCTGTTTCCGCATAATCATAAAGCGATTGCTGGGTATATAAATTCACCAGAGTAGAAGTCAAGGAAAAAAAAAAACAACAAAAACCAAACACATATATATATAGGTTTTCTTCTTTCTTTTTTACCTATACTCCCCCCTTACTGTTTGTTAATAAACACAGAATAAATCCGTTCTATAATTCATACCAAATGGGAATCTTGTATTTAATTCCAAAATCCAATACGCTTCCCTGCGAAGAATATCCTTCATTTCTACTTTTTGTTTCCTATTTTTCCAAACTCTGTCTATACCCAAACATGAGAATTTTTTTGTTTCACCACCATGTTTTAGAATGAAGTGATTTGCAACCCCTGATTTTCCTAATAGATTTTTTTGGATGTCCCTCAGGTGTTCTGCTATTCTAGTATGTAATCTCCTAGAGGTGCATCCTACATAAAGTAAATTACATAGGGTGCATACTATTATATAGATTATTCCACTAGTTTTACAGTTAATAAAGCTATTGATTTTGTATTTTTTGTTGTTCTGTGGGTTATTTAATTCCCTAGATTTATTAAGGGTGTACTGACAACAACCACAACGTGGGTCAGCACATTTAAAAAATCCATTAATATTAATCCAATTGTTTTTGTGTTTCTGACATATGAAATTCTTAGATACCCTGTCTCCAATAGTACGATTTCTACGAGAGGTACATAACACGCCTTTGTCTAAGATAGATTTTAAATCGTCATCCTGTTTTAAAATTGGAAGATAGGAGAAAAATAATTTTCTTATCTGTGGGAATTCCCTACTGTATGGTGTAGTGAAGACAATTTTGTTGGATATACCATCAGATAAATCTTTATCCTTATATAATAATGTCTCTCTGTCCATTTTATTAACCTTGTCCCTAGCATTATTCAAAGTTTGTGAGTTATAACTTCTATTCGCCAAGCGGGTACAGATTTGGTTTGCTGATATATTATAGCTTGATGTATTAGTACATATACGTTTTGCCCTAATGAATTCCGTAAGTGGTATAGCATTAATTGTATGTCGGGGGTGACAACTAGTCGCCTTAAGTATCGTGTTGCCACTGCTAGGTTTACGGTATACTGAAGCATTGATACTGTCCCTAGAGCAACTGACCTCTAATAGGAGATCCAGGAAATTAATTTTGTTCTGATCACTGTTGATGGTAAACTGTAAGTTGCAATTGTTCTTATTGATATAACTCAGGAATTCTAATAATTCTGAGTGGACACCAGAAATGGTGGCATTATGGGAATGGAGAGATCCCTGTCTCCAAATAATAATGATGGCATCCAAGTATCTGGCATCCCACACCGCGCTGTCAATGAATGGATTAGATATAGAGAAAATATAAGATTCTTCCCACCAAGCCATATAAAGTATGGCTAAAGTGGGAGAGAATTTCGACCCCATAGGAGCTCCTACCAATTGTAAGAAAAATTGATTATTAAAAATGAAAAAATTATGAGTGAGAAGAAACTCTGTGCAAAGCATAATAAATTCTCTCAGTTCACTACTGTATTCGCTATACTCTCTCAAATGGTGGTGTAAAGCTTGTAAGGCATCGTGGTGTGGTATACAAGTATAGGGACTGACAACATCGCATGTTACCCAAATGTAATCCTCCCGCCACACAAATGTATCCAATTTTTTCAAAACACTACTGCTGTCTTTCAGGTAACCCGGTACTCGCATAGCTAGTGGTTGTAAAGATTTGTCTACCCAAGCACTAAGTCTTTCACATAGAGAGTCAATTCCTGAAATAATAGGGCGCATAGGAGGAGGGAAAGAGTCCTTGTGCGTTTTGGGGAGGCCATACATAAATGGGACTTTTGGGTTAGTAGGGATAAGATATTCTCCCATATTAGTAGTAATAACACCTGAGTTGGATCCCAATTGTAATAATTCATGCAATTTTTTAGAAAAAGCAGTCGTGGGGTCTCCCTGTAATTCTTTATAAGTAATCCTATCCTCAAGGATGTGATTAATACAATTAATGTATAGGGTAGTGTCCATAATAGTAATATTTCCCCCTTTATCTGACTGACAAATCCTGATTAGAGATGAGCGAGCACCAAAATGCTCGGGTGCTCGTTACTCGGGACGAAATTATCGCGATGCTCGAGGGTTCGTTTTGAGTAACGAACCCCATTGAAGTAAATGGGCGACCCGAGCATTTTTGTATTTCGCCGATGCTCGCTAAGGTTTTCATGTGTGAAAATCGGGGCAATTCAAGAAAGTGATGGGAACGACACAGCAACGGATAGGGCAGGCGAGGGGCTACATGTTGGGCTGCATCTCAAGTTCCCAGGTCCCACTATTAAGCCACAATAGCGGCAAGAGTGGCCCCCCCCTCCCAACAACTTTTACTTCTGAAAAGCCCTCATTAGCAATGCATACCTTAGCTAAGCACCACACTACCTCCAACAAAACACAATCACTGCCTGCATGACACTCCGCTGCCACTTCTCCTGGGTTACATGCTGCCCAACCCCCCCCCCCCCCCCCCCGCACGACAGTGTCCACCAAATTGTCCCTGCCCAGCCTTCAGCTGCCCTTATGCCACGCCACCCTCATGTCTATTTATAAGTGCGTCTGCCACAGGAAAAGCAGGCACACACTGCAGAGGGTTGGCATGGCTAGGCAGCGACCCTCTTTAAAAGGGGCGGGGCGATAGTCCACAATGCTGTACAGAAGCAATGAGAAATCCAATCCTGTGCCACCTCCATCTGGAGCTGCACACGTGGACATAGCAATGGGGAACCTATGTGCCACACACTATTCATTCTGTCAAGGTGTCTGCATGCCCCAGTCAGACCGCGGTTTTTTATAAATAGTCACAGGCATGTACAACTCCGCAATGGGAATTCCGTGTGCACCCACAGCATGGGTGGCTCCCTGGAACCCACCCGCTGTACATAAATGTATCCCATTGCAGTGCCCATCACAGCTGAGGTAATGTCGTGCTTAATACAGGTGGGCTTCGGCCCACACTGCATGCCCCAGTCTGACTAGGGTTCTTTACAAGTGGACAGATGTAGGATAAACTCCGTGTGCACCTACAGCATGGGTGGCTCCCTGGAACCCACCGGTAGTACGTAAAAATATCCCATTGCATTGCCCAACACAGCTGAGGTAGTAATGTCGTGCTTAATGCAGGTGGGCTTCGGCCCACACTGCATGCCCCAGTCAGACTGGGGTTCTTTACAAGTGGACAGATGTAGTAACAACTCCCTGTGGACCCACAGCATGGGTGGGTGCCAGGAAGCCACCGGCGGTACATAAAAATATCCCATTGCATTGCCCAACACAGCTGAGGTAGTAATGTCGTGCTTAATGCAGGTGGGCTTCGGCCCACACTGCATGCCCCAGTCAGACTGGTAATATGTACCTTAACAGTAACCTCGTTGGTGGTAATGTGGTGGTGACTGCGGACCTGGTAGCGCGGTTTTATGTAGTTGGTTTTCGGAATGTGGCCATGATTAAGTCGGCCGTGGCGGGGGGATGGTGGTGGTGCTCTCTTGTTGTGTCGTTAAAGGTGAAATTCTTGGACTGCCACCAGACGGACCAATGCAAAGGTATTTGCCAAGAATGTTTTCATTGTTGGAGGAGGAGGGGGATGTTTTGGAGGCACTATGTGTCCTCTACACGTGTCCGTGGTTATATGCACCTTAACAGTAACAGCGTTGGTGGGAAATGGCCTTGCCGCCATCATGTCTTTGTGAAGCCTCTGTTTCCACACCCCAGTGACATACCATTAGCAGTGGTATAGGCAGATCCCAGAATTATTAACATTTCAGCGGTAGCATTAGGGACAGGCCCCACTAACATATCACTAGCAGCAGTATAGGGGGAGCGCAGTCTTAGTTCCATTTCAGTAATAGTAGCACTCAAGACAGGCCCCAGTAACATTCCCATTGCAGCAGTTTAGGGAGATAACAGTCTCTTTCACATTTCAGTAGCTGCAGTATAGACAAGGCCCCAGTTACATTTATGTAGCTAAAGTGTAGGCCAACCCCACACACCTTTCTGTACCATGAGTGCAGGCGAAGAACATAGAAATTACTATGATTACACTGTAGGTGAGGGCCCAAAAAAATTGGTGTACCAACAGTACTAATGTACCTCAGAAAAAATTGCCCATGCCCAACCAAGATGGCAGGTGAAACCCATTAATCGCTTTGGTTAATGTGGCTTAAGTGGTAACTAGGCCTGGAGGCAGCCCAGTTGAACGAAAAATTGGTTCAAGTTAAAGTTTCAACGCTTTTAAAAGCATTGAAACGTATAAAAATTGTTTAGAAAAATTATATGAGTGAGCCTTGTGGCCCTAAGAAAAATTGCCCGTTCGGCGTGATTACGTGAGGTTTCAGGAGGAGGAGCAGGAGGAGGAGGAGGAATATTATACACAGATTGATGAAGCAGAAATGTCCCTGTTTTGGATGGTGAGAGAGAACGATGCTTCCATCCGCGGGTGCAGCCTACGTATTGCTTAGGTATCGCTGCTGTCCGCTGGTGGAGAAGAGAAGTCTGGTGAAATCCAGGCTTTGTTCATCTTGATGAGTGTAAGCCTGTCGGCACTGTCAGTTGACAGGCGGGTACGCTTATCTGTGATGATTCCCCCAGCCACACTAAACACACTCTCTGACAAGACGCTAGCCGCAGGACAAGCAAGCACCTCCAGGGCATACAGCGCGAGTTCAGGCCACGTGTCCAGCTTCAACACCCAGTAGTTGTAGGGGGCAGAGGCGTCACCGAGGACGGTGCTGCAATCGGCTACGTACTCCCTCACCATCCTTTTACAGTGCTCCCGCCAACTCAGCCTTGACTGGGGACCGGTGACACAGTCTTGCTGAGGAGCCAGAAAGCTGTCAAAGGCCTTAGAGAGTGTTCCCCTGCCTGCGCTGTACATGCTGCCTGATCTCTGCGCCTCCCCTGCTACCTGGGCCGCGGAAATGCGCCTTCCACCACTAGCGCTGTCGGATGGGAAGTTTACCATCAGTTTGTCCACCAGCGCCCAGTGGTATAGCATCATTCTCGAACCCCTTTCCTCTTCGGGAATGAGAGTACAAAGGCTCTCCTTATACCGTGGATCGAGCAGTGTGTACACCCAGTAATCCGTAGTGGCCTGAATGCGTGTAACGCGAGGGCCACGAGAAAGGCATCCTAACATGAAGTCAGCCATGTGTGCCAGGGTACCTGTACGCAACACATGGCTGTCCTCACTCGGAAGATCACTTTCAGGATCCTCCTCCTCCTCCTCCTCCTCCTCCTCTGGCCATACATGCTGAAAGGATGACAGGCAAGCAGCATCTGTACCCTCAGCAGTGGGCCAAGCTGTCTCTTCCCCCTCCTCCTCCTCCTCCTCCTCCTCCTCTGGCCATACACGCTGAAAGGATGACAGGCAAGCAGCATCTGTCCCCTCAGCAGTGGGCCAAGCTGTCTCTTCCCCCTCCTCCTCATGCTCCTCCCCCTCCTCCTCAACGCACTGAGATATAGACATGAGGTTGCTCTGACTATCCAGCGACATACTGTCTTCCCCCGCCTCCGTTTCTGATTCCAAAGCGTCTGCCTTTATGCTTTGCAGGGAACTTCTCAAGAGGCATAGCAGAGGAATGGTGACGCTAATGATTGCAGCATCCCCGCTCACCATCTGGGTAGACTCCTCAAATTTTCCAAGGACCTGGCAGATGGCTGCCAACAAGGCCCACTCTTCTGTAAATAATTGAGGAGGCTGACTCCCACTGCGCCGCGCAAGTTGGAGTTGGTATTCCACTATAGCTCTACGCTGCTCATAGAGTCTGGCCAACATGTGGAGCGTAGAGTTCCACTGTGTGGGCACGTCGCACAGCAGTCGGTGCACTGGCAGATTAAACCGATGTTGCAGTGTCCGCAGGGTGGCAGCGTGCGTGTGGGATTTGCGGAAATGTGCGCAGAGCTGGCGCACCTTTCTGAGCAGGTATGACAAGTGGGGGTAGCTTTTCAGAAAGCGCTGAACCACCAAATTAAAGACATGGGCCAGGCATGGCACGTGCGTGAGGCTGCCGAGCTGCAGAGCCGCCACCAGGTTACGGCCGTTGTCACACACGACCATGCCTGGTTGGAGGCTCAGCGGCGCAAGCCAGCGGTCGGTCTGCTTTGTCAGACCCTGCAGCAGTTCGTGGGCCGTGTGGCTCTTCTCTCCTAAGCTGAGTAGTTTCAGCACGGCCTGCTGACGCTTGGCCACCGCTGTGCTGCCACGCCGCGCGACACCGACTGCTGGCGACGTGCTGCTGCTGCTGACACATCTTGATTGCGAGACAGAGGTTGCGTAGGAGGAGGAGGAGGGTGGTTTAGTGGAGGAAGCATACACCCCCGCAGATACCACCACCGAGCTGGGGCACGCAATTCGGGGGGTGGGTAGGACGTGAGCGGTCCCAGGCTCTGACTCTGTCCCAGCCTCCACTAAATTCACCCAATGTGCCGTCAGGGAGATATAGTGGCCCTGCCCGCCTGTGCTTGTCCACGTGTCTGTTGTTATGTGGATCTTGGCAGTAACCGCGTTGGTGAGGGCGCGTACAATGTTGCGGGAGACGTGGTCGTGCAGGCCTGGGACGGCACATCGGGAAAAGTAGTGGCGACTGGGAACCGAGTAGCGCGGGGCCGCCGCCGCCATCATGCTTTTGAAAGCCTCCGTTTCCACAAGCCTATACGGCAGCATCTCTAGGCTGATCAATTTTGCAATGTGCACGTTTAACGCTTGAGCGTGCGGGTGCGTGGCGTCGTACTTGCGCTTGCACTCAAACGCTGGCGCTAGCGACGTCTGGACATTGCTGGATGGGGCCGAGGACAGCGGAGGTGAGGGTGTGGGTGCAGGCCAGGAGACGGTACTGCCTGTGTCCTCAGAGGGGGGTTGGATCTCAGTGGCAGGTTGGGGCACAGGGGGAGAGGCAGTGGTGCAAACCGGAGGCGGTGAACGGGCATCGTCCCACCTTGTGGGGTGCTTGGCCATCATATGCCTGCGCATGCTGGTGGTGGTGCCTCCCCAGCTGATCTTGGCGCGACAAAGGTTGCACACCACTGTTCGTCGGTCGTCAGGCGTCTCTGTGAAAAACTGCCACACCGTAGAGCACCTTGACCTGTGCAGGGTGGCATGGCGCGAGGGGGCGCTTTGGGAACCAGTTTGTGGATTATTCAGTCTGGCCCTGCCTCTACCTCTGGCCACCGCACTGGCTCGGCCTGTGCCCACACCCTGACTTGGGCCTCCGTGTCCTCGCCCGCGTCCACGTCCTATAGGCCTACCCCTACCCCTCAGCATGGTGTATTAGCAGTAGTGCAGAAACAGAACGCTGTAATTAAATGTGCCGCTTATTGGCCTGTGGTTGGAGGCTGACTTCGTTTACGGAACCCCAGGAAATAATTTGGCGCAAGCCTGCTGTAACACTTAGCTGGCTGAGTATTTATTTGGAGAACTACTACCCCCAGCAGACACAGACCCAGAACACTGAGCACAGTGACAGGCAGGCCAAATAGATTTTTTTTCAATATTTTTTTCAAAAGGACCACTGCGTATATTCAATCTATAATATATGTCTTCTGGCCCTGCCTACACAATTCTGTCCCTGGACTGTGTCACGGAACTGCAGTGTTGCACTGTTATTAACTGCAACAGACCGGTGATTTCAGAGCCAGGAAATAATTTGGCGCAAGCCTGCTGTAACACTTAGCTGGCTGCGTATTTATTTGGAGAACTACTACCCCCAGCAGACACGGACCCAGAACACTAAGCACAGTGACAGGCAGGCCAAACAGATTTTTTTTCAATATTTTTTTCAAAAGGACCACTGCGTATATTCAATCTATAATATATGTCTTCTGGCCCTGCCTACACAATTCTGTCCCTGGAGTATTACTGCAGGGCGCAATGCTCTGCACGGCCGATATACCAAAGCAGCCTCCACACTACTGCACACGGTTACATGTGGCCGTAAGAAGGACCGTTGGGGTTCTTGAAGCCTACAATAACTCCTAACACTCTCCCTGCCTACACAATTCTGTCCCTGGAGTATTACTGCAGGGCGCAATGCTCTGCACGGCCTATATACCAAAAAAAAAAAAATGTGCAACACTGCTAAAAGCAGCCTCCACACTACTGCACACGGTTAGATGTGGCCCTAAGAAGGACCGTTGGGGTTCTTGAAGCCTACACTAACTCCTAACACTCTCCCTACAGCAGCTCCAACACGATACCACTGTCCCTCAGCTATCTCACAACGCATCTGAGGCGAGCCGCAGGAGGGGCCGATTTTTATACTCGGGTGACACCTGATCTCCCCAGCCACTCACTGCAGGGGGGTGGTATAGGGCTTGAACGTCGCAGGGGGAAGTTGTAATGCCTTCCCTGTCTTTCAATTGGCCAGAAAAGCGTGCTAACGTCTCAGAGATGAAAGTGAAAGTAACCCGAACATCGCGTGGTACTCGTTACGAGTAACGAGCATCCCGAACACGCTAATACTCGAACGAGTATCAAGCTCGGACGAGTACGTTCGCTCATCTCTAGTTAAGACCCATCAACAAGATTTTCCGACATTAATAAAAAAGTCACTGGCAGCAGATAATAGTGTAAAATAGGAGAAAAGCCAACCTTTCCAATGACCTCCCCATCAAGCCTACTGATCCAATGAAGCAGTCTCATGGGACCGCTCCGCCAGTTGGTGGCCTCTATAGTCACTTGCTGTTTATGAACAGATGCCAATAGATAGACAAAAAGGTCTCATCATAGCATGCAGGTTCACACCTTGCCTTGTTACGCTAAACACATAGCCTAGTCATGCTTATCTTTTTTTATCCTGAGGAAGGGACTAGTTGGATCTTATAATGCAAAGCTGTCATTACAACTTTTAATTTAAGAAACTGATTCAAATAAACATGGAAGGCCACAAAATGAATAATGAAGTGGTTATGAACTGCAGGGAAAGGATTAAATATTGGGCAGGATAAGAGGAGGAGGAATGGCTATGGTTGTTATGAGGAGGGCCTTAGGGGGAGTTAAATAGGGGGGAGTGCAGGTACCGATTACCTTACCTTTAGACCACTTGCCTGGAAGCACCTCCCTGCTTGGTTTGTTGGACAAATGTGTGTTTTACTGTGTAGTGTCTTATGTTGGAAATGTTTTGTGTGGAATTTTTTCTGCTGGTTTTTCCTTTGTTACATGTGTCACAGCTGGTAGGTAAACCCTTTGCTTTGAAGAGAATGGTGGCTCTACTTGCTCATAGCAGAATAGTGCAGCAGTATCACAAGCACACAAGTTCAATTCAAAACTGTTTGATGTCATGTTTCTGTGCAAAGTTTGTTCTTATAATGGTTAATGGTTGTAATAAAAGTTGTGGCGACCCCATTTACACCCAAACTCTTAGTCATGCATCATTTAAAATGGGAGAGTGGTGAAGAGGGATAGTTATTAGACTTTAAAGCCTAGAAGGTACTTGGTTACACTTGGTTAGTCCCAGCTGTCAGTTTTTTTTAGACCCCCCCTTCCATGCATATAGAGCCTACTTTTCCTCTATTCTCCTAAATATATGGCTTCATTGATTTACCGAAGACTTTTTATAAGTAGCAGGGTAAATGTCTTATCTTCTCTCAAATCTAATTTCCAACCATCTTAATGTCAATATACTGTATGCCTGTTCTTTGCGTAAATAAATATTTGTCAGAAACACCGGCAATATTTCTGGTGTCACGGTATCAACAGCACTGTAACATCCTGGGTCGTGGTCAGATCCAGGGTGATGTCAGCATGGCAGCCCGGGCCACTTGCTCTGCTGAGTAGAGCATATGCACTGTTATTCAACGATGGACACCGAGGGAGTAGCATATCCCTATCATGCCAGCACTAATTGGCTGGCTGGGTTTTCTTTTAACCCAGTCAGCTTATTAGTAGTTAAAGTATGGAATACAAACTCGCCCCTTTGTCCTAAGGGTATCGGTTACACTGTGTTTGTACTGGCAATGGTATGCTAGAGGAAGTGTCAGCATAGTCTTCAGTATCCTTCTGTTCAGGTTTAAGGGTTAGGTAGCTTAGTACTTTGGGTTTATTTAGTATCAGAGGCTTAATGTTTATTGTAGTTTCAGTCAGTCTCAGATTGGTTCCTGGTCTCTATCCTGCACTGGGATCACCCTTTTTGGGGCAGATGCTCCACCAACAGGACCGCTCCAGTTCAGGCGGTTCTGGCCACCTTGTTTAGTGAAATCTTTTGCACTACACTATATCTGGTTAGAAATTCTAAGTTAGTCTGTAAAGAGCCATATCACTAGTGTAGTACCCCAGAACTGGGGCCCACAGCATTGATATAGCCACTTTCTGTAAATTGTGTGAATATAGCTTTAACCCCTTAATGCTACATGACATAAGGTTACATAGTGGCAGTGGGGTACTTAATGCAAAATTATGTAACCTTACGTCATGTGAATAGCGTGAGATCAGAAGAGATCCTGCGCTATCTGGCAGAGGGAGCCGGCTGTTACTGAAAGTCGGCCTCCCGCTGCAACAGCGATGGTGCATAAGGACAGCAACACCCACTGCTAACCCCCTGCGTGACGCGATCTATGTAGATCACAGCATGTAAAGAGTTCACAGAGGGAGCGCGCTCCCTCTGTGATGTCATCAGACCCCCGTGATGCAATCGAGGAGGGCCTTCAGGTTGCCATGGCAACAGGATGCCAGATACAGATGTTTTGCTTTGCCATCGCCTATGATCGCTACTACAAGCGATAAGGCATTGCAGTATAAGTCCTGCAATTCTTTATCATAACGATCAGGATTAGGTTTAGGTCCCCTTCAGTGACATAAACAGTGTAAAAAAATAAAAGAAATAGTGTAAACATTTTTTAAAAACATATAAAAAACCCTTTTGTGCTCATTTTTCCCCTATTTGTATGGAAAAAAATAAAACATTATTTAAAAAAAAACACATATGTGGTATAATCATGTCCTGTACTATAATTTGAGCACATTAATTATTCTACGCAGCAAAAACCATAAAAAAAGGAGGCAAAATGCTTATGTTATTCATTTTACCTCCCAAAAAGCGCAGTAAAAGGGATTAAAAAATCATATGTACCCCAAAATTGAACAAATAAAAATCACAGCTCATGACGCAAAAAAACCCTCACAGGGCTCCATCCATGGGAAAATAAAGAAGTTATGCGACTTTGAATACAACAATTAGAGATGAGCGAACGTGCTCGGCCACGCCCCTTTTTCGCCCGAATACCGCGATTTTCGAGTACTTCCGTACTCGGGCGAAAAAATTCGGGGGTCGCCGTGGCGGCGCGGGGGGTTGCAGCGGGGAGTGGGGGGGAGAGGGAGAGAGAGAGGGCTCCCCCCTGTTCCCCGCTGCTACCCCCCACGCCGCCACGCCTCTCCCCGCCCCCCGGCGCACCCGAGTACTTTTCACCCGAGTAGTGAAGTACTCGAAAATCGCGGTATTCGGGCGAAAAAGGGGCGGGGCCGAGCACGTTTGCTCATCTCTAACAACAATGCAAAATAATTATAATTTTTTTTAAAAAACGGTTTTAATTGTGCAAAAGCGGAAAAAACCTAAAAAAAAAATTGAATGATTTTCGTATTGTTGTAATTGTACCGAACTGCAGATAAGATGTATAGTGTCATTTATGCTTTATGATTGACGTAGTAAAAAAAAATAAATTCAAAAACAATAGCAGAATTGAAGTGTTCTCTCTTTCTGCTCGCAAAAAAAAAAAAAAAAAGGGTTTTCAATACATTATATGTAGAGATGAGCGAACATACTCGGTAAGGGCGATTTCGCAATCGAGCACCGCGGGTGAAAAGTACTCGGGTGCGCTGTGGGTGAGCGGGGGGTTGCAGCGGGGAGTGGGGGGGAGTGGGAGGGAGAGGGAGAGAGAGAGGGCTCCCCCCTGTTCGCCGCTGCTACCCCCCACTCCCCTCTGCAACCCCCCACCCCACAGCGCACCCGAGTACATTTCACCCGAGTAGTGAAGTACTCGAAAATCGCGGTGCTCGATTGCGAAATCGCCCTTACCGAGTACGTTCGCTCATCTCTAATTATATGCACCCAAAAATGGTAGGAATAAAAACTATAGTTCTCCATGAGAAAAACAAGCTCTTATACGGCCATCTCAATGGAAAAATAAAAGTTACGGATCTTGAAAAGTAGAAATGAAAATCCCCCGAAAATCGTTGCGTCCTTAAGCCCAAAATTGGCCATAACCTTGAGGGGTTAAATATGTTAAATGTGTGTGTATTACTTAAAATTTGTTAATTGGATGTGCTTCTACAAGCAAACTCCACATGACTCTCACCTGCCAATCACCCCCAGCTAGCTCAGGGATTGGATAGTTACCTTGCCCCTAGTTGATGATTGGTTGAGTCGGAGAGTATAAAAGGTAGAGCATGGGCGGGGTTAGTCATTCTAGTCCAGGAAAGGATCAAGGAGAAAGCCAGTGCAGTTGGAAGCTACAACATCCAAAGTGTGAGTACTCAAAATACAATAAATATTTAGCAGAGAGAGGAGAAAGAGAGAAAGAAAAGAAAAGGAAAGAAAGGAAATCAAGTCAGCAAGTCATAAATCAATGTACTAGTCAAAACCAGGGAGGAAAGTTGGACCTTAATGGATCTCGGGATGCTAGATTAAAGGATCTCTGGATGCTGACCTATTTTTATATATATACAGTAAAACGCATCAGTTTATTCTCAATCACCCTTTTTATTCATAAAAAGACTATAAAAATGCATAATTTTTATCTTGTCTGCTTCATATGTAGTTTTAACCTTCAAATCCATATTTTGGCTACAGAGTGGGAAAATCAGCACAGGTCTTTTCTCCTTGTTAAAGGGGTTGTCCAACTTTAAACTATTAATGGTCTATTCTGAAAGTAAGCCATAAATAATAAATCCTTGAAGGTCCACTGCTCAGGATCTCCATTGATCAGTTGTTCATCAGGCCATTGCCTTTATGTACATGTGCTGATTTCTGCAGAAAGCAGACTGCTCCATTCCTCCTGCAGCTGCCAGGCTTTGTATTGCAAGAAAAGCTCCCATTAAAGCGAATGAAAACCTGCCTGTAATACCAAGTTTGGTCATTGCATTGGGAACACAGCTGTCTGCTTCCTGCACTGATCAACTCTGTACATGAGCAGGCTAGCCCAGCAACCAGCTAATTAGAGGGGATCCTGGGCAGCAAACCACTTCGGATCTACTTTTGATTTCCTACTCTGACGATGGACTATCAATAGAGATGAGCGAGCACCAAAATGCTCGGGTGCTCGTTACTCGGGACGAAATTTTCGCAATGCTCGAGGGTTCGTTTCGAGTAACGAACCCTATTGAAGTCAATTGGCGACCCGAGCATTTTTGTATATCGCCGATGCTCGCTAAGGTTTTCATTTGTGGTTTCAAGAAAGTGATGGGAACGACACAACAACGGATAGGGCAGGCGAGGGGCTACATGTTGGGCTGCATCTCAAGTTCACAGGTCCCACTATTAAGCCACAATAGCGGCAAGAGTGCCCCCCCCCCCAACAACTTTTACTTCTGAAAAGCCCTCATTAGCAATGCATACCTTAGCTAAGCACCACACTACCTCCAACAAAGCACAATCACTGCCTGCATGACACTCCGCTGCCACTTCTCCTGGGTTACATGCTGCCCAACCCCCCCCCCCTGCACGACCCAGTGTCCACAGCGCACACCAAATTGTCCCTGCACAGCCTTGAGCTGCCCTCATGCCACGCCACCCTCATGTCTATTTATAAGTGCGTCTGCCAGAGGAACCGCAGGCACACACTGCAGAGGGTTGGCACAGCTAGGCAGCGACCCTCTTTAAAAGGGGCGGGCAATAGCCCACAATGCTGTACAGAAGCAATGAGAAATATAATCCTGTGCCACCGCCATCAGGAGCTGCACACGTGGGCATAGCAATGGGGAACCTATGTGCCACACACTATTCATTCTGTCAAGTTGTCTGCATGCCCCAGTCGGACCGCGTTTTTTTATAAATAGTCACAGGCAGGTACAACTGGGAATCCCCAACTCCGCAATGGGAATTCCGTGTGCACCCACAACATGGGTGGCTCCCTGGAACCCACCCGCTGTACATAAATGTATCCCATTGCAGTGCCCTGGACAGCAGAGCTAACGTCAGATGAAATGCAGGTGGGCTTCGGCCCACACTGCATGCCTCAGTCAGACTGGGGTTCTTTAGAAGTGGAAACAGATGCATTTACAACTCCCTGTGGACCCACAGCATGGGTGGCTCCCTGGAACCCACCGGCGGTACATAAAAATATCCCATTGCATTGCCCATCACAGCTGAGGTAATAATGTCATGTTTAATGCAGGTGGGCTTCGGCCCACACTGCATGCCCCAGTCAGACTGGGGTTCTTTAGAAGTGGACACATGTAGTTACAACTCCCTGTGGACCCACAGCATGGGTGGGTGCCAGGAAGCCACCGGCAGTACATAAATATATCCCATTGCATTGCCCATCACAGCTGATGTTACGTCAGCTGTAATGCAGGTGGGCAAAAAATTAATTGGATTACACTGTAGGCGAGGGCCCACAAAAATTGGTGTACCAACAGTACTAATGTACCTGAGAAAAATTGCCCATGCCCAACCGAGAGGGCAGGTGAAACCCATTAATCGCTTTGGTTAAGGTGGCTTAATTGGTAACTAGGCCTGGAGGCAGCCCAGTTAAAATAAAAATTGGTTGAGATGAAAGTTTCAACGCTTTAATGAGCATTGAAACGTATAAAAATTGTTTAGAAAAATTATATGACTGAGCCTTGTGGGCCTAAGAAAAATTGCACGTTCGGCGTGATTACGTCAGGTTTCAGGAGGAGGAGCAGGAGGAGGAGGATGAATATTATACACAGATTGATGAAGCAAAAAGGTCCCCGTTTTGGATGGTGATAGAGAACGATGCTTCCATCCGCGGGTGCAGCCTACGTATTGCTTAGGTATCGCTGCTGTCCGCTGGTGGAGAAGAGAAGTCTGGGGAAATCCAGGCTTTGTTCATCTTGATGAGTGTAAGCCTGTCGGCACTGTCGGTTGAAAGGTGGGTACGCTTATCCGTGATGATTCCCCCAGCCACACTAAACACACTCTCTGACAAGACGCTAGCCGCAGGACAAGCAAGCACCTCCAGGGCATACAGCGCGAGTTCAGGCCACGTGTCCAGCTTCAACACCCAGTAGTTGTAGGGGGCAGAGGCGTCACCGAGGACGGTCGTGCAATCGGCTACGTACTCCCTCACCATCCTTTTACAGTGCTCCCGCCAACTCAGCCTTGACTGGTGACCGGTGAAACAGTCTTGCTGGGGAGCCATAAAACTGTCAAAGGCCTTAGAGAGTGTTCCCCTGCCTGCGCTGTACATGCTGCCTGATCTCTGTGCCTCCCCTGCTACCTGGGCCGCGGAAATGCGCCTTCGGCCACTAGCGCTGTCGGATGGGAAGTTTACCATCAGTTTGTCCACCAGCGCCCAGTGGTATAGCATCATTCTCGAACCCCTTTCCTCTTCGGGAATGAGAGTGGAAAGGCTCTCCTTATACCGTGGGTCGAGCAGTGTGTACACCCAGTAATCCGTAGTGGCCAGAATGCGTGTAACGCGAGGGTCACGAGAAAGGCATCCTAACATGAAGTCAGCCATGTGTGCCAGGGTACCTGTACGCAACACATGGCTGTCCTCACTAGGAAGATCACTTTCAGGCTCCTCCTCCTCCTCCTCCTCCTCTGGCCATACACGCTGAAAGGATGACAGGCAAGCTGCATCTGTACCCTCAGCAGTGGGCCAAGCTGTCTCTTCCCCCTCCTCCTCATGCTCCTCCCCCTCCTCCTCAACGCGCTGAGATATAGACATGAGGTGGCTCTGACTATCCAGCGACATACTGTCTTCCCCCGCCTCCGTTTCTGATTCCAAAGCGTCTGCCTTTTTGCTTTGCAGGGAACTTCTCAAGAGGCATAGCAGAGGAATGGTGACGCTAATGATTGTAGCATCCCCGCTCACCATCTGGGTAGACTCATCAAAGTTTCCAAGGACCTGGCAGATGGCTGCCAACCAGGCCCACTCTTCTGTAAATAATTGAGGAGGCTGACTCCCACTGCGCTGCGCATGTTGGAGTTGGTATTCCACTATAGCTCTACGCTGCTCATAGAGTCTGGCCAACATGTGGAGCGTAGAGTTCCACTGTGTGGGCACGTCGCACAGCAGTCGGTGCACTGGCAGATTAAACTGATGTTGCAGTGTCCGCAGGGTGGCAGCGTGCGTGTGGGATTTGCGGAAATGTGCGCAGAGCTGGCGCACCTTTCCGAGCAGGTATGACAAGCGTGGGTAGCTTTTCAGAAAACGCTGAACCACCAAATTAAAGACATGGGCCAGGCATGGCACGTGCGTGAGGCTGCCGAGCTGCAGAGCCGCCACCAGGTTACGGCCGTTGTCACACACGACCATGCCCGGTTGGAGGCTCAGCGGCGAAAGCCAGCGGTCGGTCTGCTCTGTCAGACCCTGCAGCAGTTCGTGGGCCATGTGGCTCTTCTCTCCTAAGCTGAGTAGTTTCAGCACGGCCTGCTGACGCTTGCCCACCGCTGTGCTGCCACGCCGTGTGACACCGACTGCTGGCGACGTGCTGCTGCTGACACATCTTGATTGCGAGACAGAGGTTGCGTAGGAGGAGGGTGGTTTAGTGGAGGAAGCATACACCCCCGCAGATACCACCACCGAGCTGGGGCACGCAATTCGGGGGGTGGGTAGGACGTGAGCGGTCCCAGGCTCTGACTCTGTCCCAGCCTCCACTAAATTCACCCAATGTGCCGTCAGGGAGATATAGTGGCCCTGCCCGCCTGTGCTTGTCCACGTGTCTGTTGTTAAGTGGACCTTGGCAGTAACCGCGTTGGTGAGGGCGCGTACAATGTTGCGGGAGACGTGGTCGTGCAGGGCTGGGACGGCACATCGGGAAAAGTAGTGGCGACTGGGAACCGAGTAGCGTTGGGCCGCCGCCGCCATTATGCTTTTGAAAGCCTCCGTTTCCACAAGCCTATACGGCAGCATCTCTAGGCTGATCAATTTTGCAATGTGCACGTTTAACGCTTGAGCGTGCGGGTGCGTGGCGTCGTACTTGCGCTTGCGGTCAAACTGTGGCGCTAGCGACGTCTGGATGCTACGCTGAGAGACATTGCTGGATGGGGCCGAGGACAGCGGAGGTGAGGGTGTGGGTGCAGGCCAGGAGACGGTACTGCCTGTGTCCTCAGAGGGAGGTTGGATCTCAGTGGCAGGTTGGGGCACAGGGGGAGAGGCAGTGGTGCAAACCGGAAGCGGTGAACAGGCATCGTCCCACCTTGTGGGGTGCTTGGCCATCATATGCCTGCGCATGCTGGTGGTGGTGCCTCCCCAGCTGATCTTGGCGCGACAAAGGTTGCACACCACTGTTCGTCGGTCGTCAGGCGTCTCTGTGAAAAACTGCCACACCGTAGAGCACCTTGACCTCTGCAGGGTGGCATGGCGCGAGGGGGCGCTTTGGGAACCAGTTGGTAGATTATTCGGTCTGGCCCTACCTCTACCCCTGGCCACCGCACTGGCTCGGCCTGTGCCCACACCCTGACTTGGGCCTCCGCGTCCTCGCCCGCGTCCACGTCCTATAGGCCTACCCCTACCCCTCAGCATGGTGTATTAGCAGTAGTGCAGAAACAGAACGCTGTAATTAAATGTGCCGCTTATTGGCCTGTGGTTGGAGGCTGACTTCGTTGACGGAACCCCAGGAAATAATTTGGCGCACGCCTGCTGTAACACTTAGCTGGCTGCGTATTTATTTGGAGAACTACTACCCCCAGCACACACGGACCCAGAACACTGAGCACAGTGACAGGCAGGCCAAATAGATTTTTTGCCCAATATTTTTTGGAAAAGGATCACTGCGTATATTCAATCAATAATATATGTCTTCTGGCCCTGCCTACACACTTCTGTCCCTGGAGTATTACTGCAGGGCGCAATGCTCTGCACGGCCGATATACCAAAAAAAAAAAAATGTGCAACACTGCTAAAAGCAGCCTCCACACTACTGCACACGGTTAGATGTGGCCCTAAGAAGGACCGTTGGGGTTCTTGAAGCCTACAATAACTGCTAACGCTCTCCCTGCCTCCACACTTCTGTCCCTGGACTATTACTGCAGGACGCAATGCTCTGCACGGCCAATATACCAAAAAAAAATGTGCAACACTGCAAAAAGCAGCCTCCACAGTACTGCACACGGTTAGATGTGGCCCTAAGAAGGACCGTTGGGGTTCTTGAAGCCTACACTAACTCCTAACACTCTCCCTACAGCAGCTCCAACACGATACCACTGTCCCTCAGCTATGTCACAACTCATCTGAGGCGAGCCGCGGGAGGGGCCGATTTTTATACTCCGGTGACACCTGATCTCGCCAGCCACTCACTGCAGGGGGGTGGTATAGGGCTTGAACGTCGCAGGGGGAAGTTGTAATGCCTTCCCTGTCTTTCAATTGGCCAGAAAAGCACGCTAACGTCTCAGAGATGAAAGTGAAAGTAACTCAAACATCGCGTGGTACTCGTTACGAGTAACGAGCATCTCGAACACGCTAATACTCGAACGAGTATCAAGCTCGGACGAGTACGTTCGCTCATCTCTAACTATCAATAGTTTAAATCTGGACAACACTTTAAATCATTTTTACATGTCATCAACTATAAATACGATATACAAAGTTATGATGTTTATAGTTTAAAAGTCTGAGGAACCTTTTTTAATACTCACCCGTCCCCCGTTCCTTAATGGGAGTGTATGCACACAGCCTTCTGAAAAGAGTCAAGCTTTCTGTGCACATGCTGACTTTGCCTGCGGACACAACAGGAATGGGGGACTAGGGGAAATGTTAACAGAGGCTAGCTGGACTCCATGTCATCAAAGCTATGAGCACCATAGCTTAGTTTAAGGTGATTATGGTAGATGACAGGTTCTTTTTAAATTGCACTTGGAACAATTTATGTGGGTGGACCTATATGTTATTTTCTGCAAATTCAGAAAAATGTACAAAATAATAGTAATGAGAAGGCTGAACACAATTAAAGAAACAAAGACAGAGTTACTTGTGGCTGAGCATTTTTCTAGTCATGAGCACAACATAGAACATATGAAAGTTATTATATTAAAAGGTAATTTCAAATCTCAACGTCATAGAAGAAGGTGGGAGTACAAGTTTATAACCACCTTTGACACTCTCAAGCCAGGAATCAACATTGCAAGTGGTTTCATGCATCATTGAAGAATATGAGAAATCAGTAATAGAGAAATCGCAGACCTATTGACCCCCTAACACTAGAGATGAGCGAGCACCAAAATGCTCGGGTGCTCGTTACTCGGGACGAAATTTTCGCAATGCTCGAGGGTTCGTTTCGAGTAACGAACCCCATTGAAGTCAATGGGCGACCCGAGCATTTTTGTATATCGCCGATGCTCGCTAAGGTTTTCGTTTGTGAAAATCTGGGCAATTTAAGAAAGTGATGGGAACGACACAGCAACGGATAGGGCAGGCGAGGGGCTACATGTTGGGCTGCATCTCAAGTTCCCAGGTCCCACTATTAAGCCACAATAGCGGCAAGAGTGCCCCCCCCCCCCCCACTGTCAGCGTAAAAATCGTTCTCCTCTGCCATAGCTGTAACAGCTGTGGCAGAGAAGAATGATGTTTGCCCATTGAATTCAATGGAGCCGGCAATACAGCAGGTTCCACTGAAAGCAATGGGCTGCCGGCGATCGCGGGATGAATTGTCGGGAAGGGGTTAAATATCTAAGCCGTTCCCTGCAATTCATGCAGAAATGTGTTACAATAAAAATATATACCGGCGTATAAGGCGACGGGGCGTATAAGACGACCCCCCAACTGTCACCTTATACGCCGGGAATACAGCGGAGCAAAGAATAAAAATCATTACTTACTTCTTCTGACGTTCTGCGCCGCTCCTGCAGGCTGTTGCTCCCTCCTGGTCCACGGCAGAGTATTGCTTTCTGGACGCAGGGCTTGAAATCCCCGCCTCCAGAAACACAGCCAATCACAGCCATTCAATGACATCATTGTCATTGGCTGTGATTGGCTGAAGGCACGTGTGTTTCTGGAGGCGGGGATTTAAAGCCCTTCGTAGAGAAATTAATGCTTTGCCGGGAACCAGGAGGGAGCGACAGCCTGCAGGAGCACCGCAGAACACCAGGAGGGAGCAACAGCCTGCAGGAGCGCCGCAGAACGTCAGAAGAAGTAAGTAATGATTTTTATTCTTTGCTCCACTGTATTGCCGGCGTACAAGATGACAGTTGGGGGGTCGTCTTATACGCCCCGTCGCCTTATACGCCAGTATATATTTTTATTGTAACACATTTCTGGATGAATTGCAGGGAACGGCTTATATATTTAACCCCTTCCCGACAATTCATCCCCGCGCACGCCGGCAGACCATTGCTTTCAGTGGAACCTGCTGTATTGCTGGCTCCATTGAATTCAATGGGCAAACATCGTTCTTCTCTGCCACAGCTGTTACAGCTGTGGCAGAGAAGAAGGATTTGTCTTCTATATGTTCTCAATGGGGTCGGTGCTGCTGCCGCCGGCCCCATTGAGCGCATATAGAGAAGATTTATGGCCTTAAGAAGGACCGTTGGGGTTCTTGAAACCTAAAATACTCCTAACACTCTCCCTATAGCAGCTCCAACACGATACCACTTTCCCTGAACTAATCTCAGAATGCATCTGTGGCGAGCCGCGGGAGGGGCAGATTTCAATACTCGGGTGACACCTAATCTCGCCAACCACTCACTGCAGGGGGGTGGTATAGGGCTTGATCGTTGCAGGGGGAAGTTGTAATGCCTTCCCTGTCTTTCTATTGGCCAGAAAAGCGCGCAAATTTCTCAGGGAAGAAAGTGAAAGTAACTCAAACATCAAGTGGTACTTGTTACGAGTAACGAGCATCTCGAACACCCTAATACTCGAACGAGTATCAAGCTCGGCCGAATATGCTCGCTCATCTCTACCTAACACCAATTTAGAGACCATAAAACTTTCACAGCCCTTATCAATGGACTAAGTATCTAATCATCTTTTCATCCTATTCTGGTATTGTTTTAAATGCAAATTATTCACACCATGCCTGTGCCTCTTCATACGTGTATATATATATCTATATATATAAAGCTGAAAGCCCTCACTGACTCACTGACTGACTGACTGACTCACTCACTCACTCACTCACTGACTCACTGACTGACTGACTCACTGACTGACTCGCCAAAAGTTCTCCAACTTCCCGATATCGTAGAAACATGAATTTTGGCACGAGCATAGATTATCTCCAACATAGGAAAAGTAATTGGGTCCCAACTCAATTATTCAATTCTAGCGCAAAAGAATTGGCGTCGAAATTTTACGTACATAATCTAAATCTGTCACTTCCCAATGCCTTAGAAACTTAAAATTTGGCACGGGCATTGATTATGACATAAATAGGAAAAGCTAATGGGTCCCAACTCCATTATTCAATTCTATGCGCAAAAGAATTAGCGTCAAAATTTTACGTACGGAATCTAATTTTCTCACTTTCCGGTGTCATAGAAACAGGAAATTTGGCACGAGCATTGATTATGTCATAAATAGGAAAAGTTCATAGGTCCCAACTCGATTATTCAATTCTATGCGCAAAAGAATTGGTGTCAAAATTTTACGTACGGAATGTAATTTTTTCACTTTCCGGTGTCATAGAAACGGGAAATTTGGCACGAGCATTGATTATGTCATAAATAGGAAAAGCTAATGGGTCCCAACTCCATTATTCAATTCTATGCGCAAAAGAATTAGTGTCCAAATTTTACGCATGTAATCTAATTCTCTCATTTCCTGATGTCATTTTATATAAAGGAAACGTCGCATGGTTGCCTCCCCGTGGTGTTTCCTGGGTAACGCAGAGAACTATGCAAAATGGTGAACATATTTTTTTTCCTCAGTATCTCTAAAGTAACCACGACTTCATAAGATTTTCCGTGTGAACACCAGATAAACACCAGTACCAAATTAACTCGGGCGAAGCCGGGTATATCAGCTAGTATATATATATATATATATATATATAAAATCATTTAAGCCTGAAGAAGATCCCTTAGTAGGTTCAAATGCTTGCTATAACATCATGTCTTTTTCTTAACCATTAAAAGGTATCATTTACACTGGGAAGAGCCCACTAACTAATTTTAAACATAAAATATAACTTTTATTCACTCTGTTAAAAATTGAGCTCACTGACAAACATACACAGATATATATCAATCTAAATGATCAATTTACGATCAGTAAAGTATCAACACTGTAGTTCCAATATCAATAGATTCTGTTGGTGGACAAAAAGTATATAAATTATGCACGATCAACTTGTTTTTGTGTATCGTGCAGAAATTAATTTATTCTCCCACAGTCGACGCGTTTCTTCAGTCGCCTCCAACCTGTGACTGATTCATCAGGATGGGGAGACAGTATATTACAGAAATAGGTCCACTTTGATGATGGATAGTGAGGATGTATTAATCACTTATCAAAAACTCCCTTTTTTTTCTTTTCCTGTGGATTTTTATATAGTACGGGAGTTTTCTTTTCCCCAAAATTTGATGATACTTGTGTTGCAAATGGTCTGAATTATGATATTAGTTGGTTTCAGCTCAGTACTTGAAGTATCCAGCCCAGATTGATTTAGGTTTAATCATGGTTAACGGATGCCACCCGAGCTAAATCTCTAACCACATTAATGATATCATTCAGGAATCATGTGGTTACGATAATACACGGACTGGTATCCAACTGATGTATGTATCTTCACTGTGACTCTGTTAGACTAATGGTCATCAGTGTGATCTTATTCCATAAATTATTCTAGTAACTTACTGGGGTACTTCTGTATAGCTGTCCCTGATGTTTGTTTATAAACCATCAGTAAGTAGCTAACAGATGTTACACAGCTACTTGAAATGTTTTTATATAGGCGGTCATAAACACAGTTGGGCCTCAATATTATGAGCCCATTGATAAACTGTGTTATCATTAGTGTCCTTAGTGCAGCTTTAGGTTAGTCTAAGTCAAAAGAGCTAGATACTTTGGCTCAATTGCAGTGACTAAACACTAAAGCTGACTTAGTTTGCTGCCCAGATCACTAAAGAGAGCTGTAACATAGTACTGGAATCGGATGTGATATCTGATAGCACCCTTCAACCTTTCCCACACAGCACAGCATGTGCAACCGCTGGGATCAATGTCCCACAATAAACTGACTGAGGTTGCGCATTTAGTCAGCTGAACGACTAAATGCCCGGCAGGCGCGCTGGGCCTTACTTTTTTCCCGTTTCAATTTTGCCGTCATCTTCTGGCCTGGGTCGAAGAACATTAGAGCCGAAGCGTTGTCGCGTAGCTTCGATGTGCCTGAACCCGTGGATTCTCAGCCAGAGGGGATCCTCTCTCCTGGAGTGGTTCTCGCGGCCTTAACCCCCGGTCTCTCATCTCTGCTACATGCCGCCCAGCAAGGTGCCCTGGAGGCCCTTCCGGAGGGCAAACTGTTTGTTCCCCTCTCCCTGAGACTACGGGTTCTCGAAGAGATACACTCTTCGGTTCTGACTGGTCATCCTGGCATTAGGGGGACATTGGATTTATGCTCCCGGTTATACTGGTGGCCCCAGATGTCCAGAGATGTCCGGGGTTTTGTCAAGGCCTGCGCTGTTTCTGCTCGGGGGAAGAATGTTAGGAGACGCCATGAAGGTCCTATTCTTCCCCTACCAGCTCCATGTAAACCTTGGTCGCACATATCCATGGATTTCATTACGGATTTACCCCCGTCACAGAGCCATACCGTCATCTGGGTAGTGGTTGATAGGTTTTCTAAGATGGCCCATTTTGTTCCATTAAGTAAACTACCCTCAGCTAGCTGACCTGTTTATTTAGGAGATAGTTGGTTTACACGGTGTTCCAGAAGATATTGTTTCTGATCGGGGGGTACAGTTCGTGGTATGGTTCTGGCAGGCGTTCTGTAAGCACATCGATGTTAACCTGTCGTTCTCTTCCGCCTTTCACCCTGAGTCCAACGGAAAGACGGAGCGTATGAATCAGGAACTGATTCAGTACCTTCGTCTGTTTGTCTCGGACAACCAGGAGCAATGGGTGAAGTTTTTGCCTTTGGCGGAATTCGCAATAAATAACCATACCAGCTCATCATCTCAGTTTTCCCCTTTTTTCTGCAACTACGCTTTCCATCCCTGCTTTACCGTATCTGTCTCCTTGCCGTCGGATAACCCGTCGGCTGATTCCTTTACAGGGGATCTGGACGCAGTCTGGGTCCAGGTTCGCAAGAACTTACTGGAATCGCAGGAGAAGTTGCAGAAACAAGGTGCTGGTAAACGCACTCTGTCTGACCCCTTTGTAATTAATTGGTGACCTAGTCTATCTGTCCACAAGAAATTTAAAGTTGAAGGTACCATCTCTCAAGTTAGCTCCTCGTTTTGTCGGGCCATTCCCTATTTCCAAGGTTATTAACCCGGTGGCCTATAAACTAACCTTACCTGACTCCTGGAAGGTGCATAACGTCTTCCACAAGTCGCTCTTGAAGAGGTTTGTTCCCCTGATATTGCCCACCCGCAAACCTCCTCCTCCCACCCTTGTCCAAGGAGAGATGGAGTTTGAGATACAACGAATTCTGGACTCCAGGCGGGTACGGGGTGCTTACCAGTATTTAGTGCACTGGAAGGGGTTTGGACCCGAGGAGCGGTCATGGGTTCCGGCCAAGGATGTCCATGTTCCGCGGCTAGAACGTCACTTTCATAGGACCTACCCCCTCAAGCCAGCACCGGGTCATGGGGGTCTGGTGTCTCCCCGTAAGAGGGGGGGGGGGGTACTGTCAGGATGGGTGGCTATCGGGGTCGCCGTGCCCGCCCCTGCTGCGAGTGCGCGTCGCAGGGGGACTCCTATGCTGGTCATCACTCCTGGCCGCCCGGCTCCGACATGGCGCAGAGGTGCTAGGAGCATGGTGGCTGCTGCTCGGCGTCGTGTTCCTGTTTCCATGGCAGCCTGCTGCATCGCCACTTACCTAGTCTGGTCTGCTAGTGCTGAGGGAGGTTCTCCCAGCACTTTCTGATCATCCTGCTGCTGTCAGGTGCTCCGCCCCAATCAGCTGCTGGGGCGGGAGCTCTGACAGCATTTAAACCCCTCAGTTGCTTCCTGACACCGCCAGTGTTTGTATAGGCTTCCTTGCACTCACCAGCGTTATCTTGTATTCCTGTTTACTAGTGTATAAACCTCGGCTTTTCCCCTGACCTGACTTTGTCTCCTCCTTCTGTACTGCGTTTCTCTGGACTGACTTTTAGTGCTTGACCTTGGCTTGCTCCTGGACTGGTTTGCGGTTTTCCCTTTGTGCTTCCCTGTGGTTGTCTGTTTGTCTGTCCATTTGTTTTCTGTTTCCAGGGATTGTGGATTTCCCCAGCATTCCCCTAGCCAGTGTAGGGACCGTCGCCCAGTTGCCCGCCTGGGGTTAGCCAGGAGTGGAGGCAAGTAGGCAGGGACAGGGGTTGTGGGCTATGTTGCAGGGACCCCTGACTCCTGCTTTCCCTGATTTCCTGACACTCCAGTTGTCTGGAGCAAAACCGGATATAATAATGCGGTGGGGGGGGGGGGCATATAAGTTTTTGTTAATGGGGCCCCTAAGGTAGAATAAAGTAGCAATATACATATATTTTTCATTTCTGTCAGATTCTTAAAAATTATTGACAATTGTTTCTTGAATATATCTGTATAACTTCTATAGCTTTACATCTTTCACAGCGACTGTCACATAAATTCTCTAGACTTTTAGATGGCAAATCTGACTAGTTATATAATCATACATCATACAATCATAGAATGGTAAAGTTGGAAGGGACCTCCAGAGTCATTGGGTCCAACCCCCTGCTCAATGGAGGATTCACTAAATCATTCCAGACAGATATTTGTCCAGCCTTTGTTTGAACACTTCCATTAAAGGAAAACTCACCACCTCCCGTGGTAACCTGTTCCACTCATTGATCACCCTTACTATCAGAATGTTTTTTCTAATATCTAATTTGTGTCTCCTCCCATCTAATTTGTGTCTCCTGAAGATATACATGCAAGTGACAGGACTTGAATTGGCATGTAGCAAATCGGAGCAACATTGAATACAAAGAACTGCATAACTTGTTTTCTTCTGTTATTTTATTGAATGAAAGCCAAAATCTATACTGCATATCTATCCCTATACAGCATTTTTGTACAATGGAACTAATATTGAAACTTTATCATGTTAATCTATTTTGTTCATTATTCGTTAGCATATAGTGCCACCTATTCATAAACTCTAAAACAAAAATTAATATCCATTATAATAGATCTAATATCTAATAAAATTATGATTATGATGATATATGGTACAGTTACTAAGCAGCACAGTCGTCCGGAGATAAAGTCAGACCAGGGAAGTATCTACATAGAGAAGAAACACAGTAGGGCATAAAAGGAATGAGATTAAATAGAACCTATCATAACCTTAGAGCCCCATAAACTACAATACGGGACTCAAAGATAAAGAAACTGGGAGTCTGGGGAGCTGTGTCTTATACTCACTGAGTGCCCATTCTTGCACTATGTCCCCACAAAGTTGTCTCATGCACACAGCATCACTCTTATCAGATGGCTCTATGCATGTGCTGTCCCACAGAAATGAATAGGAGAATGTGCGCATAGAACCATCAAAAAAAAGTCACGCTATGTGCATGAGCTAAATATCTGGGGAAACTGCCTGAATGCAGAGAGTTGAAGAGATCCATTGGCAAGCTATGTGGATTTTGGTTGCCATACATATAATTTGAGCTAATATGTGCTCTTGGTTGTTAAACCCAGGCAGTCTATCTGCTAAGGGCTCAGTCACACGGGCGCATCGGCACCCGTACACATGTGCCCATGTGACTGAGCCCTTCCTGCAGGAAGAAGACGGCCATACCTCAAGACGGACGTCTCTCTGCAGCACTGAAGAAAAAACACATTACCAGCAATGAAGCCGGTCACATGTTCCTTCTCCCGGCGCTGCAGAGAGACGTTCGTCTTTAGGTATGGCCGTCTTCCTCCTGCAGAAACACGGGCGCCGATGTGCCCGTGTGACTGAACCCTAATAGAGCAACTGAGGGGGTGAGTAGAAAAGCCTTATGCAGCACCCTGGAGACAAGATTAGCCAGCTGCCTCTGGAATGATCTGATCCTAAGACACATCCACCAAACATGAATTGTGGTCCTTTCCTCCTGACAGTCTCTAAAGCAAAGCGAGGATATCCCAGGGAATACCTTCTTCCTTTTTATACTTCCAGTGCCCCATTACCATTAGGCATGTATTCTTATACCATGGATCACCTCCTGCCCCACCCAATGCAGAGGTCCAAGGGATGTACTGCACATGAGGTGAGTTAAGTTCCTCACCTTAAGCAGTGCTCTTCCATGACTGCAAGTGATAGCAAATTAATAAAAAAGATGCCGCTCTCTGCAAATTTTAAACTTTAGGCCAAAACACTACAAAATTGTTGAGAGTTGTGCAGAACTGCATTGTTTTTGACTATGCATATTGGTCACCTTCATCAAGAGCACCACCCCTTGGGAAATTTTAAAAAAATTTTGTCCAGTTACCTCAAGAGGCTTCACTACATCTGAAATCTGATTTGATGTCTTCTGCTATAATTTAGTATATATAAATTTCTAAGGCTACATGCATGACCATGGAACTCATGCGAGTTTTGTGCGTTGTCAGATGCACAAAACTTGCATGAATATCAACTTAATTCTTTTGAATGAAGTCATGTACATGAGAGATGTTTTCCCTTGCAGCGAAGCTGAGAGCGAAAAAATCAGTACATGTCCTATTTTTTCATATTTCTCGGAACACATTACCCATTGATTTCAATGGGACCTTAAATACATTGCATGGCACTGTGCATGCAAATGTGATGCAAGGTTTCCCATTGAAATCAATAGGAAAAACTTCCAATCCTCTTTTGCTTGTGAAACACAAGAGAGAGGTTCGGAATTTCAAAGAAGCCCGAAAAACACCTCGTTCCTGCGGGTAGAATGAATGTTGGCAAGTGTGATAGCGGGATGAGTTTCTCGGCCTAATAACGCTCTTGCCCATGTGAGTGTAGCCATAGGGAGTAATGTTTATAAAAATATCCTGCTGGAGAAATAGGCACTTAACAAGAAACAAATGAGAGCTCATAAGGTATCGGAACATTGCTAAATCCAGTCATTTTAGGATTGACGTCAGCTTCAGTTAAATGCATTTTGGTAGTTAGCTTGAAATTCTGCAAGATGGTTGTGAAGAAGAGAAACAGCTCCATTTTAGCCAATCCTTCACCGGCACACACTCTCTTCCCTGGAATTGAGTGAGAAAAAAATACAATTAATTCAAATGGCAAATATTGAAAAGAAAATACGTGTGTGACCATATATTTTTACTTTGGTATTCCATACACCATGCCATGTTGAGGTCTTTGTTTTTCCTATCTAAAGTATTGTCTGATCACAGACATTAGCTTTTAAATAGAAGCTGCCATAATCCTGGCAAACCTGGACATAGCAGGCATTCAGATGAATAGTCATTCATGTTATACATGGATTTCAATGGGTTCATTCAAAGGTGCCTATTTTGCATACACAATTGTGCGTGCAAAAAAAAAATACATACTAATGCTTCCAGACATTGAAATGGCCAAATTATTTAATAAGTGCCGGATGTTTCCTTTTCATGCACAAATCTACCTGAAAACAGAGCATGCAGCGGGTAATTTTGCGTGGCACAATTGCACTAGCAAAATACGTGCTTGTGAACTAACCCATTAAAATCAATGGGATCTATTTTCTATGTATTGCACGTGCAAAAATTCAGCAATGCTAATAAGCCTGTGTGAATCTAGCCTCAGGGTGGCTACCCACTAGCGTTTGCGAATTTGCTTCATTCTAATGTTAAAATCGCATTGCGGCAAAATCACAATTGATGTGATTCTAACATTAACAAGTCCCATAGACCCCTGGAGAAAAAAAAAACGCTGCAAATTTCGCAGTGAAAAAGAACTGTAGTGTGTAGTCACCCTTAGGGCGCCCACCCACTGGCGTTTGCGATTTTCGTGCGTGAAAAACGCAGCGTTTTCGCGGCGTTTTCGCGGCTTTTCCATTAATTTCCATTGACTTTCATGGGTGCATTAGGAGAAAAATAAGGACACATATGCAACTGACAGTTCCTATGTTAAAAATCGCAACGCAACGCAAAAAAAAACGCCAGTGGACAGGAGTACATTCAATTCTAATTGCTCTTGAGAAAAAACGCAAAACGCAAAGAAAAAAAAATCGCCAGTGGGTGGGCGCCCTTAGACAGCAGTGGTGCTGGAAGTGATCTTCTGCTATTATAGCCCATTAGTACTAAGGAGTTAGGTGCTGTGCGTTTGTTAGTTGGAGCACTAGCTTTGCATATGGCTGTAATTTGTTTGACTGTGTGCAGTCTGTTCATCACAATGATTGACATCTTCCTCTGACCCCTTTCATTGACGAGTTGTTTACATCCACAAGATCCCCTTTAGCTGGATGTTTTTCCTCGATCATACACTACCTTCAGTATTCCCTTGACACCATTGCATGAGAAAATCCCACAAGGTAAGTGGTGTATGAAGTCCTGGCTCCAGCCAGTCTACAACTAATGACCAGGCCTCATCAAAATTCACTCAGATTGCAGGAATTTTGCATTCTAATTTGGGTTTATACAGAAACTGATCCATGCCAAACATACTTCATTTTATGCTGAACTCCTGGGTCATGTATGTAATTTCCATACAGGGAAGTTCCAATCATATTGGAGTCGGTGTCAATAATAAAGTGACTATTCAGTGTATATTTCATTTGGTTGCATATAGTGAATATTTTATTATGATGTAATAGCTGAATTATCTCTTGTTATGTTTGTAGAATAACAGCTGTTCTAACTGTTTGATTGATATCAGACAGAATTACTTTGCAACATGGTCATATGTTTTCTATAGTAGGAAGGGTAATACCTGTGGAGAATGGAATAAAAGCATCTTCTTTTTTAAAGCGACCATTTTCATCCAGGAAATGATTGGGGTTAAACTTATTTGGAGTTGCAAAATAATCAGGATCTCGGAGAGCGCAGTACAGAAGGGGGTATACATCAGTGCCCTATATTCAAGAAAGCAGAACAACATTTCAGTAATGATGGCAGCAATGAGTGTGTAAAGCACAAGCAATAAACATAATCATTCTTGAAATATCAGATAGTGGTTTTACCAAAATGAGTCCAAAAGTATCTGGGAAACAACAGCCAAGCCCCGAAATGTCAGGCACAATTCATAGAAGTGTAGTGGCCCAGAGTTAGCGGGGCCCCTCCTTAATGTTCTATTTCTCTCTCGTGCCATTGTCTTGCCAGTGTCTTGTTTGTGAAGTATATTAGATTTAGGGAGGACACCCAATGGTGTTATATTCTCTCTCTTCACTAGCTGTAATAGGCTGAGTGCTCAGCCAATCAGCAGAGCCTTTTCAGGAGGCGGGGATTTTTGTCACAGCTGTGGCAGAAGTCTGTGGTATTCTCCCTATGTTTTCAATGGGGCTAGCGCTGCTACTGCTGGCCCCATTGAAAACACTGGCGATCATAAAGCATTTATTAGAGGAGAACTAATAGCCCTGGGATCGGAGGTTAAAAAACAGATCTCAAGCCTAGAGAAAATACACAAAAACTCTTTAAATAAAGACACCCTCAAAGAATTGATGAATCTTAGAGACAAACTTAAGAAAAGCCTCAATATAAAAGCTGCAAAGACTGTTTTCTCCTCTAAATATAAGATATATATGCATGGAGATAAGGGCTCTAAAACCATGACAAAATTAATTAAAAAAACAAAAAGAAAAAGCTTTTGTCTCCAAAATAAAAACACCAGGTAGCATAGCAACATCTACAAAAGAAATAGCCAAGGAATTTGAAAAATTCTACAACAACCTGTATAATCTTTCTACTGATAACTTAACGAAAGAGCACAACTACATCACTAACTCAACGTTAGCTTTCCTAGAGAGTCTCAACCTACCTATGTTAACCAAAGATGACAAATTGACCCTGCTCAACCCATACACCGCTTCTGAAGTGGAGAAAGTGCTTAACTCTATCCCCAATGGAGAAAGCCCAGGACCGGACGGTTTACCAATTATCTACTATAAAACATTCTCCTAAATACTCCTCCCAATCTTCACAGATTTATGCAACTCACTACTGGGGCAGGCCTCCCCAAACAATCTTTGGAGGCATTCATAACTTTAATACCAAAAGATGGTAAAGACCCAGAACAATGCAGCAACTATCGCCCTATATCCTTATTAAATGTAGATCTTAAAATTTGGGCAAAACTTTTAGCCCAACGTATATCCCCTTTACTAACTAAGCTTATCCACCCAGAACAGGTGGGGAATTCAATACATCTCGTATTATAAATGCAATCCATTACGTTAGAAATAACAAAATACCACTAGTACTTCTGGGAACAGATGCCGAAAAGGCCTTCGATAGAATGAGTTGGGATTTCATGGTAAACGCGCTACTAAAATTTGGTTTCCCCAAAGAATTTATTGACGTCATACTTACCCTTTACTCAAACCCGTCAGCCAGAATCCATAGAAACGGAACCCTTTCAGACTCCTTCCCTATCACAAATGGGACCAGACAGGGCTGCCCATTATTCCCTACCTTGTTTGTACAGGTAATGGAGACTTTACTACAGCAAATCAGACAAAACCCCAACATCCAAGGCCTGAAGGTAGGAAACCTTACACACACTACAGCTGCATTCACAGATGACCTCCTCATACTAATGACCAACCCAAAAACTGCATTGCCGGAAATTCTAAAGATTTTCGAGCAATTTGGCATAATATCAAACTTCAAAGTCAACTTTGAAAAATCAGAAGCCTTAAACATATCCACGCCAACTAACATAGTAACGACTATACAGAAACGATACCTTTTCAAATGGCCCTCTTCTAACATTAAATATCTGGGTACTTTTTTGACCTCTGATCCCTCCCAACTTTTTAAAGCAAATTATATTCCCCTTCTCAAGAAAGTACAAAGTCAATTGCAACACCTTGATGTTCCCTTACTATCATGGATGGGAAGGAAAAATTTAATATCTACTTATGTTCTGCCATATATCTTATACACATTACAAACAGTCCCAATCAGAATCCCCCACCACTTATTTTCTAAATTGCATCAACTATTTACAAAATTCATCTGGAACAAACACAAACTCCGCTTGGCATTCTTATACCTAATCCAAAAAAAAAAAAACATAGGGAGATTTTGGCCTACCGAACATATCTCTTTACTACGAAGCAATACGCATAGATAGATTGATCTCTTTAGTAGATAATAAATTGAACTCCCCCTCAATTAGCATAGAAAGAGCCATGCTGAATCGGGAGGGACAGTATCTTCTGTGGTCCAAGGACCTCCATCTATACTGAACTCAAACACTCAGCCCTATTACAAAGGGCAAAATCAAAGTTATGCATCATCTGAGAACGCAAAAAGGAGAACACTCCAAACTATCACCAATGACGCCTGCCTCCCTGACTACCTCAATCTTAGCTAACAAACCACGAAGAATCTTAAATCCATGGACAAAACTGAACCCCATGACAATACACGATATTATCAAAGGGGCTAGAATAACAAGCCTAGATCACATCTTCACACATAACAAATAGCCCCTCATGACACTCATGACACGCCTGTACAAAGGCTTGTTACTGAGCACCTCATCCGATAAACCGTGGTTTCTCAGAGTCTGGGAAAAGGAACTCGGTGTCACTTTGGACAAGGAAGACACCGAGAGAGTCCTAAAAAACTCACACGGTTTCTCTCAGTGTGTCCGAATACAAGAGAACTCATATGAAATTCTCTATCGCTGGTACAAGACTCCGGTCACACTATTTAAATCTAATCTTATCTAATCTAATCAGATATATGCTGGAGATGTGATTCAAATAAGAGAAATCTATTACACATTTGGTAGCATTGTCAAATCATCAAACCCTTCTGGCAACAGATTACGACACAAATAAACAAAATATGTGGTACCTCACTCACTCTCACCCATGAGGAGGTGCTATTGTGGATGCCCTCTGGACAGATAAACCCCTCAAAAAGACATCTACCCACAATACTGATCCCTGCAGCAAAACTACTTATACCAGGTTTCTGGAAAAATAAAACAATTCCTACACTGTCTCAATGGAGAGATAAGGTGTCTCAAATATACTGTTTTAAAGAGATTGCTGCGTGGGAATCTGGAACAAGATCTAAATTTTTACTGACCAGGGGGCGTGTCCTGACACCCCTTAATGGCGAACGTGTTCTTCTAGAGCTCCCACAAACCATAAAAGATTTGGGCCATCCAGCTTCCCCAGCATACAAAAAACCTGCCGCAGGTCCGACAGCAACTCACCCGGTCACTGCAGAATGACCTAGGAGACCGATCTGATCCCGAGGCTCCGGCTGGAGAGAAGGAAGAAGCCGGAACCCGCTGCAGCCTATCCAGCCCCGCGTGCAGCAGAGGGCGGGAAACACCAGCTCCGCTGACCGCATACCCAGAGGCTCCACAGTCAGTTCCCACGGACAGAACACACAGCGGACCACACATCGCTCCACTCACCTCACGGCCAGCGGGAGCTCCAGCGGCTAGACGCAGCCGAGAAGACCACACATGCGGGACTCGCGATCCCGCGACTCCCTGTCAGACACAAGAACGCTCCCTTCTGCAGGCGGAGGTACTCCAGGGTGCTGGAGAGACTCCCTGACCCCAGGAGAAGGAAAACTTCATAGCAGAGGCACGGCAGCAGGACCTGCAGAGTGCCGATACAGGGACCACAACATTTAACTGGGTGAGTCCCCTGCTGCTCTGCTACACCACCCACAGCAGAGCCAGCAGCACACACACCAAGAGACCACTTGGAACTGCAGATACATCATTAACACATTAAAACGTGACTCCTGCAAAGCCACTACTCATACTAGTGCCACTAGTGCCATAATATTTGCACACTTTTGTTAATGCTGGTAATTTGTGACTAGAAAAACTTCTCCATCTGCAGTGCATTTTCTAAACATACACAGATAGACCCTGATGCCATCTAGTGGCCTGTGTCAATACTACCAAAGCAAAACAGCTTAATACAACCGCACTGTAGATAAAGCGCAGATAAAAAATCACCACAACCTCTGCAGCACAAAGTATACCTAACGCACGCAACGCCACACCAGTGCGTCTTAACAAACGTATTTCAAAAAAGAGACTCTGATCTCTAAACAACATGTCATCTTGCTAATGTAACACCAGCCGCAAAGGGCTCTGAATGGTGGTCACAACCTCGGAAAGACCCTGAGACCCAATTTACCTAAAACTCAAACGAAGCAACTTCCAGTCCACTTCTTCCAAACACAACAACAATGCGCTCCGTTCAACCCAGGACAGGGAAAGGCAACCTAAGCTCACAAAAGAGTGCTAAAAAACCCTCTAAACAACAGGAGACTATCATTTCCTCCGACGAAACATCTCGCTTGTCACTGGAGGACTTACAGCTTCCATCACATGCCAACATGGACAGCCCTAACAATAACTCCTCAGAGAATCCTACTTCTACCATACCAGGCAATCTCTTAGCCCAAATAGAATCACTGCTACAAAAAGAGCTGTCTAAAACCTCCTTCGAAATAACAACTAAACTCTCCAACGAAATCCGAGAGCTTATCCAGAGGACAATCGCTCTTGAAGATAGAATGGACACCACTACCATAGTCCTTGAATCCCACGAAAAAGATATAGAACAACTACACGAAGAGATACATTTTCTTCATGATAAGCTAGAAGATGTTGAAAATAGGGCACGACGAGACAACATACGCATCTGTGGAGTCCCTGAATCCATCAAAGATCTACAATCAAAAGTGACCGCGCTGTTCCAGGAGCTCTGCCCGAACATCCCAATCGATTGATTGGAACTCGATAAGAGTTCAGAGCCCTACGAGCACCAAATCCAAATGGTCCTCCAAGGGATGTCATGTTAAAACTCCACTTCCACCATACTAAAGAGCAACTGATGCGCACAGCTCGATCTTCCCGCAAACTAACATTCCATGGCTTTGACTATCAGTTATTTCCCGATCTGGCACCATCTACACTGTCCAAGAGGAGAGCCCTTAAACTGTACCTGTCTATCCTGCAACAGTTAAAGATACAGATGGGGCTTTCCATTTAAACTGACTTTTTCATTCAAGATAAAGTACACACTATTTTATCACCGGAGGGTGCCCGGCGCTGCTTCAAAGAATTAAACCTACAACAGCCCCCACCCCAGCCGGGCTCCACAGCCTCAGCTCCCACATTCCCCTCACCTCCAAAATCCACACTTGGAGTCGGAAAGAAAAACGCCACAACCTCCTGAATGAATCCACAACCCCCTGGAGTCGTATCTATGAAAGACTTTTGAGTTAGCAAGACGTCAGATTTTCTCTTGCAGACTTTTTCTTTCACCAGTTGGGAACATCTTGTTGTATTACCGTGAGTTAAATTCACCTCAAGACTATACACATGAGTTTCTATCCGAAGAACAAGATGACAGAAACACGACAGACCTTCTCTGGACGGTGGATCTTTGGGAGATCGGAAAAAACTCTCCTCCTAAATAGATCGCTACTTTCTAACGAAATACCAATCAATAATTACAGTTAGCTTTTGACCTGTTATATGTTTTGCTCCTCTACTTGGATCTACACCCTCCTCCCCCATCCTCTCTGCTTTCCCTCCGCCCCCCCCCCCCACCACCACCACCATTCCCTCCCTTCTTAGGGTCTTCCCGACCTTCTTTTATTTTCACCTACAAAGACTATACGCCACCCTAATTCGGAGCTGATGTGGCTTTCTACTTGTACACCACCTTGTAACTATGAAGAGTTTATTACTTGTTACCACTGAGAGAATACCACCCATTACACCTAGCACTAATAGTATATGTTGGCCATAGTACATAGTGTGCCTGCAAGAAACCCATTTCTCCAGTAACTCTACTCTGCGTTATCTTTCCCCCCAATATCCCACATTCTATTCAGCAAACGCTCCAACCAAAACTATAGGCGTCACCATCTGCTTCAATAAATCAGTCCCTTTCACACACGTATCTACCATTGCAGACCCTGAGGGTCGCTACCTATTACTAACAGGCTCCATTCAGGATGTCGCAGTAACTATCGTCTCCTACTACGCTCCAAATTCAAGACAAATCCAGTTTTTCACGAAACTTTTTGAATTGGTCGAGAACAAAATAGGCACTATAATTCTTTACGGTGACTCAAACTGCATTCTTGACCAGAGTCTGGATAGGAACTCAACCACTCTTCCAGCCCATTCCCCATTGCCCCAACACTCAATCTCACACAACTTTAAATCCCTCCTTCAACAATACCATTTAGTAGATACCTGGTGGGAACTAAACTCAACCACCAAAGACTATAAACACTTTTCAGCCCCACACTCTCTATACAGGAGAATAGACCACATTCTAGCTCCCGATACTTTCACACCTCAAATACTACAGTCTAAAATCCTATCAGTACCATGGTCTGACCCTAGCCAGTTATACATCACCTGTAACTCTCTGATGTCTAAACCAACAAACACATCTTGGATCCTTAATGACTCTCTTATCGATCCTTGAGGTTATATCCTTACTAACTCCACAATTGGAAGAATACTTTCAAATGAATAGCCCGTCTGCCTCCTCCGCCATTTCTCTTTGGGAAGCACACAAAGTAGTGATTCAAGGTCTTTTAATAGAAATAGCAGCCCGACGTAAATGGGAACGCATGTCGCAACAACTAAAATTAGAACAACAAGTCTCTCAACTTGAAGAAGTAACCAAAAAATATCCATCTAAAAATAATCTCCAAGCACTATCTCAAGCTAAAACGGAACTAGATCTTTAACTTACAGATTCAATAGAACAGAAAATACGTTGGTCCCGACAGCGTTTTTAGGCACTCAACAATAAACCTTCCACGCCTGTAGCCCGTAGACTACGCTCACACCCCAGTACAAGCTCCTTTTACAAATTACGCACAAACCAAAATGGAATTACGGCAAATACAAACACAATAACGCAGGAATTCCAAAAGTTCCTAGTCAAATTGTACTCACAACAACGTGCCCTCCCAAGTAATGAAATCACCTCTTATCTCCAAGAAATACTACTACCAACACTTAAAGAAACATTCCTTGACAACCTATAATCTAAAATTACCCATTAAGAGGTTATTTATGCCATTAAAGCATTAAAACCCAATAAAAGACCTGGCCCAGATGGCTTCTCAACCCCATATTACGAGAATTTTTCACCAATCCTGTGCTCTTATCTGGCCAATTACTAAAATGCAATGAGAGATGGTCACCGAGTAGGCCAGACAGCCCTCCTGGCCTCGATATCAATGATACCTAAGCCAGACAGAGACTTGTTAGATAAACAAAACTACCACCCCATTTCCTTAATAAATGTGGACGTAAAACTTCTCACCACAATCCTTGCGACGCGATTAAATATGGCCCTTCCTTCACTAGTTGATAAAGATCAAGTAGGATTTGTCCCAGGCTGTCAGGCCCCTGATAGTATTAGAAGAATAATCGACCTCACCCACCTCTGTAGAACCAGAGGGATCCCAGCTATGCTTCTATCCCTAGACATACATAAAGCGTTCGACACTTTAGGCTGGGATTACTTATTCTTGGTCCTCGACAGGTGGGGGTTTGCTGGCGAGTTCCTCACATGGCTACGGATACTATATGCCCACCCTAAGGCCTTTGTACGCTATAGGGGCTTCTGCTCCGATACATTTCCGATCCATCGGGGGACACGACAGGGTTGCCCACTATCCTCACTACTATTTATCCTGGGCATGGAACCACTGGCTATTAAAATTCATAACAATTTCGATATAAAAGGAATCAAAATCGCTTTAGTTCACCACAAACTCTCAATGTTTGCAGATGACTTATTACTGCTTATATCCTCCCCACACACTACCATACCCAACCTCATGGCAGAGCTATCCAGATTCGGGTCAATCTCAGGCTTAACAATCAACCATACAAAATCCAAAGCGTTCAACCTCACACTATTACCTGAGTCGGTAGATTTGCTCCAGACGAACTTCCCCTTTCAGTGGGTGACAGGCTCTCTGGGCTACCTGGGCATCCAACTGACAAACTCCTATACATCTCTATATAGTCAAAACTACATTCCCTTTACCCTTACGTTCTACAGCAAATTATAGACCCATCTCTTTGATAAATTGCGACATAAAAATATATTCAAAATTAATAGCCCAGTGATTATTAAATGTGCTCCCACAAATTATCCATAGCGACCAAGTGGGCTTTACAAAGGGTAGGCAGGCATCAGATGGGACCAGGAGGGTGCTCAACTTACTTTCAGTGGCGGAGGTGAACCACGCGCCGTCCCTGATTTTGGCTTTGGACGCAGAAAAAGCCTTTGATAGGCTCCACTGGGGGTTCGCCTTCGCCACTTTGGAAAAGTTTGGCTTCAGGGGAGACATCCTCAGAGCCATCGATGCTTTATATAGCTCACCATCCACAGAGGTTTTGGTAGATGGCACCCTCTCAAGAAATTTCAAAATAACAAATGGTACCCACCAGGGGTGCCCCCTGTCCCCACTATTGATTACATTAATTATGGAGCCATTTGCTGAATCTATCAGACTAAATTCTAGAATCAAAGGGATCCCTGCAGGTCTTAGACACCATAAAATCAGCCTATTCGCTGATGACGTCTTATTATTACTCACTGACCCCTTATCTTCATTGAGAGATATGTGAGACAATCCAACAGTTTAGTAAGGCATCATACTACAGGCTAAATATAGATAAGTCACAGATTCTGGGAATAAATATAGACACATCTTTAAAAGACAACATCAAAAAAGAATTTCCCTTCCAGTGGCAGGGGAAAACTATCCCCTACTTGGGAATCAAATTGTGCTCTCCATCAATGATATAATCTCTGCCAATTTCTCCCCCTTATTAGAAGAACTCCAAACGGAACTGAAAAATCTTGAGACTAAAGAACCGTTGTGGTTAGGTCGAGTTTCTCCTATATAAAATGTTAATCCTGCCCAAAATCTTTTATTGTTTCCCACTCTCACCCTACCGATCTCCAGGATGGAAATTTCTAAATTTCAAAAAACAACTCTCTAACTTTGTATGGGTAGGAAAGAGGCCTAGAGTAGCTGCATCTATCCTATACCTCAACAGAAAACAAGAGGGCCTGGGGGTACCCAACCTGTGGTCTTACCTACATGCGATCAGCAATAACCAAATCAGACATTGGGTGGGGGGAGCTACAGGCCCAGGCTGGCTTCAAATTGAATCTCATCTTCTTGACAATAAGCCTTTTAAATCTCTCCTCCTGGCCTCCCTTCTTAGTTCTCTAATACCCTCACAAAAAACCAGAGACCAAAAAGGGAAAGACAACTTTAAAATTCCTCCTACTACCCTTGAATTCTTTATCCCCAACCTGTGCCTGAAATCTTGGGTGGAGAGAGGCATAACAAATGTAGAAGACCTGATACAGGGAGATGGCATTATTCCCTTCCACACCCTAACGAAACACTACCCTATACCAGCGCAAGAATTCTTTAAATACCTCCAGATCCGTTCCCTTCTTCAAAGCTCTCAACTCTGGAAGGTGAACATACCAAATGAAAATAAAAGGATTCTTAATGGCTCCGTTCCGCTGTCTCGATCCCTTGTGAGAACATGTTATGATGCCCTCTCTGGTGATATGAGAGAAACAAAAAAAGTTCATCTTCTCAACTGGGAGAAAGACACAGGAGGGAGAAATTCACCAAATCAATGGATCTCAGCATTTGAGTGGGCTAACAAATCAACCCTCAATACAAATGTTCTCAAGGTCCACATAATAGTGTTGACCAGATGGTATTATACCCTGGTGACCCTAGCTAGAGCCTTTTCTAATACAAGAGATACCTGCTGGAGGCAGTGTGGCCTCCCGGGCAGTATATACCACATCTTCTGGAGCTGCCCAAAACTTACGCTGTTCTGGGACGAAGTCTTTTCCCTCATAGGGAAAATTACAAAAAAAAGTTACTATTAAATCCCCGAGAATAGCAATTCTCCTACTAGACAGCAGGAAGCTTCCTATCCAATCGAGGAAGATCGCATGCTACATCCTCCTTGCTGCCAAACTACTAATATCTAGAAAGCGGAAAACTGAGGTGTCTCCTACCATAAATGATTTAATCCAGACAATATCAGACCACAGTATATATGAAAAACTCTATGCCCAAAAGAATGGAGGCTTTTCGGCTTATCTAAATAAATGGAACCCATGGCTTCATCTGTTCCCCAACTAACCACTTTTCATTCCCCCTCCCTCAACCCCGTAAAAAGGTTCACTCAAGTGTTTTTTTTTCTTTTTTTTACTTCTTTTCTGTGTCCTTTTGCTTTATACTTGCTGAAAAATAAAGATACGTCAATGTTCTGAATATACACAGAAGATAGATATGTTTAGTTAATGTACGTAACGTTCCATTCTCACAAGAACAGAAGATATGTACTTGTGTTGCAACTCCTTGCAAGTATGTACAATTGTTACTTTATTCCTGTTATCTGCTGTAATGCTACTAAAGATAAAACCAATAAAAATCTAATGGTTAAAAAAACTACATTCCCTTTCTTCGCAAAACAAGGTTACTCCTGGAAAGTTGGAGGCGATATCATATTTCCTGGATTGGGAGAGCTAACGCCTTAAAGATGTCATTTCTCCCTAAACTATTATACTATTTTAGAGCTCTCCCGGTACGGGTGCCTGGATACATGCTGAAGACTCTTCAGCAAATGTCCCTCAGATTTGTGTGGGCTGGCAGTATTCCCAGGGTCCCACGATCTACCTTATACAGACACAGACGAAAAGGAGGTTTGGGAGTTCCTAATTACTCGAAATATTACCAGGCGGCCCAGGTGGTTCAACTAGCCCTCCTGCACTCCTCCTCAAACACTCCTCTTTGGGTATCACGGGAAGCAACAGAAATGCATCCCCTTACTATCGATTCCATTTTATGGATACCACCTAAACATAGACCCCCGATCAGCAACCCTGTCATTAACCATTCCCTTCATATCTGGGACTCCATAAAGTACTCAGGAAAACTAATATCTCCCCACCTACTTCTCACGCCACTCTTGCAAAACCCTATGTTTATACCAGGAATGGAATCGCCCCAGTTGTTTAAGAATTGGACGAAGTCAGGCCTCATCAAATTATACCATCTGCTCTCAATAAATGGGCTCACCCCTTTTCCCACTCTACAGGAAAAATATAACTTACCACCTTCGGAAATATTCTGATACCTGCAGTTAAAACATTTTATATCCTCTCTCCTTAAGAACACAAGTTCTCCACTGACCTTAACCACATTTGAGTGATATTGTCATAAATACACGCATGCAAGAGGCCTTATTTCGCAGATTTACTCGGACTTGGTGCATTCCTCCTATTGCTCTCAATTGCCGTACATAACGCGTTGGGAAAGGGACCATGGCAAAACTATCCAAAGAGGAGTGGACTCAGATATTGGAGTCAACCAACAACAGCGCCAGAAACATATTAATGCTAGAAACTTCATTAAAAAATTTATTGCACTGGTATTTAACCCCACATAGAGTAGCCCATGCAATACCCAGACGCTCTCCCAACTGCTTTCGCAGATGTCTAGCTTCGGGAGATATGCTCCACATATGGTGGTCCTGTCCTCGGGTCAAGAGACTATGGATTCGAGTTTACTCCCTAATATATTCAGTCACAGTCCACAACATCCGCAAAGACCCTTGGGAAGCACTGTTAAATAAACGCATAAACACTATCCCTCCTGACTCAAGAAAGCTAATATCCTTTTTTTTTCTGGCCACAAAGCAAGTCATTGCGCATTCGTGGCGCAAAGCTTCCTTGGACTTCACTAAGGTTAAACGTAGGATGGACTGGTATCTGATAAATGAAAAGCTGACCTCTATCCTAGCCGACAGACATGAGAAATTCTTAAACATATGGTCCCCATGGCTAGATTATTCCTACCCATCGCAAAACAATAGATTTCTAGCCTCCCTGTAAACGTATACGAGAACTATAACGATCAACCTCTGTCACACTATCACTTTACAGCCCAAAACCGCCCTCAACAGCATCTACCCCATGGGAACAAAAACTCCTTCTGTCTCAGGTGTTATCCCTCCCCCTTCTCTAGCTTTCCCTATCTCTTTCCTATTTCCCCTAAACTCAGGTTAGGCCCTGGCCAGGCCGTTAGTATCCTGTTACTGTTAATCAACAGTCTAGATTCCAGATTGGGCCGGGATACTGGGAGGGAGGATTGCTCAAACATGCCTACTAGGTGCGCTCTCTTCTCTCTTTCTCCCGATCCATACCATTACAAACAGCTTCTGTGATATATTAATGAGACTGTGATGCATTTCATTAAATGTTTATTACAATATTGTAAAATTTGAAAACTTCAAATAAAAATTTACAGTATTAAAATTTTTCTGACCTGGAAACCATGGGTATTATACCAAAATAACCCTCATAACGTATTTGACACATGCTCAAGATTTTGACACCTTAATACTTATACGCAGACTAACATTCAAGGCAGAAACGTTTTGTTGACGTGTTCTTTTCTATTCTGTTGTTATGTTCAATTTACTCACATTTAATACACGAGGATGTATCGGAGCCGCAACATAGTACCCTGGTTACTATGGAGCTAAACAGTTAGCAATTTCCATACACAAGTATAAAAATGGTAATAAATTAGTCAGACAACCCCACCTTTTGACCCCTAATCTAGACTCGATCTTGTTGAGTCATCAGTATCTACCATAGCGCTTGGTTCTTCTTTTATACACAAGAAGGAGATCAGATGCTCACTTGACCCACTTAGGACACACACATACAATTATCGCCCTATAACGCTTTGCACCTTACTGAGGGTTAACATAATAGGAAACTCACACTCATAGCTCCACTTTCATTATTATTTCTAATTAAACTGAGCAATATCCGCACCTTGTCAAACTGTATACTTGTTTTGTACATAGGACCTGCGAGTCCAAACCTTTTGTATATTGAAGTTGCTTGACATTAATGCTCCTCCCACCTCGAATATTATATTCTCATTTCTCAATAATAAGAGATTGTTTAAAAAAAGAAAACACTGGCGATGTTCCAGCATTTTTCTTGCGCTGCGAGGCGAGTGTTTTCACTTGCTCTTACAGCGCAAGAGAGAATATAACATCAGTGGGAATCCACCCTTATATGAATTGGATGGTTGCAGGACTGAAAGGGTTAATGTCTGGTATGTTCTGTCCTGTCTGGAAAATGTATCGTATTGTATGTATCGGTTGTGGTTACGTGATGGTATTATGGATGGACATGTGAATTGTACAATTACCCCATGAGTCCCACCGAGAGATTATAAGTGTGAACTGTGATTTCTACAACTTTTCAGCAACTGTTATGCAACTGTTAGTGACTTTATGCAAACATTTAAGTAAATGGACAAGATCGACCATTTCTGTTTTTGTTCCAAAATATATGCTTCTGGTTTTGGACTACTTTATTCATTTGCAAGATTTAGCCCTGGAGAAGGAATGGTGGCATCACGAGTGAAAACTGCACTTAAGGTAACCTTTGGTTACTACCCCTGTGATCTCCCACAGCGGTAATGTGACCGGGTCCAGAGCTACCCTTAGTGGGAGGAGATGGTAGAGCCCCGTGACAAGGCCTTTCTCTACTCTACTGTCTCCTCGGCTGTGAGCCTGCTCCTTGGATGCTGTAGTAGCATACGGTATATCTCCTAGAATGCATCTGTATGCCAAACACACTGATACTTATCAGGAAGGGAGGGATATATCCCACCCTGACATTAACTACAGAGAGTGGCACAAGCAAACCACCACCTGCCACCTCAATAGTAGGGGAGGGGCATGTATCACCATCAAGCGCATTATTATAGTGATGCTTTGTTAGCTACCAGAAGCTATACAGTACTTTGCTGTTTTTGTAGGACAGTACTTCCATCTGACATCAACATGAAATTCTATACATATAACACACAATGCATTCAAATCCATTAAATACTTCAATCATAATACAGGAATCAGCAAATAATGCTATTTACAAACATTTTACATGATGTCCACAAGAGCAGGCCTACTCCTATCATTTGACATGTTACTGGAAGAAGCAACTCTCCATTCCACCTTGCATGCATATGGGGCAAATGTTTAGCGGAATGTTTCAGAGGGTCCCACTGAACCAATCATACATGGTGTGAGCCAATTCTAAGTCTTTTAACAGAGTATCACTGTAGGGGCAGAAAATGTAGCTGTCCTGAGACAGATGTAGATGACTTCTCATCAACCCATTGGGTTAAGATTTAAGTGGATGATATTGTTTTTTTCTGCTTTTTCAACTGTAGCATTCCTGAAATATTTTGTAGCAGTAATAACCTTCGATAGCATTTCAATCTAGATCGTTACCTTTGGAATGGTATGTCCATGAAACGTGATGTCTCTTACAGGGGAATGTGGAAGATTCATAGGCAAAACATCACTAAACCTCTGGATTTCATGAATAACGGCATCTGTATACGGCATCTTGCTGCGGTCTTCAATATTTGGGCATCGATTGACCCCAATTACTCGATCAATCTCCTCATGAAGTTTTGCTGCAGAACAAAGAAGCCAAAACAACCAAATTATATCATACAGTGGCAATCAAAGTTATTCAACCCCCGTTGCAAATTACATCTATTTGAAAAATTTACAAACTTTCAGTTGTTTGAAAAAAATAATTGAAATAGTTTAGCACAACTACTACAAAATGCCCCTTTTAATGACTATTGCAGTTTCAGAATTATTCAACCCCCTGAATAGAACCCCTCATAAGACACTTGATGCAATTAATCTAGGGCTTCATTAGTTGCATTAGGTGTGCTTAAGATAAAGCACATAAAATACCTGACATTTGATTGCATGTTAGAAATATAATTATGTCACATATAAAAACATTAAAAAAACACAGAACATGGCCATATACTTACCGACTAAGGAGGGCAGATAGGTATATCCTCTCAACATGCAGGTAGCAGACTACCAAATGAGGGAGCTAGTTACACCTGTGAGGGACACCGATGAAACAGCGACTCACACAGCCTCTTAATATAGAGGGGGTAGCTGTTTGGTGTATACTCCCACACAGAGTAGATACAAAGTGTCAGACCTTCTGATACATGTAGTTCACCATGCAGACCAGCAATCTTTTAATGACGACATAATAGTTCGGCGGGTTGCCCTGCACCTCCAAAAGTGGACTGCCCCCCTCTGGCGTTTTAAAGCCACACTGCATGTGAATAATAGATAATAAATGTGAGGTATTAGTTGGATTTAGGCCCAGAACATGGCCATATACTTACTGACTAGAGCAACCCAACAAGAAACCACTTTTTATATTAGTTGTGTTGAGGTATTTAAGTTGTTCTTGTTTAATTTTTTTTTTGCAAACAGCTGAAAGTTTGTAGATGTGGCAATAATCCTAATTTGCAATGGGGACTGAAAAAGTTTGCAACTGTAAATATGTATGAGGAGAATGAGTGCAAAATATACCACCATATAATATACCTTCAATCTCAGGATATTTAAGTATGATGAGAAGACCATGTCTTAGCGTGGTACTGACTGTCTCCGTTCCAGCAAAAAATATTTGTAGCACCGACATCAGCAAATTTTTTGTGTTGAATTCAGAGTTGGGGTTCTGTTTCTCCTGAGTATGAAAGTCAGATTGAAAATTAAAATCAAAGCCATCAAAAACAAGGTATATAAAGGCGCTTAAAAAGTATACTAAAATCTAAATGTATTGAATACCTATTAAAATATTTAATGTTAGGATATCCTGATGCAGACATAACCACCTATGCACTGTAAATCATTGTAAATAAATGAAATAATCATGATCCATAAATACTAGAGATGAGCGAGCAACAAAATGCTCGGGTGCACGTTAGTCGAGTCAAACTTCCCGCAATGCTCGAGGGTTCGTTTCGAGTAACGAACCCCATTGAAGTCAATGGGCGACCCAAGCATTTTTGTATGGGACCTATGCTCCGCTAAGGTTTTCATTTGTGAAAATCTGGGAAATTCAAGAAAGTGATGGGAACGACACAGCAACGGATAGGGCAGGCGAGGGGCTACATGTTGGGCTGCATCTACAGTTCCCAGGTCCCACTATTAAGCCACAATAGCAGCAAGAGTGCCCCCCCCCCCAACAATTTTTATTTCTGAAAAATCCTCATTAGCAATGGATACCTTAGCTAAGCACCATACTACCTCCAACAAAGCACAATCACTGCCTGCATGACACTCCGCTGCCACTTCTCCTGGGTAACATGCTGCCCAACCGCCCATTTCAGTAACAGTAGCAGTCAAGACAGGCCCCAGTAGCAATTCCAAAGCAGCAGTATAGGGGGAGCACAGTATTAGTTCCATTTCAGTAGTAGTAGCAGTCTAGACAGGCCCCAGTAACATATCACTAGCAGCAGTATAGGGGGAGCACAGTATTAGTTCCATTTGAATAGTAGCAGCAGTCTAGACAGGCCCCAGTAACATATCACTAGCAGCAGTATAGGGGGAGCACAGTATTAGTTCCATTTCAGTAGTAGTTGCTGTCTAGACAGGCCCCAGTAACATATCACTAGCAGCAGTATAGGGGGAGCACAGTATTAGTTCCATTTCAGTAGCAGTAGCAGTCTAGACAGGCCCCAGTAACATATCCTTAGCAGCAGTATAGGGGGAGCACAGTCTTTGTTCCATTTCAGTAATAGTAGCAGTCAAGACAGGCCCCAGTAACAATTCCGAAGCAGCAGTATAGGGGGAGCACAGTATTAGTTCCATTTCAGTAGTAGTAGCAGTCAAGACAGGCCACAGTAACATTCCCGTTGCAGCAGTTTAGGGAGATAACAGTCTCTTTCACATTTCAGTAGTTGCAGTATAGACAAGGCCCCAGTGACATTTATGTAGCAAAAGTGTAGGCCAACCCCACACACCTTGCTGTACCATGAGTGCAGGCGAAGCCCATAAAAATTACTAGGATTACACTGTAGGCGAGGGCCCAAAAAAATTGGTGTACCAACAGTACTAATGTACCTCAGAAAAATTGCCCATGCCCAACCAACAGGGCAGGTGAAACCCATTAATCGCTTTGGTTACTGTGGCTTAATTTGTAACTAGGCCTGGAGGCAGCCCAGTTAAAATAAAAATTGGTTCAGGTGCAAGTTTCAATGCTTTAATGAGAATTGAAACGTATAAACATTGTTTACAAAAGTAATATGACTGAGCCTTGTGGGCCTAAGAAAAATTGCCCGTTCGGCGTGATTACGTGAGGTTTCAGGAGGAGGAGCAGGAGGAGGAGGATGAATATAATACACAGATTGATGAATCTAAAAGGTCCCCGTTTTGTATGGTGATAGAGAACGATGCTTCCATCCGCGGGTGCAGCCTACATATTGTTTAGGTACCGCTGCTGTCCGCTGGTGGAGAAGAGAAGTCTGGGGAAATCCAGGCTTTGTTCATCTTTATGAGTGTAAGCCTGTCAGCACTGTCAGTTGACAGGTGGGTACACTTATCTGTGATGATTCCCCCAGCCGCACTAAACACCCTCTCTGACAAGACGCTAGCCGCAGGGCAAGCAAGCCCCTCCAGGGCAAACAGCGCGAGTTCAGGCCACATGTCCATCTTCGACACCCAGTAGTTTTACGGAGCAGAGGAGTCACGGAGGATGGTCGTGCGATCGGCTACGTACTCCCTTACCGTCCTTTTACAGTGCTCCCGCCGACTCAGCCTTGACTGGGGAGCGGTGACAGAGTCTTGCTGGGGAGCCATAAAGCTGGCAAAGACCTTGGAGAGTGTTCCCCTGCCTGCGCTGTACATGCTGCCTGATCTCAGCACCTCCCCTGCTACCTGGCCCTCGGAACTGCGCCTTCTGCCACTAGCGCTGTCGGATGGGAATTTTACCATCAGTTTTTCCACCAGGGTCCTGTGGTATAGCATCACTCTCGAACCCCTTTCCTCTTCGGGTATGAGAGTGCAAAGGTTCTCCTTATACTGTGGGTCGAGCAGTGTATACATGTACACCCAGTAATCCGTAGTGGCCAGAATGCGTGTAATGCGAGGGTCAAGAGAAAGGCATCCTAACATGAAGTCAGCCATGTGTGCCAGGGTACCTGTACGCAACACATGGCTGTCCTCACTAGGAAGATCACTTTCAGATCCTCCGATGACAGGCAAGCAGCATTGGTACCCCTAGCAGTGGGCCCGGCTGTCTCTTCCCCCTGCTCCTTCTCAGGTTTCTCCCCCCCCCCCCCTCCACCTCCTCTTCCTCCTCCTCAACGCGCTGAGATATAGACATGAGGGTGCTCTGACTATCCAGCAACATACTGTCTTCCCCCGCCTCCAATTCCAAGCGCAAAGCGTCTGCCTTTATGCTTTGCAGGGAACTTCTCAAGAGGCATAGCAGAGGAATGGTGACGCTAATGATTGCAGCATCCCCGCTCACCATCTGGGTAGACTCCTCAAAGTTTCCAAGGACCTGGCAGATGTCTGCCAACCAGGCCCACTCTTCTGTAAAGAATTGAGTAGGCTGACTCCCACTACGCCGCCCATGTTGGAGTTGGTATTCCACTATAACTCTACGCTGCTCATAGAGTCTGGCCAACATGTGGAGCGTAGAGTTCCACCATGTGGGCACGTCGCACAGCAGTCAGATTAAACCAATGTTGCAGGGTCCGCAGGGTGGCAGCGTCCGTGTTGGACTTGCGGAAATGTGCGCTGACCCGGCGCACCTTTCCAAGCAGGTCTGACAAGTGTGGGTAGCTTTTCAGAAACCGCTGAACCACCAAATTAAAGACGTGGGCCAGGCATGGCACGTGCATGAGGCTGCCGAGCTGCAGAGCCGCCACCAGGTTACGGCCGTTGTCACACACGACCATGCCCGGTTGGAGGTTCAGCGGCGAAAGCCAGCGGTCGGTCTGCTCTGTCAGACCCTGCAGCAGTTCGTGGGCCATGTGCCTCTTCTCTCCTAAGCTGAGTAGTTTCAGCACGGCCTGCTGATGCTTGCAACCGCTGTGCTGCCACGCCGCGCGACACCGACTGCTGGCGACGTGCTGCTGCTGACACATCTTGATTGCGAGACAGAGGTTGCGTAGGAGGAGGAGGAGGGTGGTTTAGTGGAGGAAGCATACACCACCACAGATACCAGCACCGAGCTGGGGCCCGCAATTCTGGGGTTGGGTAGGACGTGAGCGGTCCCAGGCTCTGACTCAGTCCCAGCCTCCACTAAATTCACCCAATGTGCCGTCAGGGAGTTATAGTGGCCCTGCTCGCCTGTGCTTGTCCACGTGTCAGTTGTTAAGTGGACCTTGCCAGTAACTGCATTGGTGAGGGCGCGTACAATGTTGCGGGAGACGTCGTCCTGCAGGGCTGGGACGGCACATCGGGAAAAGTAGTGGCGACTGGGAACCGAGTTCCGCGGGGCCGCTGCCGCCATCATGTTTTGGAAAGCCTCTGTTTCCACAAGCCTATATGGCAGCATCTCCAGGCTGATCAATGGCTATGTGCACGTTTACCGCTTGAGCATGCCGGTGCGTGGCGGCGTACTTGCGCTTGCGCTCAAACAGTTGCGCTAGAGACGTCTGGACGCTGCGCTGAAAGACATTGCTGTATTGGGCCGAGGACAGCGGAGGTGAGGGTGTGGGTGCAGGCCGGGAGACGGTCGTGCCTGTGTCCTGAGAGGGGGGTTGGATCTCAGTGGCAGGTTGGGGCACAGGGGGAGAGGCAGTGTTGCGACACGGAGGCGGTGAACGGCCTTCGTCCCACCTTGTGGGGTGCTTGGCCATCATATGCCTGCACATGCTGGTGGTGGAGAGGCTGGTGGTGGTGGCTCCCCGGCTGATCTTGGCGCGACGAACCTTTTAAAATATAGTATTTTTTTCCAATTTTGGGAAAAAGCCCACTGCCTATATAGCCTGTATATGGATTTCCCTGTTGGAGGATGACTGTGATTATTGAAAGCACAGTGCAGCCAGAAAAAATTATGCGCAACGCTGCAGTAACACCTAGCTGGGTAATAGTGAGCGACTACTACCACCAGCAGACACGCAGTAAACTGAACACGGTCACAGGCAGCCCAAAGATTTTTTTTTCCAATTTTTTTGAAAAACGCCCACTGCCTATATAGCCAGTATATCTCTTTCCCTGTACCACTGTGTCTGCCTCAGCAGTACTGCCCAATACTCAGTAAAATGACTGCAGACTAATGACGCTATGGTCTGCACGCCTGATATACAAATAAAAAAAAAAATGTGCAAAACTGCTAAAAGCAGCCTCAACAGTACTGCACACGGTCAGATGTAGCCCTAAGAAGGACCGTTGGGGTTCTTGAAGACGAAGATAACAGCCTAACACTCTCCTTATAGCAGCTATAGCAGGACGGCACTTTCCCTAATGCATCTCAGCGTGCATCTGTGGCGAGCCGCGGCCGGCCCCAGTTTATATACTCGGGTGTCACCTGATCTCCCCAGCCAGTCACTGCAGGGGGGTGGGATAGGGCTGGAACTTCACAGGAGGAAGTTGTAATGCCTTCCCTGTGTTTCTATTGGCCAGAAAGCGGCGCAAACTTTTCTGGGAAGAAAATGGAAGTGACTCGAACACCGCGTGGTGCTCGTCTCGAGTAACGAGCATCTCGAGTACCCTAATGCTCGAGTACACTCGCTCATCTCTAATAAATACTAAAATCTAACATGCCTGAATACAGGATTCCTATCAAATATATATATATACATATACATATATGCTTTTCCAAAATTCATATGATTATCTCCAAGTGCGAAAGGCAGTAGAAATTAATCCATTTAAATATCACCAGGTTTTGTAGCAAATGCATATAGTAATTCATGACTGGCAATTAATTTAAAATGAAAGCATTCTTAAGAAATGTGCCCATTATTATCTCCTCTGACTGGTGAAAGTCACTCATCATAATAAGCCATATTTCTATCTACTTCTTACATCCATGTTTAAATAATTAAAAAGTCATAACATATATTTAAGTAATAAAAACTTCTAAATGTCCCACTCCAATGAGTTTCCAGATATCATCACTTGTTAATAACTCCAATGCTAACTACCGGACTTCCCACTGATGTACTAACACCAGACAGGACAGGTGTTGAGGGCCCACTGGTAATGGCGGTAAACCTCATAAGCTAGAGTTCACATTTGTAACAAGTCAAACACCATTTCAATAAGTGTATACTTGCTGTTCTAATTTATGCTCTTATAGATCACCATGGTATCGGTTTCAACAGAGATACTTGTATTCATTGAGGAAAATCTGTACCTCCAAGATGGCGATGATATATAAACTTTCAAGCACTTCTGCCATATAGTCTATGCCTGCTAAAACACAATACACTATACGCCTTGAGATTCTAATTTTTGTACCAGATCTGGACTTAAAGGGGTTGTTCAGCAGCGAAATCGAAAAAAAAAATTTTCAATAGACCCCTGCATTATGCCCTGTTAAAAAGAATGCATTTGTTAGTTTTTAAAAATAACATTTCGCTTACCTGCATCCCCGTTCTGCCGCTTTGAAGATTTCTTCTTCTATTCTTCTTTTAAAGATGGCGCCGCTGGTCTTCTCCCACGGTGCACCACGGGTCTTCTCCCATGGTGCACCGTGGATTTTCTTCTTCTTTCTTGCGTTCCACTGCCGATACAGCCACCTCATTGGCTGAGCGGCACCACGTGACGGAGGCTGAGCTACGATGACGACGCACAGACCAGCTCTCCGGCGCCAGCGCGCCGGAGCGGCCCCATTCACCAGGCAGAAGACCGGCCAGCGCAAGCGCGTCTAAAGCAGCCAGAAGACACAGAAATTAGTCGGAGCCATGGAGACTGGGACGCCAGCAACGGAGTGGGTAAGTGAATAACTTCTGTATGGCTCATATTTAATGCACGATGTACATTACAAAGTGCATTAATATGGCCATACAGAAGTGTATGACCCCACTTGCTGCCGCGGGACAACCCCTTTAAGGGAATGGAAAGTGAGGGGTGTGAAATTATTGAATGATGTAATATCTATAAATGCTATGAGAACATTTTCAGATCTCTTACAACTTATCAATGAAAGAAATTTATACCTACTACAGAATAAGGTCTGTTTTTTTTGCAAAAATCACCTATTCATAAAATTCTTCTTCCTAGCACAATTATCCACAAAACAGAGTCAACAGAGAATGTAGATAAATCATAAACCAGGCTATTCTACAATATAATGACAGATAATAAAAATCTGAAGAAAAGTTGGGAGAGGGAGTTGGGAGAAACAATATTTGTTGAAGCTTGGGAAAAGGCATAAAGAATGTCTCTAAAATCTACCAAAGGCTTGGGGATACTAGAAATCCAAAAAAAATTGCAAATAAGATGGTAATATTCCCCTTAATTGCTAGACAGTAGATTAAAAAGCGGAAATGGTCTATGCTGGAGGCAGTGCGGGCAGTTAGGCTCCCTATTGCATATAGTCTGGTTCTGTCCCAAATTAAAATTATTCTGGGTAGAAATCCTTAAAATTTTTCATGGTGTCCTAGGATGTGGTGCCAGCAGAGATGCCAACTTAATACTACTTTAAATAGGCTCGGAAAGTTTCCTTCCATGTACTAGGTACTTGCTTTGCCACTCCTTAATGACCGCAAAGACAATAATTTCACAAATCTTTCTGAATACCATGATATTGTAATGTATATTCATCTCTACAAAAACTTTAATAAAAATCTAATGTGGAAAAAAAATAAAATCATCAAAATCCTAAAACAAAAATACATGTATGGTATCACTACATCCATAAAAATCCTATTTTTATCCCGCACGGTGAATATCTTCCGAAAAAAAATTAGGAATGTCAGAAATGCGCTTTTCTGGTCATTCTGTCTCCAAGAAAAAATGCAATACAAAGCGATCAAAAAGTTGCATGTATTCCAACACGGCACTAACACAAACTACAGGACAGCCCACAAAAAAATGAGTCCTTGCACAGAAAAATACAAAAAGTTATTGCACACAGAAGAAGGCGGCAGAAAATTAAAAAAAATTAAAGGTCTTTGAAAAAAAATAAAAGTAGTACAGCAAAAAAAAAAATCTACATTAGTTTTTGTATTTTAGTAATCGTACTGACTCATAGAATAAAGTTAGTTTGTGTGCCGTAGAAACAAGATGCATCGAAAGATGCCGGAATTTTTTTTTTTTTTCATTTTACTCCAGTTAGAACTTTTTAAAAGTTTTTTAGTACATTATATGGCACATTAAATAGTACCATTGAAAAACACAACCAGCCCCGCAAAAAATAAGCCTTCATACAGCGATGTTGATAGATAAATAAAGGAGTTACAATTTTTTAAAACGAAAAAAAAAAGCTTGGTCACTAAGGGGTTAAGTAATTTGAAAATCAGACGTGCTACTATTATTCAGTTTTACCAGTGGAATCAGCAGGTTTTAATTTTACAGAAACATATTAATTACTTTCATTTATAAACATTTTTTAAAAATGTGTTGCACGGTGTAAACGGCACGGCATACATTTGTTAAGACTGCCTGCATTTCAGAGACTCTAAATTAATTGCCTCCCATGAATTACTATGAGTGTTCGCTATGAAACCTAGTGATATTTATAATGAACTAGCGTACCCGTCGCGCGTTGCTGCGAAGACAGACATACATACATACATTCGTTTTTATATACCTAGATAACAACCAATCACAGCGCAGCTTTCAAGTTACCTCAGCGGTATAATATATAACAACCAATCACAGCACAGCAGCTTTCATGTTACCTCAGCAGTATAATATATAGCAACCAATCACAGCACGGCTTTCATGTTACCTCAGCGGTATAAGAAATAGCAACCAATCACAGCACAGCTTTCATTTTACCCCAGTAGTATAAGAAATAGCAACCAATCACAGCACAGCTTTCATTTTACCTCAGCATTCTCAATATCCAGCAATTGTCTTGCGAAACGTTCGGCGGATGTATCATTTTGTAGTTGAACACGCTTGCTCATTATGGCTTTTGCTTTTGTGCTTGAGATGGAAATCAAACGATCTTTGTCTGGGGGGCATAACTGTCGACGATGCTCGCACGCACGCCATTTATCATAGGATAGTTGTACTATGCCAGTAATCTTCCCAGGAGTGTACTTGACAACTTCCCAAAGTTTCATGGTGATTAGATGAATGGTGTAGTAGCGCCAAAAGGACAGACAGACAGACATACATTCCATTTTATATATATAGATGACATCAGGAAGTGAGAGAATTAGATTCCGTATGTAAAATTTGGACGCTAATTATTTTGCGCTTAGAATTGAATAATTGAGTTGGGACCCATTAACTTTTCCTATTTATGACATAATCAATGCTCATGCCAAATTTCAAGTTTCTATGATATTGGGAAGTGAGAAAATTAGATTCCGTATGTAAAATTTGGACGCTAATTCTTTTGCGCATAGAATTGAATAATCGAGTTGGGACCTATTAACCTTTCCTATTTATGACATAATCAATGCGCGTGCCAAATTTCAAGTTTCTATGACATTGGGAAGTGAGAAAATTAGATTCTGTACATAAAAATTTGGACGCTAATTCTTTTGCGCTTAGAATTGAATAATCGAGTTAGGACCCATTACCTTTTCCTATTTATGACATAATTAATGCTCGTGCCAAATTTCAAGTTTCTATGACATTGGGAAGCGAGAAAATTAGATTCCGTACGTAAAATTTGGACGCTAATTCTTTGGCGGTTAGAATTGAATAATCGAGTTGAGACCCATTAACTTTTCCTATTTAAGTCATAATCAATGCTCGTGCCAAATTTCAAGTTTCTATGATATTGGGAAGCGAGAAAATTAGATTCCGTACGTAAAATTTGGACGCTAATTCTTTAGCGCTTAGAATTGAATAATCGAGTTAGGACCCATTAACTTTTCCTATTTATGACATAATCAATGCTCGTGCCAAATTTCAAGTTTCTATGACATTGGGAAGCGAGAAAATTAGATTCCGTACGTAAAATTTGGACGCTAATTCTTTTGCACTTAGAATTGAATAATCGAGCTAGGACCCATTAACTTTTCCTATTTATGACATAATGAATGCTCGTGCCAAATTTCACGTTTTTATGACATCGGGAAATGAGAAAATTAGATTCCGTACGTAAAATTTGGACGCTAATTCTTTTGCGCTTAGAATTGAATAATCGAGTTGGGATCCATTAACTTTTCCTATTTATGACATAATCAATGCTCGTGCCAAATTTCAAGTTTTTATGACATTGGGAAATGAGAAAATTAGATTCCGTACGTAAAATTTGGACGCTAATTCTTTGGCGCTTAGAATTGAATAATCGAGTTGGGACCTGTTAATTTTTCCTATTTATGTCATAATCAATGCTCGTGGCAAATTTCAAGTTTCTATGATATTGGGAAGCGAGAAAATTAGATTCCGTACGAAAAATTTGGACGCTAATTATTTGGCGCTTAGAATTAAATAATCGAGTTGGCACCCATTAACTTTTCCTATTTATGACAAAATTAATGCTCGTGCCAAATTTCAAGTTTCTATGACATTGGAAAGTGAGAGAATTAGATTCCGTACGTAAAATTTGGACGCTAATCCTTTGGCACTTAGAATTGAATAATCGAGTTAGGACCCATTAACTTTTCCTATTTATGACATAATCAATGCTCGTGCCAAATTTCAAGTTTCTATGACATTGGGAAGCGAGAAAATTAGATTCCATACGTAAAATTTGGGCGCTAATTCTTTTGCGTTTAGAATTGAATAATTGAGTACGGACCCATAAACTTTTCCTATTTATGACATAATCAATGCTCGTGCCAAATTTCAAGTTTCTATGACATTGGGAAGTGAGAAAATTAGATTCTGTACATAAAAATTTGGACGCTAATTCTTTTGCGCTTAGAATTGAATAATGGAGTTGGGACCCATTACCTTTTCCTATTTATGACATAATCAATGCTCGTGCCAAATTTCAAGTTTCTACGACATTGGGAAGTGAGAGAATTGGTGGCAATGATGGAAATCGAACGATCTACGTGGGGGGGCGTAACTGTCGACGACGCTCGCACGCGCGCCATTTATCATATGATAGTTGTACTATGCCTATAATCTTCCCAGGAGTGTACTCAACAACTTCCCAAAGTTTCATGGCGATCGGATGAATGGTGTAGTAGCGCATAAAGGACAAACAGACAGACACGCAGACAGACACGCAGACAAACAGACAGACACGCAGACAGACACGCAGACAAACAGACAGACACGCATACATTCAATTTTATATATATAGATTAATTTCTGTTGCCTTTTGCAATAAATAATTCCATGCATTTTTGAGAATCGCTTACTGTATATATTTGATAGGAGTCATGTATTCAGTCTTGTTACACTTTAGTATATTACATTTATTTAGGTATGTCTGCATCAGGATATCCTAACATTAAAGGGGTTGTCTCGAGGAAGCAGTGAATTTTTTTTTTGCCCAGTCCCCCTAATTAAGCATACATTACTAAGCCCCCCTGTAAATGACTTTTCTAGCTGGTTTCTACTTACAGTTCCAGCGTTTCAGCAACTTATAAAAATTTTCCGAAGATGGCCGCCAGCTCTTTTCCCATCGCTTGCTGTAGCCCGACGTGCGCGCTCCCGAGACGCTACCAGCTGTGTCTCCCTGACAACCAGACGCCCCGCAGCCGCCGACCGGACCCCTGGATTGAACGCGGCCGACCACGGCACACAGTCACCCACCGCCAGGCAGCAGGTAACCGGCGCAGCCCCCCCCCCCCCGGCCCAGCGGCAGCCCCCCCGGCACAGCGGCAGCCCCCCCCCCCCCCGGCACAGCGGCAGCCCCCCCGGCACAGCGGCAGCCCCCCCCCGGCCCATCACTTACCTGGGCGGCAGGACGGCGGGACAGCTGGGCGGCTTCTCGGGACAGGTGGGCGGCTCTGCACCTTCCTCTAACAGAGGATGGTACAGAATGGCCGCTCCAGCGCGCTCCCGTGCAGTGACAGCTCGTCTGCGCATGCGCAGAAGAGCTGTAGCGGGGAGCACACTGAAGCGGCTCGTGCTGAAAGGAGAAGACCGGCCAGCGCAAGCGCGTCTAAAAAAGCAAGCTGCCAGCGAATTTAGACGGAACCATGGAGACGGGGACGCCAGCAACGGAGCAGGTAAGTGAATAACTTCTGTATGGCTCATAATTAATGCACGATGTATATTACAAAGTGCATTAATATGGCCATACGGAAGTGTATACCCCCATTGCTTTTGCGGGACAACCCCTTTAAGTATTTTAATAGGTATTCAATAAAGTAAGACTTTAGTATAATCTTTCAGTGCCTTTATATACCTTCTTTTTTTTGTTTATTGGTGGTATTGGTCTTCATAATTGAAGGCTGAAACCACGATCATGTACCCTTAAACCCTTTTTTACCTTTGTGAAAGATTGAAAATTACACATGAAAGATCCACATAAGATATATGACAATAAAATTCATGGACCTGCTACGGCAGGAGAGCTGTCATGCATGGAATGCAACGTCAGGACATATACTAAAATGTCCACTGTATAAGGCTAACTTCACACGGGCGAGCGTGATATCAGGCTGTGTATCAAGGCCCGATATCACGCTCGCCAACATGTAATTTCACTGCGGATGCGAGGGCCTTTTATTTTAAAACCGACTTGCATCACTTTGGGGAAGTAACGATCCACTGCCAAGGCTGACAGCATAGTGTCTCCCATTGTTTACAATGGGAGACCTTGCATCGCACTTGCATGCACCTAACACATGGTGCAATGCTGCCAAGGGCCTCATTGAAAACAATGGGTGAAGCAAGGGTACGTCCAAAGATAGGAGGTGCCGCAATCTGTTTCTCTCATCACGGTGCAATGCAAAAAAAACATTGCTCATGTGTATGACCCCATTCAAAGGAATGGGGTTCATATTCGTGCAGGATTTGTTTGTCTCTGTGGCGCACAAATCTCACACAATTTTCTCAGCCATGTAAAAATGGCCTTATAAATATTTGTTTTTACAAAAAACGTTGTGAGCATCTTGTGCAAGCAATGCTGAACCGGTGGCGGCTATCTGTAAGGAATACAGCGATTCGTAAAGTTTTCTATACAAGCCAATGTAGCTTCTGAAGAAAAGAGTCAAGCCATCAATCAGTTCCAGTAAATGTCAGCATACCATTTTCTGAGTGACTGCTGCCCCCTGATGTACAAAACTACATCTTACTAGAAGATGCTTTGCTGTGTTCTGTGCAGTAAAGTGAGAGAATACTGCAAAAATCAAGAATAGTCCCTGCTTCTCTGACTATTCTTGCTTTCTACACTTCTTCCTGACTCATCAGTGCATGGTTTTGCATCTATGGAGCAGTAGAGAAGAAGGAGGACCAGTCAATGCTCTGCATGCTTGCAGGAATTGGTTGTTGGAGCCATAGGCCATCACTGCTAGGCTTGCTTTCTGCATTGCCCCCAGAGTCCGGCTACAGTGTGGCAACAGAGGAGCATATTCCTCACCAGTCCCTCCCAGGTATGATAAAGATGGCTGCAGCACTCGCATTATGTAAGCTGCAGTCTAGGCTGATTTGGTCAGCATATGGGTCATATGTAGAGCACATTAGTAATAATATCAAGCAGGCAAGGGCATGTGGAGGAGAAAGGCCTTAGCTAGACAGAAGGAGCTGGAAGGTTAGAGAAGTGAGCATCAGAGGAGTTTTAAGTTTAATCTAATCTATAGATGTATGGGGATAAGCATGGGCGGGCAATAGCAGGCACATGGGCAGGGTTTAGTGACAGAGAGGTGTCTCGGGTACAAATGCGCAATCTCTACTTGCTACTTGCCAAGGATCAGCAGCCTACAAAAGAAAGCAGGCATAATAAATATACAGTAGCGATGCGAATGATGTATATGTTTGATATTAGTAGTTATTAGCGTAACATTAAAGGGGTTGGCCACGATAATAAAAAAAAAAAAACAGTTTCCCCCATGCTAAAACATAAGAAACAAGCTTCTACTTACCCCTCCGAATTTCCACAATGATAGCTTCAGCCTTCCCTGTGACGTGATGTTTACAGGCTACAGAAGTTTTTTTTCAGATTGCCACAGGCTGCTGCAGCCAATCACAGACCTCAGTACTTGAATGATGAGGTCTGCAACTGGCTGCAGCTGTCTGATGTCCTGTATACAGACTGCTTGCAGCTTGTAAACACAGATACAGCACAGAGGACCAAGCTGCATAGTGCAGAAAACATGAGAGTGGTGAGTAGAAGCTTGTTTTCTATGTTTAAGGACTGGGAACCTGCTCTTTTTAATTATCTCAGACAACCCCTTTAACAGCGCATGTCCATTGTATGCATGAAATGTGTGCACTGTGAGGGGGGCACTATTACTAAGTGGGCCTCCAAGATGGCACTATCACTCTTTCTTTACACAGAGGCCCCTGCACTCTGTGCCTGCCACTGGTCCAGATTGGTATGTAGTATTTGTCTAGTGTTTTAGTGGTGTTTGCACAACAGGAGTGAAGGGTGTAACTGACTTTCCTCCTTAATTACAAATATTAGACCCAACGCTATTTCAAAACTTTAGCACGCTTCATCACAATCCTTCACCAGCCCAGAATATCAGGCTTTCTATTTGGAGAGCTTCATACAATATAGTAAAGCAACTAGTCACACTTCTATAGCACATTTAGAAAAGTATTTATCTTGCAATCACATGAGTTTCAATCCAAGTACATTAGAATAAAAGAATGCTGTTGTCTCTGCAATCTCACGACAATTTGCAGAGCTATTATGCCTTTACTATGTGTGAGTGTACAGTGGGCATTATTCTTGTGTATCACATATAAGAGGGAATTATAAGAATGTGATGAATTTTGGCACTAAAGATCACTAAAAATTGTATTTTGTCCTAAGAAGTTCACTAATATCACATTTCTTAGATACATAATATAGATGGTGGTATATGATGTATTGTATTATATAAACTTAATATTTCTGTAATGTTTTATTTTTTTTTAATTAAACTATGATTGGAGAGATCTGATTTTTGGATGCATTCACCATTGCCTAAATGCTCTTCAGTTCCACATTTCTGTCCTCCCTGAGCTTATCTTAGTTCACGTGTAATGGTTGGTAAAAACCTACTTAGGGATGTGGTCTACTCTGATGTCACAAGGTTGGCAAGCAAGGAAATGAGAAAATATGCATGAGCTATGAAAATTGGATAGATGTTCTATTGTCATTAAAGGGGTTGTCCCGCGCCGAAACGGGTTTTTTTTTTTTTTCAAACCCCCCCCCCCCCGTTCGGCGCGAGACAACCCCGATGCAGGGGTTAAAAAAGATCACCGGAGAGTGCTTACCTGAATCCCCGCGCTCCGGTGACTTCTTACTTACCTGATGAAGATGGCCGCGGGGATCTTCTCACTCGGTGGACCGCAGGGCTTCTGTGCGGTCCATTGCCGATTCCAGCCTCCTGATTGGCTGGAATCGGCACGTGACGGGGCGGAGCTACACGGAGCCCCATTCAGAAAAGAAGAAGACCCGGACTGCGCAAGCGCGTCTAATTTGGCCATTAGACGCCGAAAATTAGACGGGCTCCATGGAAACGAGGACGCTAGCAACGGAGCAGGTAAGTGAAAAACTTCTTATAACTTCTGTATGGCTCATAATTAATGCACAATGTACATTACAAAGTGCATTAATATGGCCATACAGAAGTGTATAGACCCACTTGCTGCCGCGGGACAATCCCTTTAATTGCTAGAAATGTGACAGTATTGAGCAGCTTCTTGAAACTGGCATTATTTGTATCTTTGTTTTTCATATGAACTCTTTTGACACATTGTTGAGATATTCCAGTGGTTGCTGGATGTTTAATGTAAATAAAGTATTTTACCTGGTTCATTTTAATGAGAAAGCAGTCAATGAAATCCCGAGGGTTCAACGGATCGAATGTTTTTTGATTTATTTTTACTCTTTCAGTAACAAACTCCATCAATTGTACTAAGAGTTTGTGAATTTTCTGGTGCGGTCCCGGTACATGGTTCATTATCTCTGGAATCATGTCATGAAACTAGGAGAGAAATGAGATGAGAACTTATCACAAACTATAATGGTTATGTTTCCAATAATTGGTTAATGTTTGTAAAGTATTAGATTTCTATTACACATGTTAACCTATGTATACAGCTGTAGGGTTAAGGTCTACACTATGACATACAGTGATGGGTTCAGTTCCTGATACTTAGCAATCAGTTTCATGTTCACAGCCTAGTACTTGGTCAGACTTACATGTAGTGGGTAGTGTGACAATAGCTGGTTGTTAGAGAAAAATATTAGTCTATAGCATCTAGGGACAGCCCAATTTTATTGTGTATATGAACTTTTTCTAGACAGATGGCAAGCCTTCTCTTCTCTCTATATGATACTGACTGTGTTTGACACTTCAAAATTTGCTGAAGCAGGGCAGTCATTGAGGACCCCCAAACTTTCAGAGCTACTCATTCTTTTTCTCGGTCCGATATCTCTGCTCTGTTTGGGTGTTGTGACAAAACTGGACTTCTACAGAGTGGAACCGGGTTGTCTTCAGCGATGAGTTTAGGTTTAGTTCAGGCACTGACGATGGCCATGTTCATGTCTGGAAACCTAGGGGTGAGCACCTCAATCCTGCCTGTGCTGTGGAGTGGCACAATGCTCCCACTGCTGGTGTGATTATCTGGGGGCCATCATATATGACAGTTGGTCACCCCTACTAGTGGTATGAGGGACGATGACAGTTCAGCTATATGTTTAGGACATCCTGTGTTTCCTTTCACAGCAGAGCTTCCAAGAGGCATTTTCCAGCAGGGCAATGCTCGGCTGCACACAGCATGGTTGTGACAGGAATGCCTTCACAACATTACCATGCTTCTGTGGCCTGCCTGGTCACCATATTTATCACCAATAGAACATGTTTGGGACAATCTGGGGTGACAACTTCAACAATTTATGAGTTTGCATGATCTAGAATCTTAGTTACAGCAAATTGTGGACCAATATACTGCAGGATACCATATGGAACTTGTATGCCTCCATCCCCATATCATATCTTGCATCCAAACTAGAGGCAGCCCAACAGGATACTAGAGCCTCCCTTCAAGTGTTCAGTTTTCTGCAATAAATTATCCTTTTGCTTTGATATTCTAATAATTACTTATATCAATGTTACAATCACACATAGAAAGTTTAATTCAATTACAACTATTCCTCCTATGTGCTTGTTTTTTTGGGGGTTTTTTTTTTTTTACAATAAGCGTAGATTGTTCTCTCTTCAACAAAAACAAGCAGGGGCTTTAAGGCAACAAATGTAGGACATGTAGGTCATTTACCTGTCCTGCGGTGGAGCTCATCAGCTGAAATGTTTCATTAAAATTGTTGAGAAGCCTCAAAAACTTTAGGTCTTCATACTCAAATCGATTCCCAAACACAACAGAGCAGATGACATTGGATACAGCTTGGACCAGGATATTCATAGGGTTAATTGGTGACTCTGTAATAAAGGAATAAGTAAACAGTTAATGCAAAACGGATACACTGGGTTCAGCCTAGTGTAAGGTTTTTCAAAAGTTCAAAGTCACTTCACAGTTTTTTATGCAGCTTACCCAGCCTTTCCATGTGAAGAGTGCAACAGACAGGTGGTAATCAGCTTGGAAATCACATGCAACATAGAAGAGTCAAGTCCAGCACTTCCATAAGAGCAAAATCTTTTTAATTGTATCATTATTATCCCTGTTTCATACCTTGCACCATAAAGTCCTGCACTAGTCCTAACACAGTTTACCAGTTTTGCCTAGAGTGTTACTTTAACATTAGATATGGTTCATATTACAGTCACCTTTGCTAGCCAGTGGGATGCAAATAACAAAATCTGGCTTTTGTAAAGACAGAATATGCAAACTCTACAGAATATATATCTGAATAAATCTCAGCCCAGTGCTGCAAATAACACCATAACTGATTGTATGGCAGCAATTAATCATAATATAGCCTTTGGAGTTTGCTTTTCAAAATTCTGTTGACATGAAAATTGTAGGGTGTGGACATTGCAGAGATATGTAAGTATGGGTGTTATTGGCTCTGTATTCTGTGTTTAACTCAAGTAACATGCCAAATATATATTATATTATACCATGCAATTTATTCAGAGAACAGAACAAAGTGAATTCTGCACCTGAGTACATTTTGAATACACATCCCATCACCCCATGACACATTCACAATCTCCTGCTTGCAGACTAGACATTCTCTGACTTTATCTCTATGCACTATGTCTGAGAATGCTTGGCTGTAGTGCATCTCATAAATCTCTTAATGGACTTGAGTATTGACTTAAAAGAGCCTCATGTTCTGTTTACCAAGGTTAATCAGTCGTGTTGCTGCGTAGCAAACATTGTCATTGTGATAACTTTCTTGTAATTTTCTGTCTCTTTCTGTAACTGTGCAATGGATATAATACAATCACTTGAACAACAAAGATTCCCTTTTGTTTAATTTACTATTGATTGCATACACTTGTAACTGATTTTTAAATGGCACAACTTTACGCAATCCTGAAAATCTCCTACCATTTGGTGTCTATAGCTCCCATGTAGAACTATGCATCACCATGGTTACAGATTACAGACAGACCCCCGTGTGGTCTGATCCTGCAGTCATATGTTACTCTGTTCATCTGCACCCTTTTATTGATAAATTACAAGAACCTTGTGACCAATGGCAGCCAGGGAGGGAGACAAGGTATTAAAAAGTCACTAATGCAGGTAGTAGGGAGAAAAGAAGGGAGGAGCGAAGACACTTCTTCCTGTTACTGGGTCAAATTTTGAGAGTGAAGAAGAGGACGAGCAGGAGGTAAGGGAATTAATACTACTTGGGAATTGAGAGATAATTTAATGCAAGATGTTCCGCATAGCTCTTCAGCAGTGAGATATGTGACAAACCCCAGTGCTTTAGGACTTGTGTCTCAAAATACATGATTTTGACCATTTTGGGCAACCATCGTTTGAAAAATTAATACAATCATTCATGAAGGCCACTTTGTCTGCCAAAAATGTGATCAAACTTGTCGTAAAATTCCATCCCCATCCAAAATGCATAAGCAAATACAGACAATCATTTGTCATGTTGTATAACTAAGGAGCTGTTTTTTTTTTTGTTTTTTTTCTTTACAGACTTCCTGGTTGTCCTCTTCTATCATTATTCCTGCTTAATCAGTTTTTATTGAAGCATTTTAGTTTTTACATAACCATAAATAAACATTTTCAATCATCATCATTGCATGTAGCTTTCATTAACCCGTTTAGGACCAGCCACAATAAATTTATGGCGGCTGGTCCTGGGTTTAGAGCACCGCTGATAGTAACATTACAGTGGTGCTTTAAGTCTCCTGCTCTGCAATCAATCAGAGGCAGGAACGGGAACAAAAGGCAGGAGGGGTTTTTAACCCTTTCTGCCTTCTGCTTCCCCGATACACAGTGCTCAATGAGCACTGTGTGGGGAAAGTGAAAGTAACATGCACTTTCACTACGGAAGCCCGGGAGAGGGAGGGGGGGGGGGCATGTGACCTCCCGGGATTCCCTGCTACTGGAGAGCTGGAGGTCCACACTAGACCCTGGCAGCTCTGCAAGTGGCTAATGTCACTACAGGGGTTGCTTTCCCCTGTAACTGGGGCTCCTATTGATGCCCCAGCTACAGTGGGAAAGTGTCAAATAAAGAAAAAAAACATATGAATGTCCCCCAGAGGTCTTAAATAATGTCATGGGGGACATGGATAGTAAAAAACACAATTATATACATAAGTTATATAAAATTACAGAATAAAACAATATATACATAAGAAAGAAAATAACACAAAGCAGACGACAAGAGTGGAAGTGACATCAGACGCCAGGAGCAGCGCGCCGAGGCAGAGGAATGAGCGGGGGGGGGCTGTAGGGCAGAAGGGGACAGCAGACCAGCGGAGGAGCCGATACCAGCGCCCGGAGGTGACAGGAGTCCGAGGAAGAGCCGGCAGGAGGAGTGCAGAAGCGGAGCAGGTCCCGGAGCAGCAGCAGAAGGGCAGAGTGAGCGGCCGCCGGGAGAACAGGTGACATCACTGTGGAGGAGCTGCAGGAGCCGATAAGTATCTTCTGTGTGTGTGTGTGAATCTAAGTGTTTGTCTTCTGTGTATTTAGTGTTTCCTGGTTGTGTTTTCTGTGTACCTAGTGTAAGTGTGTGTGTCTGTGGGTCTAAGTGTTTGTGAGGAGGGGGGAAAAAAAATTTTGTTGTGTGAGTGGTTGAGCTGAGGGTAAGCGTCAGTGTGTGAGCGGTTGCGCAGAGGGGGCAGCATGTGAGAGGTTGCACAGAGGGGGCAGCGTGTGAGCGGTTGTGCAGAGGGAGCAGCGTGTGAGCGGTTGCGCAGAGGGGGCAGCGTGTGAGCAGTTGCGTGCGAGTCAGTGTGTGAGCGGTTGCGCGAGAGTGGTCCTTGCAGGAGGCAGCAGGTGAGTGGCAGCGTGTGAGCGGTTGCGCAGGGGCGGCAGCGCGTGAGCGGTTGCGCAGAGGCGGCAGCGTGTGAGCGGTTGTGCAGAGGCGGCAGCGTGTGAGCGGTTGTGCAGAGGCAGCAGCGTGTGAGCGGTTGCGCAGAGGCAGCAGCGTGTGAGCGGTTGCGTAGAGGCGGCAGCGTGTGAGCGGTTGCGCAGAGGCGATGGCGTGTGAGTGCTTGCGCAGAGGCGGCGGCGTGTGAGCGGTTGCGCAGAGGCGGCGGCGTGTGAGCGGTTCCACAGAGGCGGCAGCGTGTGAGCGGTTGCACAGAGGCGGCAGCGTGTGAGCGGTTGCACAGAGGCGGCAGTGTGTGAGCGGAGTGTGAACAAATCTATCTTCACTACTTCCACAAGTAAATCGTAGATCCCCATTAGGATGAGCTCCATGCTTGGGAATGTCATCCAGTGTGCTACTTGTGCAATGTATGCGGTCCTTGATCAGCCGATCGAGGGTGCATACTGTTGCGCGAGATGCGTGCACATTGCACATTTAGAAGCCCAAATCCTGGATCTAAATGGGCAACTGACAACACTAAGAGCCATTGACATCATGGAAATGAGTTTGGTCCTCACTGAGCAGGCACTCGCTGGGGTAGAGGAGGGGGCGGATGGTAGCACGGAAGTGCAGGGGGAGCAGGCAAGAAGCTGGGTGACAGAAAGGAGGGATAGAGGGAAGAGAACCAGGGAGGCTAGTCCTGAACTGGCACAACCCAACAAGGTTTCAAGATTGGCAGATGAGGGGGATGCCATTACAGAGCCTGCACCGCTGCAGCACGACACTCCCTCTGAACACCAGGGGGATGACTGCTCCAGTGAGACGGGGACGGGGAGCGTAGGGCAGGCTAGACAGGTCCTAGTGGTGGGGGACTCAATTATAAGGGGAACAGATAGGGCAATCTGCCATAAAGACCGGGATCGTCAAACGGTGTGTTGTCTTCCTGGCGCTCGAGTTCGACACATGGCGGATCGGATTGACAGATTACTGGGAGGGGCTGGTGAGGATCCAGTGGTCATGGTGCACGTTGGCGCCAATGAACAAATTAGAGGTCAATGGGGGGCCCTCAAAAATGATTTCAGGGACCTAGGGTCCAAGCTTAGGGCGCGGACCTCCAGGGTAGTTTTCTCGGAACTACTACCTGCACCTAAAGCCACACTAGAAAGGCAGCAGGATCTTAGGGAGGTAAACAAGTGGCTCCGGAGTTGGTGTAAGAAGGAGGGATTTGGGTTCCTGGAGAACTGGGCTGACTTTGCTGTCGGCTACAGGCTCTACCGTAGGGATGGACTGCATCTTAATGGGGAAGGTGCAGCTGTGCTGGGGAGAAGATGGCTAGAAGGCTGGAGGAGTGTTTAAACTAGGGACTCGGGGGGAGGGCAAAATGATAAATAGTGGGGTAGCCAGTGTAGCTAGCGACCTGGGTCAAAGAAATGGGAATGGGGGTCGAGCGTGCGCGCGGGGGGGGGGGGGGGGAGTTAGTACAGTTAGAAATGTGAGGTCAGCCAATAGTACGAATAGCAACAAAACGAATTTAAAAAACAAAAATAACTATATCAATTGTATGACCACGAATGCACGAAGTCTGATCGGTAAAGTGGGTGAGCTTGAAGCAAGAATGACTGATGAGAGTTATGATATAGTTGGAATAACTGAAACATGGCTTGATGATAAGTGTGATTGGGCGGCGAATTTACAGGGGTACAATCTCTTCAGAAGAGACCGAAGGAACCAGAAAGGGGGAGGGGTATGTCTGTACGTCAAATCGAACTTAAATCCGAGACTACGGGAGGACATAGGTGTAGGAGACGAACAGGTGGAATCTCTGTGGGTAGAAATACAGGGAAGAAAAAATAACAAAATCCTGATAGGGGTCTTCTATAGACCACCAAAAGCAACAGAAGAAAACTTACTATTAAGGCAGATAAAAGAGGTGTCAAACCGCAACGAAGTAATTATAATGGGGGACTTTAATTATCCAGATATAATATGGGAAAATGAGACCTGCAAATCTCACAGGGGTGATAAGTTCTTGAGAGCAATTAAAGATAATCATCTGAACCAACTGGTGCAGGAACCAACAAAAGGGAGGGCCATTCTGGACCTAGTACTAAATAACAAACCGGACCGAATAAAGGGGGTACAGGTTGAGGGACACTTGGGGAACAGTGATCACAATATAATCAACTTCCAGCTGTCATTCAATAAGAAGCCTTATCAGGGAGCGACAAACAAACTAAACTTTAGTAAAGCAAAATTTGATCAGCTTAGAACTACTATCGGTAACATTAAATGGGACAACATCCTCAAAAATGCCAGTACGGAGGAAAAAAGGGAAAAGTTCAAAAGGATCCTAATCACCTCATGTGAGCAGTTCATTCCCTTTAAAAATAAAAGAATCTCAACTAAAAGGAAACCGATGTGGCTCGACAAGACGGTAAGAGGGGCAATAAATGAAAAAAAGAAAGCGTTCAAACTACTAAAGCAAGAAGGCAGCGAAGAAGCGCTAAAATCGTACAGGGAAAAAAACAAAATATGCAAAGATACAATCAAAATTGCCAAGGAGAAGGCGGAAAGACTGATCGCCAAGGAGAGCAAAAACAACCCGAAACTAATTTTCAACTATATTAACAACAAAAGGATTTGCAGGGAGAGCACTGGCCCTTTAACGAATAATGCAGGAGAAATCATTGAAGATGATGGAGGGAAGGCAAATCTATTAAATAGTTTCTTTTCAAGCGTATTCACAAACGAAAAGGAAATGCCACACGAGATGCAGGGAAATAAAATAAACCCCTCGCAAAATATGTCATACCTAACGCAGGAGGAAGTGCGGAACAGGTTAGAGAAGATTAAAATCGATAAATCGCCAGGCGCAGATGAAATACACCCAAGGATGCTAAGGGAACTAAGTGATGAGATAGCTAGGCCGCTATACCTAATATTTCTAGACACTATCAAGACCGGTGTTGTACCATTGGATTGGCGCATTGCCAACGTGGTTCCAATTTATAAAAAGGGGACAAAAAGTGAGCCTGGTAACTACAGGCCGGTAAGTCTCACTTCAGTAACGGGAAAAATTTTCGAGGGGCTCCTGAGAGACGCCATCGATGAGCACCTCAAGGAGAACAAGGGAATAACTCCTCACCAGCATGGATTCATGAAGGGTCGCTCATGTCAGACAAATCTGATCAGTTTCTACGATGAAGTAAGCTCTAAGCTGGACCTGGGAGAGTCTATTGATCTCGTATATCTGGACTTCTCTAAAGCGTTTGACACCGTGCCACATAATAGGCTAATATACAAAATGAGTCAGCTCGGACTGGGCGAAAATATCAATATTTGCAGATGACACAAAATTATACAATATAATTAATGCAATGGAGGACAATGTGCGGCTACAAACTGACCTAGATAAGCTGGGGGCTTGGGCAGAAAAATGGCAAAAGAAGTTCAATGTTGATAAATGTAAGGTTATGCACATGGGCAGCAAGAATGGATGTTACCAATATTCACTTAATGGGGTACCGCTAGGGAAAAGTGATATGGAAAAGGACCTGAGGGTACTAGTGGATTGTAGACTTAACTGGAGTAACCAATGCCAGTCAGCTGCTGCAAAGGCAAATAAAGTTTTGGGATGCATTAAAAGAGGTATAGGGGCGAAGGACGAGAACATTATCCTTCCACTATATAAGGCAATTGTCAGGCCTCACATGGAATACTGTGTACAGTTCTGGTCACCGGTGCTCAGGAAAGATGTTACGGTATTGCAGGGGGTTCAAAGAAGGGCAACTAAACTAATACATGGAATGATGGGACTAGAATACCCTGAGAGACTATCTAAATTGGGACTATTTACTCTAGAAAAAAGAAGGTTAAGAGGCGACCAAATAACCATGTATAAGTACATGAGGGGACGATACAAGGATCTCTCCCAGGATCTGTTTATACCCAGGACTACGACAATAACAAGAGGGCATCCGCTACGTTTAGAGGAAAGCAGGTTTCATCACCAACATAGAAGGGGATTCTTTACTGTAAGAGCAGTTAGACTGTGGAACTCTCTACCTGAGGACGTAGTGATGGCAAAATCCTTAGAGGAGTTTAAAAGGGGACTTGATGTCTTTCTGGAGAGGAAGGATATTATAGGCTATAAATCTAAGATTATTTGTTAATCCGGGTGTACAGGCAGGTAGGAACTATTAGAGGTTGATCCAGGGAACAGTCTGATTGCCATTAGGGAGTCGGGAAGGAATTTTTTCCCCAAAAGGGCTAATTGGCTTCTGCTCTTGCGGTTTTTTGCCTTCCTCTGAATCAACAAAACAGGAGGCTAGACAGGCTGCACTAGATGGACATTGTCTTCATTCAGCCTTACGAACTATGTTACTATGACAACAAAAACCATGGCTGTATGCACCCTGTAAACCAAAACCATACATACTATATACCAAATGTACGAAACATATAGAGGAACCCATTCCCATACTTTAATTTTAGTGTAAATATAAAAATGATTTAAAAAACTATAAATGTTAAAAAAACAAACTTTTTTTTAGCTTTTTACCCCCAATAAAACTAAAAAACATAGTCCTATATGTCATGGAAAAAACGCAACAAAAATAATTTTGGTAGCTAAAGGGAAAAAAAACAGCAGTAAACCGCCACATGGGTAAAATCCCTAAAAAGTGTCTGGTCCTTAAGGTACAAAACAACCTGGTCCTTAAGGGGTTAAAGCACCTAATACTTTTGAACGCAATCAGGTAGTTAAGCAACAACAGTAATAAATTCCTAATTATTGTAATAGCCTTTAAGGCCAATTTAGACACAACAATTACTGCTCAAAATTCACTCAAAAGCCATCTTTTGAGCAATAATTGTAAATGTGCCCATCTTTCACTTTTCTCCCAATCAATGGATTTCAGTTTGGCATGAAATCCATCTTTCAGTGGAAAAGCTGATAAGACAGACTATGTGCCGTGTTCTGCCCGGGGAGTGCTGATAACAGCCGATTACATTGTCTGAGCTGTAATCAGCATGTCAGAAAAAAGGGAATTTATTCAGCGAACAGCGGCCGGGCTGTTCCTTAAATACAGCTCCTGGCGGCTCACACGCTAGTAATTCGCACTAATAGGCATTAGTACCAAGTAATAGTTTATGCAAAAATGATCGCTCAAAAGCCATCTTTTGAGCGATCATCTTTTTGTCTGAATGCACCTTTAATCAGTATCACTATCTTTCAAATGACCTAAAAGTTGTGTTTGTCTAAGCCCTATTTTTTTAAGCTTTCCCGCGAATCATAGCTCTTAGTACATTTACCAGAATTAGATTGTTCTAAAAGGGAAAAGAAGGGGGGGAAAAGGAGGGGGGCAGGGGAGGGGACCCTCATGCATACACCAAACACACATCAGTGGGAAAGAAAAAATATGCAGTATAATGACATATGGATGAAAAAATGTGTCTATAACCAGAGAAAGTTATTACTTTTTGTTTGACATAAAAAGTAATAAAGATTGACCCTATACTGCTGTCTGAAAGTTTCCAATATGTCTCCTACATTCCGGAGATTTGTGGCAGTGCATCCAGGGACTCCAAATACATATAAACTTTTCCCAAATATCTCTCTCCTCTTCCACCAACTCCTCCATAGTCATCAACTCGTTAACCTCCTGTATCTACTCCACCATTGTTGGGACCATTTGCGTTTTCCAATACCTAGGTATAACTGAGTGTGCGGCTGTTAAAAAGAAACATAAAAGATCTTTCTTGACAGCCAACACTGAACCAGGTAGCATAGACAGGAGAGCTATCTGTGGGGTGGGATCAAACTTTTCGTAATTTCCTTGTAAGTGGAGAGCACCATATCCCAAAAGAGCACAATACTAGGACAATTCCACCAAATATGCAGCATGGTTCTTAGTTCTCTACCACATCTCCAGCAATCTGGAGAGACCATGGGGAAAATGCGGTCCAATGTAGCTCTGCTCTACAGGCTATGGACAGCTTGTTAGCCAGTAAGAAGGCCCTCTCTCACTCTTCGGGTTCAATCAAACATCCCAGATCATGTTCCCACTTCTTTAAAAAGGTGGAGTCCCAGTCAAGGGTATTCCCCATAATTTCTTGCAAAATTTTTGACAGGCATCTAGGTGGGGGCAATTGCTTAGTAAATAGTGTTTCAAAGAGAGTAGCTGGAGTTGAGAAATTTGAGTAATTGGATTTCAGGAAGTGTACTAATTGCATGTACTAGAACCATGATAATAATTTTTCTGGTTGTGCCGCCATCAGGTCTTCATAAGATGAGACCCCCACCTCTCTCAAAATCTGGTACACTCTAATGTCATCTGTTATTGACCAACCTAGGAAGCTGGAAGCCTCCATGGCAAGTGGGAAATCTGAGTTACCAAATACTGGTGTTAATGGTCCCCTCTTATTGGACAGTCCGTATCTTATCGCTGATTTGCTACACATTGTCAGGAAATCTTACATAAAAGGCGAGTACTCTATAGTTTAGATCTTAATGTCTGTGCCAACTATAGCAAACCCCCCACTTTCGATTCCAACAAATCCTCTTCTAGACTCACCTATTGTTTGGACTCCCTGTGGATATGCCAGTCAAACAAGCGCATTACCAATGAGGCCAAATGGTATATCCTAAGGTTAAGTAGCCCCTCTCCTTGATCCCCTCTAGGTCTTATTAGTGTTCTAAAACATATCCTACTACAGTTCCCTCCCCATACAAATCGAGTAAATGCTATTTGTAGTTATTTTAAGAAACCCTCTGGAGGGACAATAGGGAGTGTCTGAAACAGATATAGGAAGCGAGGGATAACATCCATTTTGAGAACATATGGCCAAACTAGGAAAGGAATTTGTTGTTATAATTGTTTAAATCCTTAATAGTATGTTCTAGTAAGGGAACATAATTTAGAGAATATATTGATGATACATCTGTGGATATATATGTGCCCAGATACTTAATGCTGATACATTCAGTGCCTCTGATTTTGCCATACTAATTTTAAAGTTTCCGAGTTTCCGCAAAAATCGCCTGAAGGAAGATCTGCGGTTGTGTAATATTCAATAGCATATCATCAGCATACAAAGACATTTTGTACTTTTTGGGCCTTATTGACAGACCATGCACACTGGGGCTCCATCTCACCGCCACGACTAGATGCTCCAGCACCAGAGCGAAAAGCATTGGAGACAGCAAGCAACCCTGTCTAGTTCTATTTGCTATTGAAAATTGGAGTGACAGAATCCCGTTAGTCCTATTACTCGCGCCATAGGTCTGTTGTAAAGGGAAAAATTTTCCCTCCCTCCATGAACCCCACCTGATCTTCATGTATTAAAGATGGGAGAATAGGACCTAATCAATTTGCCATACATTTAGAGAATAGCTTAACATCTATGTTAATTAATGAGATTGATCTATAACAAGTGTATGTAGATGGATCCTTTCCCGGCTTTGAGATAACTTTATTAAGTGTGGATAAAGACCGAGCCAGGAACGGGGAAGAGGGAGATATACTGTTGAATACTTTTGTAATAAAGAGTATTAGCTGTTCCCCAAAAGTTTTATAAAAGCGAGGAGTGTAGCCATCCGAGCCCGGGCTTTTTTCCTGCCAGGGTCGCCTTTATAACCTCCACTACCTCTTCTACTGTGAAAATCCTCCTCTAAGGATGATTTAATCTCTGTTAAAATAGATGGAAGAGGGTTCTCTTGAACATATTCTCTTATTTTAAAATCTAGCTGATCTAGGGGCAACACAGAGTATGGTCCCTTTATATTGTTTAGATCTTGATAGTATTTCTGAAATAGGAGATGAATGTTGGGTCATGAATTTCAGTGTTCGTAAGAGACAAAATGTGGAAGATAAATGTGTGTGACGTTCTGGTGTGTAAGAACCTTGCTAGTGGTTGACTACATTTATTGGCATATTCATGAGTTTATGTTTTGATATGCTGTCTGCATTTGGTATATTTTTTGTCCAGGAGGGCCTTAAGATCATTCAGCCTGTTAGATGTTTACTTAGCTTTGTGCGCAGCCTCTAAGTTTCATATTTTAGTTAGCAGATTAACCACTGCAGATGAATCTGCTTTTTCTAACCGGGATCCATGTTTGATAAGCACCTGATGATAGTACGCATTTTAAAGCTTCCCACGGAAAAGAAAGAGAAGTCAGATCACTAGAATGGTCCTCTACAAAGTTATCTATAGTCAATCGAATCTCCGCAGCGCATACTGAGTCATGAAGCAAATTCTCGTTTAGCCTCCATGAGCCAGAACGCCCGACCATCCCTGGGATTTCTAAAAAGAGAGACCAGTGCATGATCCAACCATACAACACTTCCTATGGTAGAAGATGGATGCCAGGAAAGGGCATGGTGGCTCATTAAGAACAAGTCTATCTGGCTGTAAGAATTGTGCACATGCAAAAGGAATGTGTAATCTTTATCCTGGGGATGTACTATTCTCCACATGTCTACTAGTTGTTGTTACGATCGTGTGGGCAGGCAAAGCACGGGACCCACACGATCGTGACCAAAGGGGATGCACACGGGTATCACCAGGGTCACACGGGACTCACACCGGTTTCAGGCAACTGACCCTGTGCTACAAGTAGGAATGAGAGTGGCCCTACCTGAGCGGGGACATTGCCCCAATAAGGGCAGCCCAGCGGTCTTCGGATCTGGGCCCTTGCTGATCCTAGGAGCCACGCACCAGAAAAGGATGCATTCACATGCCACATGACAGACCCAGAATACACTGCATACAACATGCAACCACTAGTAACAGATTGCAAGCTGAATATAAATACCAGGTATTGGTTGACATTTTGTACAAGATGTTGTAAGCTAGCAGGCCACTTCACGGCTCCTGGTTATACTGCTAGTCCCTACACTAACCAGGAGTCCAGCAGAACCGGACACCGTTCACACCGCACGCTGCAACAGGGCAGGACACAGATAGCAGGTCACACAGCAAGCTAACACAAAACTGACAGAATTTAAATGTACAAACGGACATGAACCAAGTCACACTGCAAACCTCACCAGACAAGCATTCATGACTACTCACCTGAGGGGCCATACAGACTGACCAGGAGCTGGGTTTATATGTGAGCACAGATCCAGGGGATTGGCTAGCAGAAAGTACCACACCCAGCCAGCTCAATCATTAACCCTGAGAGCGCTGGGCTGCTGGAATCACAATAGTACATGTCTCAGCAGCACACGTAACAGTACCTCCCCTTTAAAAAAGGGGGCCTCTGGACCCTTTAAGCATAACCAAAAAAAATTATGCAACTCCTCCAAACTGCGCACGTGTACAGGATTTATCTAGAAAGGACCTGACACCAAGGCAAAGATGACAAAATGGGAGAGAGTAAGGGAATAACTAAGCAGGACCACTGTGCCTTATACCAAAAGGCCACCGAACAGTAGCCTGCATAGAATATGCACAATCCAGAGGGAAAGATGGCTACCCTCCCTACTGACATAGCGTGACCAGGACTTATCACTACGGGCCTGATGCGGACGCCAGCCAGTCAGCAGGAGTAGGAAGTACACCCTGGTACCTCCTGCACAGGGGTCTACAACAAATTACGTCCGCAGGGCGCACCTCACCACAAAACGGACACCGGAACAGGAATACAGACTGAGATGGAACTCAGACACAACATGCATGCCACCAAAGTTGTATGGAGGCACCCATCCACCGTATGAAGGGAAGGACCGCCAGAACACCTATCTGGCCTATAAGGAAAATCGTGGCCGGCATCACCAGCTCGCAGCACGCACACAAAAATCAGATGTTCGGAGGACGCACCTGCCAAGGGAAAGGAGAAACCTGCGAGTGGCTACACTTGCGCGGTCACAGTAACGCACCTACTGAGTGCACCACCCCAGAACGCCAGGAAGGGAAGGAACAGCAGGTGTCCAAACCATCTGCGGGGAAGTACGGGGAAACTTGGTCCAACAACCGCATGCAACAGACACTACAACACAGTGTGTCTAACATACATATGAACACCAACATGAACATGACTATCCCCACCTGATGTCTGGCCACCTGCACAGACACTGGACTAGTCACTGTTCACATACAACATCCTCAGAACAGGACCATCCACACCTGAACATAATATACAACATAATGCACCCCCTTTAGTAAGTGGGGGGGCATTATGTTACGATCGTGTGGGCAGGCAAAGCACAGGACCCACACAATCGTGACCAAAGGGGATGCACATGGGTATCACCAGGGTCACATGGGACTCACACCGGTTTCAGGCAACTGACCCTGTGCTACAAGGAGGAATGAGAGTGGCCCTACCTGAGCGGCCCCAGTAACAATTCCGAAGCAGCAGTATAGGGGGAGCACAGTATTAGTTCCATTTCAGTAGTAGTAGCAGTCAAGACAGGCCACAGTAACATTCCCGTTGCAGCAGTTTAGGGAGATAACAGTCTCTTTCACATTTCAGTAGTTGCAGTATAGACAAGGCCCCAGTTACGTTTATGTAGCAAAAGTGTAGGCCAACCCCACACACCTTGCTGTACCATGAGTGCAGGCGAAGCCCATAAAAGTTACTAGGATTAGACTGTAGGCGAGGGCCCAATGAAATTGGTGTACCAACAGTACTAATGTACCTCAGAAAAATTGTCCATGCCCAACCAAGAGGGCAGGTGAAACCCATTAATCGTTTTGGTTACTGTGGCTTAATTTGTAACTAGGCCTGGAGGCAGCCCAGTTAAAATAAAAATTGGTTCAGGTGCAAGTTCAACTCTTTAATGAGAATTGAAACATATAACCATTGTTTACAAAAGTAATATGACTGAGCCTTGTGGGCCTAAGAAAAATTGCCCGTTCGGCGTGATTACGTGAGGTTTCAGGAGGAGGAGCAGGAGGAGGAGGATGAATATAATACACAGATTGATGAAGCTAAAAGGTCCCCATTTTTATGGTGATAGAGAATGATGCTTCCATCCGCGGGTGCAGCCTACATATTGTTTAGGTACCGCTGCTGTCCGCTGGTGGAGAAGAGAAGTCTGGGGAAATCCAGGCTTTGTTCATCTTTATGAGTGTAAGCCTGTCGGCACTGTCGGTTGACAGGCGGGTACGCTTATCCGTGATGATTCCCCCAGCCGCACTAAACACCCTCTCTGACAAGACGCTAGCCACAGGGCAAGCAAGCCCCTCCAGGGCATACAGCGCGAGTTCAGGCCACGTGTCCAGCTTCGACACCCAGTAGTTGTACGGAGCAGAGGCGTCACGGAGGACGGTCGTGCGATCGGCTACGTACTCCCTCACCATCCTTTTACAGTACTCCTGCCAACTCAGCCTTGACTGGGGAGCGGTGACACAGTCTTGCTGGGGAGCCATAAAGCTGGCAAAGGCCTTGGAGAGTGTTCCCCTGCCCGTGCTGTACATGCTGCCTGATCTCCGCGCCTCCCCTGCTACCAGGCTCTCGGAACTGCGCCTTCTGCTACTAGCGCTGTCGGATGGGAATTTTACCATCAGTTTGTCCACCAGGGTCCTGTGGTATAGCATCACTCTCGAACCCCTTTCCTCTTCGGGTATGAGAGTGGAAAGGTTCTCCTTATACCGTGGGTCGAGCAGTGTGTACACCCAGTAATCCGTAGTGGCCAGAATGCGTCTAACGCGAGGGTCACGAGAAAGGCATCCTAACAGGAAGTCAGCCATGGGTGCCAGGGTACCTGTACGCAACACATGGCTGTCCTCACTAGGAAGATCACTTTCAGAATCCTCCTCCTCCTCCTTAAGCCATACACGCTGAAAGGATGACAGGCAAGCAGCATGGGTACCCTCAGCAGTGGGCCCAGCTGTCTCTTCCCCCTGCTCCTCCTCAGGCTCCTCCCCCTCCCCCTCCTCTTCCTCCTCCTCAACGCGCTGAGATATAGACATGAGGGTGCTCTGACTATCCAGCGACATACTGTCTTCCCCCGCCTCCGTTTCCGCCCACAAAGCATCACCTCAAAGTTTCCAAGGACCTGGCAGATGTCTGCCAACCAGGCCAACTCTTCTGTAAAGAATTGAGGAGGCTGACTCCCACTACGCCGCCCATGTTGGAGTTGGTATTCCACTATAGCTCTACGCTGCTCATAGAGCATGGCCAACATGTGGAGCGTAGAGTTCCACCGTGTGGGCACGTCGCACAGCAGTCGGTGCACTGGCAGATTAAACCAATGTTGCAGGGTCCGCAGGGTGGCAGCGTCCGTGTTGGACTTGCGGAAATGTGCGCAGAGCCGGCGCACCTTTCCGAGCAGGTCTGACAAGTGTGGGTAGCTTTTCAGAAACCGTTGAACCACCAAATAAAGACGTGGGCCAGGCATGGCACGTGACTGAGGCTGCCGAGCTGCAGAGCTGCCACCAGGTTACGGCCGTTGTCACACACGACCATGCCCGGTTGAAGGCTCAGCGGCGCAAGCCAGCGGTCGGTCTGCTCTGTCAGACCCTGCAGCAGTTTGTGGGCCGTGTGCCTCTCCCCTCCTAAGCTGAGTAGTTTCAGCACGGCCTGCTTACGCTTGCCCACCGCTGTGCTGCCACGCCGCGCGACACCGACTGCTGGCGACCTGCTGCTGCTGACACATCTTGATTGCGAGACAGAGGTTGCGTAGGAGGAGGAGGAGGAGGGTGGTTTAGGGGAGGAAGCATACACCGCCGCAGATACCAGCACCGAGCTGGGGCCCGCAGTTCTGGGGTTGGGTAGGACGTGAGCGGTCCCAGGCTCTGACTCTGTCCCAGCCTCCACTAAATTCACCCAATGTGCCGTCAGGGAGATATAGTGGCCCTGCCCGCCTGTGCTTGTCCACGTGTCCGTTGTTAAGTGGACCTTGCCAGTAACCGCGTTGGTGAGGGCGCGTACAATGTTGCGGGAGACGTGGTCGTGCAGGGCTGGGACGGCACATCGGGAAAAGTAGTGGCGACTGGGAACCGAGTAGCGCGGGGCCACCGCCGCCATCATGTTTTTAGAAAGCCTCCGTTTCCACAAGCCTATACGGCAGCATCTCCAGGCTGATCAATTTGGCTATGTGCACGTTTAACGCTTGAGCGTGCGGGAGCGTGGCGGCGTACTTGCGCTTGCGCTGAAACTGTGGCGCTAGCGACAGCTGGACGCTGCGCTGAGAGACATTGCTGGATGGGGCCGAGGACAGCGTGTGGGTGTGGGTGCAGGCCGGGAGACGGTCGTGCCTGTGTCCTGAGAGGGGGGTTGGATCTCAGTGGCAGGTTGGGGCACAGGGGAAGAGGCAGTGGTGCAAACCGGAGGCGGTGAATGGCCTTCGTCCCACCTTGTGGGGTGCTTGGCCATCATATGCCTGCGCATGCTGGTGGTGGTGAGGCTGGTGGTGGTGGCTCCCCGGCTGATCTTGGCACGACAAACCTTGCACACCACAGTTCGTCGGTCGTCTGCACTCTCAGTGAAAAACTGCCAGACCTTTGAGCACCTCGGCCTCTGCAAGGCGGCATGGCGCGAGGGGGCGCTTTGGGAAACAGTTGGTGGATTATTCGGTCTGGCCCTGCCTCTACCCCTGGCCACCGCACTGCCTCTTCCAACCTGCCCTGCTGCTGCACTTGCCTCCCCCTCTGAAGACCTGTCCTCAGTAGGCTTAGCAAACCAGGTGGGGTCAGTCACCTTATCGTCCAGCTACTCTTCCTCCAAATCCTCTGTGCACTCCTCCCTCGGACTTACTGCCCTTACTACTACCTCACTGATAGACAACTGTGTCTCATCATCATCGTCCTCCTCACCCACTGAAAGCTCTTGAGACAGTTGCCGGAAGTCCCCAGTCTCCTCACCCGGATCCCAGGAACTTTCCAAAGGTTGGGCATCGGTCATGAGAAACTCCTCAGGTGATAGAGCATCCATTTTTTTGCAATCAAGGCCAGGACCCGAGAACAGTTCCTGGGAGCCTGCCTGCTCTTCTGAATGTGTCATTTGCTGGGAGGGAGGAGGCTGGGAGAAGGGAGGAGCAGCAGCGAGAGGATTCAGGGATGCAGCAGTGGACGTCGTAGAAGACTGGGTGGTGACGGTGGATAGTTTGCTGGATGCACTTTCTACCATCCACGACAGGACCTGCTCACACTGCTCAGTTTCTAATAAAGGTCTACCGCGTGGACCCATTAATTGTGAGATGAATCTGGGGACCCCAGAAACTTGCCTCTCTCGTAAATCCCGCAGCAGTCGGCTGCGATACACCTGGACCAGGAGCTCGGCCTGTGCCCACACCCTGACTTGGGCCTCCGCGTCCTTGCCCGCGTCCACGTCCACATCCTCTAGGCCTACCCCTACCCCTCAGCATGGTGTATTACGAGTAAAGCAGAAACAGAACGCTGTAATTAAATGTGCCGCTTATTGGCCTGTGGTTGGAGGCTGACTTCACTTACGGAACGCACAGCAGAGCCAGGAAACAATTATGCGCAAGCCTGTAGTCAGACCTAGGTGCGTATGACTGAGCTACTGGAATTCACAGGGCAGAACCAGTCAAGTGGCCAAAGGCCAGTGGTAGGCCTTAAGTATTTTGCTTCAATTTTTTAAAATGGTGAGGTGAAAAACCAGACAGACACCGTATGCAGCGTATATATGTATACTCTTTCCCTCTGGCGGGATGACGGCGATCATGTAGCGTACACAGCAGAGCCAGGAAACAATTATGCGCAAGCCTGCTGTAACGCTTAGCTGGGTAATACTGAGCGACTACTACCCCCAGCAGACACGCAGTAAACTGTACATGGTCACAGGCTTGGCTGGGTAATAATGAGTGATTACTACCCCCAGCAGACACGCAGTAAACTGTAGACAGTCACAGGCTTAGCTGGGTAATAATGAGCGACTACTACCCTCAGCACACACGCAGTAAACTGAAGACGGTCACAGCAGCCCAAATATAGTATTTTTTTCCAATTTTTGGGAAAAAGCCCACTGCCTATATAGCCTGTATATGGATTTCCCTGTTGGAGGATGACTGTGGTTATTGGAAGCACAGTGCAGCCAAAAAAAATTATGCGCAAGGCTAGGTATTAGTGAGCGACTACTACCCCCAGCAGACACGCAGTAAACTGTAGACGGTCACAGGCTTAGCTGGGTAATAATGAGCGACTACTACCCCCAGCACACACGCAGTAAACTGAAGACGGTCACAGGCAGCCCAAATATAGTATTTTTTTCCAATTTTGGGGAAAAAGCCCACTGCCTATATAGCCTGTATATGGATTTCCTTGTTGGAGGATGACTGTGGTTATTGGAAGCACAGTGCAGCCCAAAAAAATTATGCGCAAGGCTAGGTATTAGTGAGCGACTACTACCCCCAGCAGACACGCAGTAAACTGTAGACGGTCACAGGCTTAGCTGGGTAATAATGAGCGACTACTACCCCCAGCACACACGCAGTAAACTGAAGACGGTCACAGGCAGCCCAAATATAGTATTTTTTTCCAATTTTGGGGAAAAAGCCCACTGCCTATATAGCCTGTATATGGATTTCCCTGTTGGAGAATGACTGTGGTTATTAAAAGCACCGTGCAGCCAGAAAAAATTATGCGCAAGTCTGGGTATTAATGAGCGACTACTACCCCCAGCAGACACGCAGTAAACTGTAGACGGTCACAGTCTTAGCTGGGTAATAATGAGCGACTACTACCACCAGCACACACGCAGTAAACTGAAGATGGTCACAGCAGCCCAAATATAGTATGTTTTTCCAATTTTTGGGAAAAAGCCCACTGCCTATATAGCCTGTATATGGATTTCCCTGTTGGAGGATGACTGTGGTTATTGAAAGCACAGTGCAGCCAGAAAAAATTATGCGCAAGGCTGGGTCTTAATGAGCGACTACTACCCCCAGCAGACTCGCAGTAAACTGTAGACGGTCACAGGCTTAGCTGGGTAATAATGAGCGACTACTACCCCCAGCACACACGCAGTAAACTGAAGACGGTCACAGGCAGCCCAAATATAGTATTTTTTTCCAATTTTTGGGAAAAAGCCCACTGCCTATATAGCCTGTATATGGATTTCCTTGTTGGAGGATGACTGTGGTTATTGAAAGCACAGTGCAGCCAGAAAAAATTATGCGCAAGGCTGGGTAATAATGAGCAACTACTACCCCCAGCACACCTGCAGTAAACTGTAGATGGTCACAGGCTTAGCTGGGTAATAATGAGCGACTACTACCCCCAGCAGACACGCAGTAAACTGAAGACGGTCACAGGCAGCCCAAATATAGTATTTTTTTCCAATTTTGGGGAAAAAGCCCACTGCCTATATAGCCTGTATATGGATTTCCCTGTTGGAGGATGACTGTGGTTATTGAAAGCACAGTGCAGCCAGAAAAAATTATGCGCAAGGCTGGGTATTAATGAGCGACTACTACCACCAGCAGACTCGCAGTAAACTGTAGACGGTCACAGGCTTAGCTGGGTAATAATGAGCGACTACTACCCCCAGCACACACGCAGTAAACTGAAGACGGTCACAGGCAGCCCAAATATAGTATTTTTTTCCAATTTTGGGGAAAAAGCCCACTGCCTATATAGCCTGTATATGGATTTCCCTGTTGGAGGATGACTGTGGTTATTGAAAGCACAGTGCAGCCAGAAAAAATTATGCGCAAGGCTGGGTCTTAATGAGCGACTACTACCCCCAGCAGACTCGCAGTAAACTGTAGACGGTCACAGGCTTAGCTGGGTAATAATGAGCGACTACTACCCCCAGCACACACGCAGTAAACTGAAGACGGTCACAGGCAGCCCAAATATAGTATTTTTTTCCAATTTTGGGGAAAAAGCCCACTGCCTATATAGCCTGTATATGGATTTCCTTGTTGGAGGATGACTGTGGTTATTGAAAGCACAGTGCAGCCAGAAAAAATTATGCGCAAGGCTGGGTAATAATGAGCGACTACTACCCCCAGCACACCTGCAGTAAACTGTAGACGGTCACAGGCTTAGCTGGGTAATAATGAGCGACTACTACCCCCAGCACACACGCAGTAAACTGAAGACGGTCACAGGCAGCCCAAATATAGTATTTTTTCCAATTTTTGGGAAAAAGCCCACTGCCTATATAGCCTGTATATGGATTTCCCTGTTGGAGGATGACTGTGGTTATTGAAAGCACAGTGCAGCCAGAAAAAATTATGCGCAAGGCTGCAGTAACACCTAGCTGGGTAATAGTGACCGACTACTACCACCAGCAGACATGCAGTAAACTGAACACGGTCACAGGCAGCCCAAAGATTTTTTTTTCCAATTTTTTTGAAAAAGCCCACTGCCTATGTAGCCAGTATATCTCTTTCCCTGTACCACTGTCCCTGCCTCAGCAGTACTGCCCCTGTACTCAGTAAAATGACTGCAGACTGAGGACCCTATGGTCTTCACGCCCGATATACAAAAAAAAAATGTGCAAAACTGCTAAAAGCAGCCTCAACAGTACTGCACACGGACCGTTGGGGTTCTTGAAGACGAAGATAACAGCCTAACACTCTCCCTATAGCAGCTACAGCAGGACGGCACTTTCCCTAATGTCTCTCAGCGTGCATCTGTGGCGAGCCGCGGCCGGCCCCAGTTTATATACTCAGGTGTCACCTGATCTCCCCAGCCACTCACTGCAGGGGGGTGGGATAGGGCTGGAACTTCACAGGAGGAAGTTGTAATCCCTTCCCTGTGTTTCTATTGGCCAGAAAAGGGCGCAATCTTTTCTGGGAAGAAAATGGAAGTGACTCGAACACCGCGTGGTGCTCGTCTCGAGTAACGAGCATCTCGAGTACCCTAATGCTGAACGAGCATCAAGCTCGAACGAGTACGCTTGCTCATCTCTAATTATGAAGTAAACTAAGACTTCATTTTAAAGAATACTTTAAAGGTAATAAGCAGGTTACCATTGACTCACTTCATTCTAAACCAAAGTTTCATTTTATTAAAAAATAAATTTGCGGTTTTGTGGATTTAAGCAGGTTTTTTTTCCAGTATTATGGTTTATTCTACAGGGGATTAGCATTAACTATCTTGTGCAAGTTTCTAACTTACTTAAGGCCCAGTGTCCACTGGCGGATTTGAATTGTGGAATCCACATGGCGCTAATTAGACCATTAGTAGTTAATGCAAAATGATTGATCAAAACTGTTAGAAACTGACAAATTTTGAGCAATCATCTTTGCATGTAAATGGGGCTTTACTCACAGTTGGGGATTCTGCTGAGGTGAGTCCTGATGGTGAATGCTGCTACGCACGTGGGACTGCCATGTTCTCCTTCCCTGCCAGCAGTGAAAGAGCCTCCGGTGCTCTCAGGTATCTAGCTATAGAAGGCCCTCTGGAAGGTGTTCCTGCTGTCCTTCTTCCCCATGCTTGGAATTCAGTTAGATTCTGGTCTGGGGTCTGTTGATTTGCTGTATGGCAAAGTTGAGGCTCTAAGCTCTCAGACCCACTTCTTCATGGCTCCATGTCCAAGCCTTGCCCCCATAGGATCATTTCTATGATGGATCCCATGCGTGATTGATTATAGCGCGGATCATTTACATACAGCTGGCTTAAGAAAGAAGTGAAAAGTCTCAAAGGTTGGTAATTAATGTAGCCTTCAGAAAGGGGAAATAAGCTTGTTTGGTAAGGTAAAAGGACAGAGTTGAAGCCTTTAACCCCTTAAGGACATGGCCTATTTTGGGCTTAAGGACGCAACGATTTTTGACGGATTTTCATCTCTATTTTTCAAAAGCCATAACTTTTTTACTTTTTCTGTTGACATGGTCGTATAAGGGCTTGTTTTTTGCATGGCGAAGTGTAGTTTTTGATGATGCCATTTTTGGGTACATATACTATATTGTAAAACTTTTATTTTTTTTTTTTTTATGATAACAGGGAGAGAAAACGCATCAATTCTACCTTAGATTTTTTGGGGCTTTTTAACAGCGATAATCTCGCAGCATAAATGACACAATACCTTTTTTGTGCGGATCGGTACGGTTACAATGATATCAAAATTCTTATATTTTTTTTTAGGTTTTTCCACTTTTCTGCAATAAAAACCCTTTTTTTGGAAATCTTTTTTTTTTCTATATTGCTGCATTCAAAATCCTGTACCTTTTTTATTTTTCAATGTACAGAGCTCTGTGAGGACTTATTTTTTGCAAGACGAGCTGTAGATTTTTATTTGTGTCATTTTGGGGAATATACGGCTTTTTTGATCACTTTTATTGCATTTTTTCCGAGGCAAAATGCTAAAAATTAGCATTTTGTCTCTGTTTTTTTTGCGTTTTTTTAAAACACTTTTTGTCGTGCAGAATAAAAAGCATATTTAACTTATTGTACACGTCATTATGGACGCGTCGATACCAAATATGTGCCATTTTAATTGTTTTAACCTTTTTTATGCTAATATGAGAAAAAGCATAAAAAAGGGGTTTTTTTACATTTTTTTTTTACATCTTTCTTTTTTTTACATTTTTTTTTACACCACCTATGTCACTCTGGGGGACTTAAAGGACAGCACTGATGATCGCTGTGATAAGGCATTGCAGGAGTTCTGTCCTGCCATGCCTTATCGCTTATACAGCGATTATAGGCTCTGGCAACACAGGATGTCGGTATCTGGCATCCTGTTGCCATGGCAACATGCCGGGCTGTCTGCGATTATATCGCGCTCCCTCTGTGAACCCTTCCCATGCCGCGATCTACATAGATCGCGGCAGGGAAGGGCTTAACAGTTGGGGGCGCATCTCTGATGACTGACAGCCGGCTCCCACTGCGGGATAGTGCAAGATCTGCCATGATCTCGCGCTATGCCTATGACGTAAGGGTATGTTATTTTGCGGAAAGTACCCCGCTCCCATGACGTACCCTTACGTCATGGGGAGTGAAGGGGTTAAAGGTGGTCCACTTATAAACTATTGATGGCCTATCATTAGGACAGGCCATCCATAGTAGATTTGCAGGGTGTTCTGCCAACTGGAAACCCCACTGATCAGCTGTTCACTGGGGAGATGTGCTCATGCACTGATCTGATTTCTACAGCATCTAGGCTTGGAATTACACGCAAAGATCCAAGTTACTTCAATAGGAATACCAAGCCTGGCCACTGCAATGCAAATTGAGTTGTCTGCTTCTTGCAGAAATCATCTCAAGTGCATTACCTGAATTAACAGCTGATCGTCTGGGATTCTGGGTGGCAGACCCCTGCCGATCTACTACTTACCTATTCTGAGTATAAGCTATCAATAATTTACAACTGGACAACCCCTTTAAGCATATAAGCATAAATAGATAGATAGATTGTGAAACCTTGGAGATTAGTCAATCCTTGGCATGATGGTTGGCACGAACACATGGGAAGTCAATCCAAAATCAGAGATTCTCTTTAAGCAAGTTTCATTGTTTATCTTGGCAGCAAAATATTTAACAGTTTCAGTGCAATGCATTTGAAACACCTGGCTGTCTTGAAAGTTTGTTTCTTAGAAGAATGAGAGAGACGTTAAGACTATTTTACTGCAAAAGAGACTGTTGCTGTGGGTCTCATGACTGAATATAAGGAAAAGATGATGGAGACAAAGTGGTGAAAAGAAAATACTAAAAAAGGGGCCAATCTAAGGTTACTCTGGTATAATCTAAAATTCACCAAGAGGCTGAAGCGTGGCTGCAGAAGTCCCTGAAAGAATAGGATGCTATGCAAAGTCAACACTCTACACATTAAGATTTGCTTTTAATTGTATGCCCTATACTGCAAAGTGCAAAAAGTCACCATGATATCAGGAAATTTAAATATGAAAGTTGTGAATGCTGTTGTTAAAGGCAACCACAAAGGCCCATGTAATAGAATGGACCCTGTGTGGTGAGATGTCCTGTGGCTAGTAACCAGACAACCCCTTTAGGTCTGCTGGACTATGGGCCAGTTGCACAAAAGTTTTAATCTGAGATCAACTCTCTAAAATGAAGAAGAAAAGCGTTGCAACAACGCGGTTTATCCCATAATCTTGGTTTAAATGCGGTTTCAATGTGATCCCCCAATTTTGGTGGATCAAACTAGTTGAACTTAGTTTAGCAGCCAAAATTCAAGATGGCGGACTACGCTGACATCCTGATAGACTTATCGGAAGTAGTGAAATTACACCCACATTTACTACTTGTGACAGTCATGTTTTTACTATTGCTATGAATGCTAGGAAGATCACCTGACTACAGTAACCAGTCAATATGCACAATATATTTTGTCCAGGTAGAAGCTTTGATCTCAGATCAAGGGAACATGGTTTTGCTAATGTTAAATCAAAAAATGACTATGGAGAGTATTGAAGGGGCCTAGACACAGATGGAGAAAAAAAAAAGAAAGCAGATGTCACCTGTGATCACTGGAGGTAACTACACTATTAGTTGAGCGGTTGTATCTAAACCCACCATGAATGATGCTGAAAGGAACATTCAGGAACTAGAAAAGTGAAGAATGTTCAGACAGCAAGTAAATGAGATGAAAACTCAGTTGAAGGAACTTGAAGATGAGTTACAAGCCACAGAGGATGTCAAGTTGCACATAGAAGGTAACCTGCCCTTCACAGAATAGACGTTTATTCACTAAAACATATTTTTATTAATTCCTATTAAAAACGTAGGGCTGGACACACACAAACTGCCTATCCACAGGAATCGCGCTTGGATTGGTTCCAAGCTCAGAGACACTTCTCCCAGTTGTACAGAAAATATTGGTCTTCAAGAGGTTTCATATTCGTCACCACCTCATAAAAACCAACAGTGATAGACTATGTATCAGGCTTCTAGCGATATAAGCTAGGTACAGTTTGCATCAAGAAATAGGCGATTGTCCTGATGTGTTACTGAAATATCGCAATGTATAAACGTTCATTTTCCATTATTCATACTCTCGGTTCTGAGTTTATTTTGATTCATTACGGTTCATTTCGGTTCATTGCGGTTAAACACGCTTCACTGTAAATGGTACAACTCATCAGGAACCGTTACAGTTAGGGTTTTATTCACAGAGAATTGTAATTTGATTTTTGGTAATAAGCATAACTGAAATGTCAGCAGCATAATGGTAGTTATGCAAAAACTCGCTTGTATTTGCAACACTGCATTCCCTATGGTGTGTGCACATGTCTGTACTTTGCAGGTGCGTGCCTGCAAAGATAGGACATGCGTGCACGATTGGGAATGCATGCATTGTTTTCAATGGAGCCAAGGCTGCTGACGACAGCTCCATTGAAAACAATGGTCTGCCGGCACCCCTGCATTCTTTTTCAGGGAAGGGCTTTACATATAAGTCCTTCCCTGAAAAAGAAACATTTTAGTGTAAAAAAAAAAATACTTACCTTTCCGCCACTGCCGTGACTGTGACTCCCGTGGAGATGCAGATTCCTTCACCCTGGCTGGTTAAAATGATTTCCTGCTGCCACATCTGTGGTAGATGCAGCAGAGGAATTCTTCAATTCTCTACCGCAGCTGTCACACATGACAGCTGTGGTAGAAAATCCTGCTGCCGGCATCCCCGTCATTGGATTTCAGTGAAGGGCTTTAAACATAAGCCCTTCCCTGAAAATCCAATAAAAATAGTGTAAAAAAGAAAAAAGCATACTCAACTGACTTCAGCTGCCGGGGCTCAGCCGCGACTTCTGCCGCTCAGTGCTCAGCCAATCACAATCAGAGCTACCAGCAGGCGGGCATTTTAAATCCCCGGCTGCTGATAGCTCAGAACTATAGAGTTGGGGACAGCGGCAGAAGTCGTGGCTGAGCCCCGGCAGCTGAAGGCAGGTGAGTATTTTTTTTTACACTATTTTTATTGGATTTTCCAATAAATCCAATAATGACGGGGATGCCGGCAACAGGATTCTCTACCGCAGTTGTCATGTGTGACAGCTGCGGTAGAGAATTGAAGTATTTCTCTGCTGCATCTGCCACAGATGTGGCAGATGTAGTAGCAAGGAATTCTTTTAACTAGCTGGGTTGAAGGAAACATCTGCCGCATGCGGCAGATGTGTTCTTTATCCCCGCGGGGGTCAGGGCAGCAGCGGAGAGGTAAGTTGTTTTTTTTCGTTTTTTTTTTACACTAAAATCTTTCTTTTTCAGGGAAGGGCTTATATGTAAAGCCCTTCCCTGAAAAAGAATGCTGTGATGTCAGCAGACCATTGAATACACTGCATGCAGCTACATACACGCCTGCTTTTGCTCTTACCTAGGTGCGCACGTATGTACGCACCTAAGGACGCACAAAAACACGCTCGTGTGAACCCACCCTTAGGTTGTGCATCTGGGACCTGCTGTTCTACGGGCTTCCTGGTGCACACCTTCACAGGTTGCATGTGGTATTCTCGGCCAGCCAATCCCCTTTACTCTGCAGCATACAAAGACCAGCATCTCTTAGTAGTGGATGCTGGTCATTTTACTGCTTGGATATCACTGTCTTGTGCCAACTTAGAGCTATATTTGCATGTCTGTCTGTTATGACTTGCTATAATATTTCAGCTGTCAATACTAGGCCTGTATGAATAAGTCCTTGCACATTATGTCAGTAGGGAGGGTTGTCATCTTTTTTCCCCCAGACTATTGCACTCATTTTGCAGGCTACAGTGACTGAGGCCGATTGTGTAAGGCACAGTGGCCCTGCTTAGTTATGCACGTTATCTTATTCTCTCCTGTATGGTGTGCATGTGTTGGAGTCAGGCCCGTGGAATAAGTCCTGTATTTCACGTGCATAGTTGGAGGAGTTGCATAAAGGTTTTTGTTTTTTTTATGCCAGAGGCCCCTTTTTGAAAGAGGAGATACTATTAGGTTGTGCATCTGGAACCTGTTGTTCTACAGGCTTCCTGGTGCACACCTTCACAGGTAGGGGTTAATCGAGCTGGCTGGGTGTGGTATTCTCCACCAGCCAATCCCCTTTACTCAGCAGCATATAAAGACCAGCATCTCTCAGTAGTTGATGCTGGTCATTTTACTGCTTGGATATCACTGTCTTTTGCCCACTCAGAGCTATATTTGCATGTCTGTCTGTTAGTATCTCTCTGCTTCCCTGAAGAGAAGCAGAGTACTGCAACTCATAAGTGTTATACTAACAGGGAATTTGTCAACTGTCTTACTAGAAATGTGGTTTACCTCGCCTCCTGTCCCTGCCCACTGAATTATGTGGGTAAAATCATGCAACAGATTAGACGCCGAATATTGGCGCATATTGGTAATCGCAGAAAAGAGAGCACCCCCCCTTGCTAATGATATGTGAGCTTGAACGAACAACAGGAGAGGGGACGGGGAGCGAAAAATTTTGCAGAAAGAAACAGCATGGATCTTTAGGATAAGTAAAAATCTATTTTTTACCAGCTTTCTCTGACTCGTCAGTTCCATCCTATGTCTACAATATGTTCCTTGAGGCACCTTTAAGGCATTGGTTTTGGAGTTTCATTGAGTCTGTACATCAGTGTTCAAAGTAGGGTGGATATTAATTCATATATCTAGATCAACAGTGTTTTGTAATCCCAATCAGATTGAAAGGACTGGTGGAAGCATTATTGTCATGATGACTGAAAGGGGTTGTCCCGCGGCAGCAAGTGGGCCAGACCTGGGCAAAGCACGGCCCGCGGGCCACATCCGGCCCGCTGAATAGCTCGGACCGGCCCGCAAAGAGTGTCCTGGTGACTCACCAATGAGTCCGGTGTCAGCAACGGGAAGCAGCGAAACTATGGAGTAGCAGCGCGCCGAGGCAGAGGCACGAGCGGGGGGTCTGAGGGAGACATCGGACCAGCGGAGGAGCCGATACCGGCGCCCGAAGGTGACAGGAGCCAGCAGGAGGAGTGCAAAAGCGGAGCGGGTCTCGGAGCAGCAGCAGGAGGGCAGAGTGACAGGTGGAGTGAGCGGCCGCCGGAGCAGAAGCAGGTGCGGGGGCAGCAAACAGAGACCGGCAGTAGCGGAGGGGACCAGCGGAGGGGACCTGAACGGAGCAGCTGAGACAGGAGGGCAGAGTGAGCTGATAAGTCTCTACCTCTACCTCTGTGTGTGTTTGTGAGCTGTGTGTCTTCTGTGTATCTGGTTAATTGTGTCTTCTGTGTAAAAAAAAAATTAAAAAAAATAAAAAAAATAAAAATTTGTGAGCGCGTGTCAGCGGGTAAGCGTTTGCGCGAGAGCGGCAGCGAGTGAGCGGTTGCAGCAGCGTGTGAGCAGTTGAGTGGTCGCAGCAGCGGGTGAGGGGTCGCAGCAGCGGGTGCAGCGGGTGAGGGGTCGCAGCAGGGGGTGCAGCGGGTGAGGGGTCGCAGCAGCGGGTGAGGGGTCGCAGCAGCGGGTCAGCGGTCGCAGCAGCGGGTCAGCGGTTGCAGCAACGGGTGCAACAGCGGGTCAGCGGTTATAGCAGGGTGTGAGAGGTTGCAGCAGCGGGTCAGCGGTTGCAGCAGCGGGTCAGCGGTTGAGCGGTTGCAGCAGCGCGTGAGCGGAGTGTGAACAAGTCTATCTTCACTACTTCCACAAGTAAATTGTAGATCCCCATTAGGATGAGCTCCATGCCTGGCAATGTCATCCAGTGTGCTACTTGTGCAATGTATGCGGTCCTTGATCAGCCGATCGAGGGTGTATACTGTTGCGCAAGATGCGTGCACGTCGAACATTTAGAAGCCCAAATTCTGGATCTAAATGGGCAACTGGCAACACTGAGAACTATAACGAGACGGGTCGAAGACATAGCGGGGAATTTGGAGCTTCAGCTGCAAAAGAAAGCGGATGATTTTACCTTTTTTTCCTTGGCTCTGGACGAGAGCTGTGATATCCGAGATACAGCCCAGTTACTTATTTTTGTACGTGGGATAACAAAAAACTTTGAGATGATGGAAGAGCTGGCAGCTATGCGATCAATGAAAGATACTACAACGGGGAGTGATTTGTTTACAGAGGTAAATGCATCCATGGACAAGCTAGGACTAAAATGGAACAAATTGGTAGGTGTTACAACCGATGGCTGTCCAAATCGGGCGGCTGGAATACGGCCCCATTAAGGCAATGTGCATGGAGCCTTCGTATGTTGGTCTGGCCCTCTAAAACCATTCCAATTTCTCATGTGGCCCCATGGGAAAATTAATTGCCCACCCCTGGTCTATACACTTCTGTATGGCCATATTAATGCACTTTGTAATGTACATTGTGCATTAATTATGAGCCATACAGAAGTTATAAAAAGTTTTTCACTTACCTGCTCCGTTGCTGGCGTCCTCGTCTCCATGGTTGCCGTCTAATTTTCGCCGTCTAAAATGGTCGAATGGCCAAATTAGACGCGCTTGCGCAGTCCGGGTCTTCTTATCTTCTCAATGGGGCTCCGTGTAGCTCCGTGTAGCTCCGTGTAGCTCCGCCCCGTCACGTGCCGATTCCAGCCAATCAGGAGGCTGGAATCGGCAATGGACCGCACAGAAGAGCTGCGGTCCACGGAGGAAGAAGATCCCGGCGGCCATCTTCAACCGGTAAGTATAGAAGTCACCGAAGCGCGGGGATTCAGGTAAGCGCTGAGCGGTTTTTTTTTTAAGTCCCTGCATCGGGGTTGTCTCGCGCCGAACGGGGGGGGGGGGGGGCGGTTGAAAAAAAAAAAAACCCGTTTCGGCGCGGGACAACCCCTTGAAATGCAGTATACTATAATCTTTTATAATCTTTTCTAGACTATAATCTTCTTTTCGTACTCTGATGTGCTCCAACTATAAGATTCCTGTCAGGGTCTTTGTAAATCCTTTCTCTGTGATCTGTGGTAGGTGACCTGTGCTTGTGTACGGTTGGTCCACGGGATAGATATTGGGTCAACTCATTAATTACTGGCTCTGTACATCCTTGTGGTATTATTAGATCTTCAGAGGGAGACACACTCAAATGAGTTTGATAACCTGTGCATATCACAATATGCTGTTTTATTATGGTCGTGGTCGGTAGACATAAGATCTAAGAGTCTCTCATATACAATGACAGCAAACACAAATTAACAAGAATCATTAGATTTATTGTAATACAGGATTAGATGGATACTTACCACGTATTGATGCACATCAGTGTACCTATTATGGTACGTGGTACCATTGCTACTTGTTTTACATATGTATCCTGTAATGTACAATGAGTATTTAATATCCAGGTAGAAATGGGCATCCTCATTTTGGCTATGATAAAGTTCATTGAGCTGGGTACTGTTTATACTATAGTGTGATTACAGTGGGAGCGCTCAATTTTATATATCAGTCCCGACTATCCAGTCACCTGCTTGATGCTTCATCCTGAATTTACAATTTGCATCCGCATACTATGTGTAGTATGATGTAGGGGTCTGTCAATTACCCCAATGAATGAAGGGAGCAGCGCCCCGCCCTTCTGTGTGACATAGATATCATGCATTATATGGGATGTACGGGGTTGTAGCATCAGGTGACTATGTGTAGCGTGGGTCACGTGATTGCTGTGCGCCATGATGACACTTTGAATGTAGGGGCGTGGCAGTAGAGCACTGTCAGGTGTTTACCTGCTCCATGGTGACAAGCAGTTATTTTCACCATGACGCCGGTACACACCCCAAGTAGACTTCCAATGAGCAACGGGCTGTGTGCTGGTTTGTTGACTCTCGGTTGAGTCTGACGATCGAGACACTGAGATGAGGATCGTGGAGGGACTTTACCTTGGTACATTAATGCTGAACGAAGCTGGTGATATCAGACACTTTTTAGCACATTTTTGGAAAACAATTGATGATTTATATTAACTGCAGGGACATGATAGGATACTCTCCATCCTCCTTACACTGATTGGACTTGTGTGACTGATCTGCCCATATAGGTGGTACTTATGGGACTATATCAGCAGGGCTTTGATTGCAGACTTATTAATGCCTGTAGTCTACCATCAAGGCACCATGCTACATCCTTGTTATTTTTGTTCTATCTAAGCAGTCAATAGATAGACAGGGTCAGCAGCTCTTGGTAGCTAACTAAGGAACAAGTTAAAGCTTAGTAGTGGCAGCATTGCTCTCATCTATTTCTCCTCTTCTTATGCTGTGAACCGTGGTAGGGAAACAGCATGGGACTAGGGACAGGCAGGGTAAGGGTTAAGTGTAGCGAACGAAGCAGGGGGTGGGGGGAGGAGCTAAGACAGGAAAAGCAGAGGGAAGGGGAGCGGAAGAAGAAGAAGACCAGAAGACGGGAGACACGTGGAGAGGAAAGAAGTCTGGAGCAGAAAAGAAGCCCACCCACCCTCCCGGAAGGCCTGGGCAAGGGAGGAGAAAGAACAGGGTTAGGAGTTAGTTGAGTCCACCTTTTTAATTTTAATTTTTCTTTTTTGTTTGAATTTTAATTTTTCTTTTTAGTTTTTCTTTTCGGAAGTTGTCACAGCTAGTGGTTGGCCCGGAATTATCCATGCTGGTTAGGGATGATTGAGGAGGGTTTGCAAGCCAGAGGATCGTGGGCTTACAAACGTCCTCTGGGACGGTTTATGGACTGAAAAGTTAAACTGCATACAGCATGGATAGGTTTCGTGAAAGTTCAGGATTAACGTTACTAAAAGGTTGTTTAATAAAGCTGTGGCCTACCCCACATTTGTTCAGCAAGAAGTAGTCGAGTATGTTATTTACTAGGTAAGTGAGCTGTTTAGAATTAAGTTATTGTCCCTAGTCCCTAAAAAATGCAGTAGTTCCATCATATCCTAGCTCTGTGATATTAGGGCAAAGAGACTTCTGGTGCACCTTGATAGCTAGCACGGGACAGCATGATAGATGAGTTCATGCCATCAAGTGACTTATAACTAATCTCCGACTGTGATAGCACGCAAAGTATCTGCATCATGGTCAATAACAGGGAGGCTATGTAATATGCTGTTAACCATTGAGCTCACTTGAACAAAGTTATTAAGGTTCGTTAGCGGATTGTTGTCCAGAGGTCTAAACTTATTTTTTGTCACTCCTAACCTTATCTAATCTCTAACTACCATTATGCTGAACTGTAATGAACCGAAATGAACTGTAATAAACCATAATGAACCATAATGAACCATAATGGACTGAAATAAACTCATAGGCGAGAGTATGAATGATAGAAAATTAATATTTATACATTGCAATTAGAGATGAGCGAGCACCAAAATGCTCGGGTGCTCGTTACTCGGAACGAACTTTTCGCGATGCTCGAGGGTTCGTTTCGAATAACGAACCCCATTGAAGTCAATGGGCGACCCGAGCATTTTTGTATTTCGCCGATGCTCGCTAAGGTTTTCATGTGTGAAAATCTGGGCTATTCAAGAAAGTGATGGGAACGACACAGCAACGGATAGGGCAGGCGAGGGGCTACGTGTTGGGCTGCATCTCAAGTTCACAGGTCCCACTATTAAGCCACAATAGCGGCAAGAGTGGGCCCCCCCCCCCTCCCAACAACTTTTACTTCTGAAAAGCCCTCATTAGCAATGCATACCTTAGCTAAGCACCACACTACCTCCAACAAAGCACAATCACTGCCTGCATGACACTCCACTGCCACTTCTCCTGGGTTACATGCTGACCAACCGCCCCCCCTCCCCCCCCCCCCACAGCGCACCCCAAAGTGTCCCTGCGCAGTCTTCAGCTGCCCTCATGCCACACCACCCTCATGTCTATTTAGAAGTGCGTCTGCCATGACGAGGAACCGCAGGCACACACTGCAGAGGGGTTGGCACGGCTAGGCAGCGACCCTCTTTAAAAGTGGTGGGGCGATAGCCCACAATGCTGTACAGAAGCAATGAGAAATATAATCCTGTGCCACCGCCATCAGGAGCTGCACACGTGGGCATAGCAATGGGGAACCTATGTGCCACACACTATTCATTCTGTCAAGGTGTCTCTGCATGCCCCAGTCAGACTGGTAATATGTACCTTAACAGTAACCGCGTTGGTGGTAATGTGGTGGTGACTGCGGACCTAGTAGCGCGGTTTTATTTTGTTGGTTTTCGGAATGTGGCCAGGATTAAGTGGGCCGTGGCGGGGGGATGGTGGGGGGGCTCTCTTGTAGTGTCGGTAAAGGTGAAATTCTTGGACTGGCACCAGACGAACCAATGCAAAGGCATTTGCCAAGAATGTTTTCCCTGTTGGAGGAGGAGGGGGATGTTTTTGAGGCACTACGTGTCCTCTCCACGTGTCCGTGGTTATATGCACCTTAACAGTAACCGCGTTGGTGGTAATGTGGTGGTGACTGCGGACCTAGTAGCGCGGTTTTATTTTGTTGGTTTTCGGAATGTGGCCAGGATTAAGTGGCCCGTGGCGGGGGGATGGTGGGGGGGCTCTCTTGTAGTGTCGGTAAAGGTGAAATTCTTGGACTGCCACCAGACGAACCAATGCAAAGGCATTTGCCAAGAATGTTTTCCCTGTTGGAGGAGGAGGGGGATGTTTTTGAGGCACTACGTGTCCTCTCCACGTGTCCGTGGTTATATGCACCTTAACAGTAACCGCGTTGGTGGGAAATGGCCTCGCCGCCATCATGTCTTTGGGAAGCCTCTGTTTCCACACCCCAGAGACATACCATTAGCAGCGGTATAGGCAGAGCCCAGAATTCGTAACATTTCAGCCGTAGCATTAGGACAGGCCCCACTAACATATCACTAGCAGCATTATAGCGGGAGCGCAGTCTTCGTTCCATGTCAGCAATAGTAGCACTCAAGACAGGCCCCAGTAACAATTCCGAAGCAGCAGTATAGCGGGAGCGCAGTCTTCGTTCCATGTCAGCAATAGTAGCACTCAAGACAGGCCCCAGTAACAATTCCGAAGCAGCAGTATAGCGGGAGCGCAGTCTTTGTTCCATGTCAGCAATAGTAGCACTCAAGACAGGCCCCAGTAACAATTCTGAAGCAGCAGTATAGCGGGAGCGCAGTCTTCGTTCCATGTCAGCAATAGTAGCACTCAAGACAGGCCCCAGTAACAATTCCGAAGCAGCAGTATAGTGGGAGCGCAGTCTTAGTTCCATTTCAGTAGCTGCAGTATAGCCAAGGACCAAGTTACATTTATGTAGCTAAAGTGTAGGCCAACCCCACACACACTTCTGTACCATGAGTGCAGGCGAAGAACATACAAATTGCTATGATTACACTGTAGGTGAGGGCCCCCAAAAATTGGTGTACCAACAGTACTAATGTACCTCAGTAAAAATTGGCCATGCCCAACCAAGATGGCAGGTGAAACCCATTAATCGCTTTGGTTAATGTGGCTTAAGTGGTAACTAGGCCTGGAGGCAGCCCAGTTTAACGAAAAATTGGTTCAAGTTAAAGTTTCAACGCTTTTAAGAGCATTGAAACATATAAAAATTGTTTAGAAAAATTAGATGAGTGAGCCTTGTGGCCCTAAGAAAAATTGCCCGTTCAGCGTGATTACGTGAGGTTTCAGGAGGAGGAGCAGGAGGAGGAGGAGGAATATTAGACACAGATTGATGAAGCAGAAATGTCCCCGTTTTGGATGGTGAGAGAGAACGTAGCTTCCATCCGCGGGTGCAGCCTACGTATTGCTTACGTATCGCTGCTTTCCGCTGGTGGAGAAGAGAAGTCAGGGGAAATCCAGGCTTTGTTCATCTTGATGAGTGTTAGCCTGTCGGCACTGTCGGTTGACAGGCGGGTACGCTTATCTGTGATGATTCCCCCAGCCGCACTAAACACCCTCTCCGACAAGACGCTAGCCGCAGGACAAGCAAGCACCTCCAGGGCATACAGCGCTAGTTCAGGCCACGTGTCCAGCTTCGACACCCAGTAGTTGTAGGGGGCAGAGGGGTCACCGAGGATGGTCGTGCGATCCGCTACGTACTCCCTCACCATCCTTTTACAGTGCTCCCGCCGACTCAGCCTTGACTGGGGAGCGGTGACACAGTCTTGCTGGGGAGCCATAAAGCTGGCCAGGCCCTTAAAGACTGTTGCACTGTCTGGGCTGTACATGCTGCTCGATCTACGCACCTCCCCTGCTACCTGGCCCTCGGAACTGCGCCTTCTGCCACTAGCGCTGTCGGATGGGAATTTTACCATCAGCTTGTCTGCCAGGGTCCTGTGGTATAGCAACACTCTCGAACCCCTTTCCTCTTCGGGAATGAGAGTGGGAAGGTTCTCCTAATAGCGTGGGTCGAGCAGTGTGTACACCCAGTAATCTGTAGTGGCCAGAATGCGTTGAATGTGAGGGTCACGAGAAAGGCATCCTAACATGAAGTCAGCCATGTGTGCCAGGGTACCTGTACGCAACACATGGCTGTCCGCACTAGGAAGATCACTTTCAGGATCCTCCTCCTCCTCCTCCTCCTCCTCCTCAGGCCATACACGCTGAAAGGATGACAGGCAAGCAGCATGGGTACCGTCAGCAGTGGGCCAAGCTGTCTCTTCCCCCTCCTCCTCCTCCTCCTCCTCCTCATCCTCCTCCTCCTCCTCCTGAACGCGCTGAGATATAGACAGGAGGGTGCTCTGACTATCCAGCGACATACTGTCTTCCCCCGGCTCTGTTTCCGAGCGCAAAGCGGCTGCCTTTATGGTTTGCAGGGAAGTTCTCAAGATGCATAGCAGAGGAATGGTGACGCTAATGATTGCAGCATCGCCGCTCACCACCTGGGTAGACTGATCAAAGTTTCGAAGGACCTGGCAGATGTCTGCCAACCAGGCCCACTCTTCTGAAAAGAATTGAGGCTGACTCCCACTGCGCCGCCCATGTTGGAGTTGGTATTCCACTATAGCTCTACGCTGCTCATAGAGCCTAGCCAACATGTGGAGCATAGAGTTCCACCGTGTGGGCACGTCGCACAGCAGTCGGTGCACTGGCAGATTAAAGCGATTTTGCAGGGTGCGCAGGGTGGCAGCGTCCGTGTGGGACTTGCGGAAATGTGCGCAGAGCCGGCGCACCTTTACGAGCAGGTCTGACAAGCGTGGGTAGCTTTTCAGAAAGCGCTGAACCACCAAATTAAAGACGTGGGCCAGGCATGGCACGTGCGTGAGGCTGCCGAGCTGCAGAGCCGCCACCAGGTTACGGCCGTTGTCACACACGACCATGCCCGGTTGGAGGCTCAGCGGCGCAAGCCAACGGTCGGTCTGCTCTGTCAGACCCTGCAGCAGTTCGTGGGCCGTGTGCCTCCTATCTCCTAAGCTGAGTAGTTTCAGCACGGCCTGCTGACGCTGTGCCCACTGCTGGCGACATCCTGCTGCTGCTGACACATCTAGATTGCGAGACAGAGGTTGAGGAGGAGGAGGAGGAGGAGGGTGCTTTAGTGGAAGAAGCATACACCGCCGAACATACCACCACCGAGCTGGGGCCCGCAATTCTGGGGGTGGGTAGGACGTGAGCGGTCCCAGGCTCTGACTCTGTCCCAGCCTCCACTAAATTCACCCAATGTGCCGTCAGGGAGATGTAGTGGCCCTGCCCGCCTGTGCTTGTCCACGTGTCCATAGTTAAGTGGACCTTGCCACTAACCGCATTGGTGAGGGCACGTACAATGTTGCGGGAGACGTGGTCGTGCAGGGCTGGGACGGCACATCGGGAAAAGTAGTGGCGACTGGGAACTGAGTAGCGCGGGGCCGCCGCCGCCATCATAGCTTTGAAGGACTCCGTTTCCACAACCCTATACGGCAGCATCTCAAGGCTGATAAATTTGGCTATGTGGACGGTTAACGATTGAGCGTGCGGGTGCGTGGCGGCGTACTTGCGCTTGCGCTCCAACACTTGCGCTAGCGACGGCTGGACTGTGCGGTGCGAGACATTGGTGGATGGGGCCGAGGACAGCGGAGGTGAGGGTGTGGGTGCAGGCCAGGAGACGGTAGTGCCTGTGTCCTGAGAGGGGGGTTGGATCTCAGTGGCAGGTTGGGGCACAGGGGGAGAGGCAGCGGTGCAAACCGGAGGCGGTGAACGGCCTTCGTCCCACCTTGTGGGGTGCTTGGCCATCATATGTCTGCGCATGCTGGTGGTGGTGAGGCTGTTGGTGGTGGCTCCCCGGCTGATCTTGGCGCGACAAAGGTTGCACACCACTGTTCGTCGGTCGTCAGGCGTCTCGGTGAAAAACTGCCAGACCTTAGAGCACCTCGGCCTCTGCAGGGTGGCATGGCGCGAGGGGGCGCTTTGGGAAACACTTGGTGGATTATTCGGTCTGGCCCTGCCTCTACCCCTGGCCACCGCACTGCCTCTTGCAACCTGCCCTGCTGCTGCCCGTGCCTCCCCCTCTGAAGACCTGTCCTGTGTAGGCGTTGCACACCAGGTGGGGTCAGTCACCTCATCGTCCTGCTGCTCTTCCTCCGAATCCTCTGTGCGCTGCTCCCTCGGACTTACTGCCCTTACTACTACCTCACTGCAAGACAACTGTGTCTCATCGTCATCGTCCTCCTCACCCACAGAAAGTTCTTGAGACAGTTGGCGGAAGTCCCCAGCCTCTTCCCCCGGACCCCGGGAACTTTCGAATGGTTGGGCATCAGTGACAATAAACTCCTCTGGTGGGAGAGGAACCACAGCTGCCCAATCTGAGCAGGGGCCCGAGAACAGTTCCTGGGAGTGTTCCCGCTCCTGAGCATGTGTCATTGTAGTGGAGTGAGGAGGCTGGGAGGAAGGAGGAGCAGCAGACAGAGGATTCGGATTTGCAGCAGTGGACGGCGCAGAACTGTGGCTGGACGATAGGTTGCTCGAAGCACTTTCTGCCATCCAGGACAGGACCTGCTCACACTGCTCATTTTCTAATAAAGGTCTCCCGCGTGGACCCATTAATTGGGCGATGAATGTGGGGACGCCAGAAACGTGCCTCTCTCCTAATCGCGCAGCAGTCGGCTGCGACACACCTGGATCAGGAGCTCGGCCTGTGCCCACACCCTCACTTCGGCCTACGCGTCCTCGGCCACGTCCACGTCCACGTCCTCTAGGCTTACCCCTACCCCTCAGCATGCTGTATTACCAGTGATTTGATTTCCCAGGCAGGAAATAAATTGGCGCAAGCCTGCAGGCCAAATATAATGTTTTCGCTTTTTTGCAAAGGGAAGGACCCACTGCGTATATTCAATGAACAATAACTTTTAGAACTGTAGTGTGGCCCTGAAAAAGTCACACACAACTTTAGTGTAGCAGAGTTATTAACTCTAGCAGAGCAGGTATTTGCCAGTCAGGAAAGACAATGGCGCAAGCCTGCAGTAAACCGTAGCTGGTTGCGTCTGATTTTTGTACGTTGTCCACGCAGCACACACGTACACGGAGACCTTAGGACTGACACAGGCAGGCCAAATATAATTTCTTTTCGCTTTTTTGCAAAGGGAAGGACCCACTGCGTATATTCAATGAACAATAACTTTTAGAACTGTAGTGTGGCCCTGAAAAAGTCACACACAACTTTAGTGTAGCAGAGTTATTAACTCTAGCAGAGCAGGTATTTGCCAGTCAGGAAAGACAATGGCGCAAGCCTGCAGTAAACCGTGCTGGTTGCGTCTGATTTTTGTACGTTGTCCACGCAGCACACACGTACACAGAGACCTTAGGACTGACACAGGCAGGCCAAATATAATTTCTTTTCGCTTTTTTGCAAAGGGAAGGACCCACTGCGTATATTCAATGAACAATAACTGTGTTGTGGCCCTGCCTACACAATTCTGTCCCTGTAGTATCAATGGAGGGTGCAATGCTCTGCACAGACGATTTTTAGAAAAAAAAAATATGCAACACTGCTAACAGCAGCCAGCACAGTACTGCACACGCTTAAATTTGGCCCTAGAAAGGACCGTTGAGGTTCTTGAAGGCTACACTCACTCCTAACACTCTCCCTGCCTATGCACCACTTCTGTCCCTAATGCCGGGTGCAATGCTCTGCACTGCCGATTTTGAGAAGAAAAAAAAAAAAACACTGCTAGCAGCAGCCTGCACACAGGTAGATGTGGCCCTAAGAAGGACCTTTGGGGTTCTTGAAGCCTACACTGACTCCTAACGCTCTCCCTACAGCAGCACCAGCACGATAGTACTTTCCCTCAGCTAACTCACAAGGCATGTGTGGCAAGCCGCAGGAGGGGCCGACTTTTATACTCGGGTGACATCTGATCGCCCCAGCCACTCACAGCAGGGGGGTGGTATAGGGCTTGAACGTCACAGGGGGAAGTTGTAATGCCTTCCCTGTCTTTCAATTGGCCAGAAAAGCGCGCTAATGTCTCAGAGAGGAAACTGAAAGTAACCGGAACACCGCGTGGTACTCGTTACGAGTAACGAGCATCCCGAACACCCTAATATTCGCACGAATATCAAGCTCGGACGAGTAAGTTCGCTCATCTCTAATTGCAATCTTTCAGTAACGCATCAGGACAATCACCTATGTTTTGATGAAAACTGTACCTAGCTTATATCGCCAGAAGCCTGATACATAGTCTATCACTGTTGGTTTTTATGTTGTAGTGACGAATGTGAAACCTCTTGAAGACTAATATTTTCTGTACATCCGGGAGATGTGTCTCTAAGCTTGGAACCAATCCCTGTGCACGCCATCTGTTTATTGCAATAGAGGGATCTTAGCCTATACCTCCTTCTTCCCAACTGTACACTATTTTATCCATTGCTCCCATCCACACCTAGTGCAATTCCTGTGGATAGGTAGTTTGTGTGTGTCCAGCCCTACGGTTTTAATAGGAATTAAGAAAAATCTGCTTAAGTGAATAAAGGCCCATTTTGTGAAGGGCTTTAGTATTTCTAGACTGTTTCTGTCTCCGTGAAGGTTGTTAGAAGGTCACCTGCAAGCTATGCAGGAACAGTTTGAAGAAATTCAGTGATAAGCTGGCAAGAAAATCCAGTCAGCCAAAGCAGATTATTACTGGTATTCTGGAGGATCAACGTGCAGAAGCGTCTTTAGACACCACAGTACAAGTGGTTCAAGAAACAGAGACTAGTCAGCAATGGAAAGATAGGGGGCGGAGCCTGACCGCTGTGCTGAATGGCCCCCTGAGTGCACAGCTCCGTCGGCAAGACACCCACAGTGGACCTACAGCAGCTACCAGAAGCACCAAGATGAGGAGAATCGAGAAGGAGAAGGGCTCGGAACACACAGGGACCCTGCGGGCAAGTAGAGGGCAGGCAGATATGTAGCAGTACCTGAAAGAGAAGAGCTCCCGCTCGCCGCTGTACCCCTCCAAGATGGCGCCGGCACAGACCTCTGCTGCAGCTCACAGTAAGAAGGGGGAGGAGGAAGCTATGTCAGATAGTGAAGACAGTGAAACGGTCTCCAGGGGGTTTATGAAAGACCTTATTATGAAAGCCCTCCACCCCATAATGTCTGAACTGACAGAGATTAAAGAAGATATTAGACACCTGGGTTGGCTGGTGAAAGACCTGGAGACTTCTACTGCCTCTATAACAACTCATGCCACAGAAATGGTGTGGGTCCTGCAGGAACAGCACAACCACCTTAATAGAGCCCTGTTAATGCAGGAGGACTTCGAAAACAGAAACAGGCGCTGCAATGTCCACATTAAAGGACTACCTGAATCGTGGGCTGCTGATTGTCTCCCTAAGGTGGCCAAAGAAATCTTCTCACTCCTTCTTAGCCCTGAGAGAGCCGCCTCCATCACAGTCGAGCGGATTCATAGGTCGATCAGACCCCTCCCAGCGAATTTGGAACCGCCAAGGGATGTAATTTGTAAATTGCTCTCCTTTCAGTATGCGTTAGCCGTTCTAAGAGCCGCCAGGAGCCATAGGGATCTAAAATACTCTGAGGCCCCCCTTCACATTTTCCAGGATCTGACCCCTACCACCCTGTCCAAGCGACGTCTCCTCCGCCCACTTTTAGATGATTAAGAGAAAGAGGGATCAAATATGCTTGGCTTTTCCCATTTGGCCGGGGCATATCACACAAGGGCCGAAGGCTTAACATCCGTACTCCAGAGGACTTGCAGGCTTGCTGGTAGTTCCTGGAGATGGATCCGGTTGATTTCCCGTGTTGGCTCCCGCTACCCGAGCTGCCCAAATTTCCAAAACTACCATCCCCATCTGAATAGAGTACAGCAGGAAATGCAAAATCGCCTAGGGGTAAGAAGAAAAAGAGCCGTGACACTACCCCGGCGGGAGAATGAGGGACTTTGACCACCTCTATTCTCCTCGTTCCAGCTGACCCTCCGTCTGAGCTTTGAGAGCTAAGCGGGGGAGTCTGTTTGTCTGTCTGGGAGATTGCACTTTGGACTGAGCCCCTGCCGTGGGTAACCCTGGCGTGTACCCTGAGGCGACCATCCCTCCATGCCCGCCTGGCCGAAATTGCTCTCACCCATGCTCTCTGGGCCCACAGTTTAAATGTTATTCTCATTCCCCTCCCCCTCTCCCCCGAATCAATTTGGTTACTATTTTTATTGTTGGTGCCTTCTGTATTTTTCAGTGGTCCTCTTTGGCGTCTGTCAGGGCAGGCTTCGTGCAACTTGGTTCCTCTGCCTGGTCTCGCTCTAGTGTACCAGTTCCCCACTTTGAGTGGGCATTTCCGTCTTGCCCGACACCCCCACTGACTGTCTAGGGACTAATTGGTCTTTAACATAACAAATACTTTTTTGTTGCTGCTTTACCCCACCCTATTGTATCACATTCCTTTTCCTTGTGTTCGCCCCCCACCTCCCCCTGGACTGTCCCCTATTACTGCGCGGAGTAGGAGCAGATTAACTAAGCTCTCAGATTCTCTCCTCTTCAGGACAGCGTTGTGACTCGCTATGGAAGACCGCTTTCGCCTTACCTCCTTTAACGTAAGGGGCCTCAACTCCCCGTTCAAAAGACACAATGTAGCGCAACTCCTAAGAAAATATGGTACCAAGATCGCATTCCTGCAAGAAACCCACTACAAGAGGTAAGTGCTTATCTTGGCCGGGTAAACAGTACTCGCAGGGCTTCCAGAACCCCCACCCAACATCGGCCTCGAAAGGGGTCTCAATTTTGATCCACAGCTCTATTTCTTTCATTTGCGAGGCACAGCACACTGATGGAGAAGGCAGAGTCCTATATTTAAGGGGGAGTATCAATAATTTCAAGCTCACTTTGGTTAATGTATATACACCAAACTCCAATCAGGTAACCTGGCTGGTCGGGCAGTTGGAAACACTCAAAGAGTTCGCAGAAGGCCCCATCATATTAGGAGGGGACCTGAATCTCACAATAAATCCCCTGTTGGACTCGTCAGTGGGCCGATCCCAGATATCCCAGCCTAACGCTGCCTCTCAGACCTGGGACTGGTAGACGCTTGGCGCCAGCTTTCTCCTTCTGTCAAAGATTACACCTATTTCTCCCAGGTCCATGCCTCATTCCAGAGATTGGACTATATTTTTATTACCACTAAACTCCTGCCCTCCCTATTCAACTCATCCATCGCCCCTACAACCATCTCAGACCATGCTCCGCTACATGTGGATCTCCGACCCCTATGTAACTCCCCACGGGAATGGAGATGGCGACTATATGCCTCCTTCCTTGATTCCGCTGAGGATAAGGCCTCGCTCTCTAAACAACTAGTAGAATTCTTTGAATTAAATATGGGAGGTGACCAACGAGCACCTATAGTGTGGGAAACGCATAAAGCGTTCATTAGAGGCGTGCTGATAGTGCTTGGTTCCAGAAAGAAAAAAATACAACAAAAGGACATAGACGACCTCTTGAAGCAAATTTCCAAACTAGAATATGTTACCAAACTCTCACTTAGCAAAGAAAATTTACCCAAACTGACCACCCTTAGAAAGGACTTGAAACTCTGCCTTGAGTCGAGATTCAATAGGAGATGTCTCAACCTTAAACATGTAGGCTTCGCCAAGGGTAACAGGGACAGCAAATACATGTCTGCAATGATTAGGAAAGCCCACACCAAGAATCAGATCAATTCAATAAAAACTCAGTCAGGCTCCCGGGTCTCATCCTCTTCCGACATAGCGGTTGAATTTCAAAAATTCTATTCCCAACTGTATAATCTACGTCCCCAGACGGCCCAAGATGACATTAGCAGCTCTAGAAAACAGATTAATGACTTTCTAAAAAATCTGCACCTACCTAGTCTGGAGACGGCAGCAGCCAAATCACTATTGGCTCCAGTGACGGAACCAAAGGTGGATGGGGTTTTAGACTCCCCCCCCCCCCCTGGTAAGAGCCCAGGCCCAGATGGCCTCCCTCTCATATATTATAAGTCCTTTCGCTCCACACTAGTGCCTCGCTTAACTGAAATGTTTAATGTCCCCCTGAAAGGTGGCACTCTTCCAAAACAGGCACAATAAGCCCACATTACCTTAATACAGAAGGATAACAAAGATCCGGAGATGTGCGGCAGTTACAGGCCCATCTCTCTAATTAACCTTGACGCTAAATTATGGGCCAAACTCCTCACGAAACGCATGGAGGCACATATTTCGAACTTGATTAACAGGGAGCAGACTGGTTTTGTGAAGGGAAGAGAGGGCAGGGATAACTGTATACATATCCTGCACGCAATGCACTATGCCCAATCAAAGGGAATACCACTAGCCCTAGTAAGCATTGACGCTAGAAAGGCTTTCGACAGAGTCGATTGGCTATATATGAACTCTGTACTACTCCACTTTAATTTCCCCCCTCCTTTGTTACAGCTATCTTCTCTCTATACTCTGAGCCCTACGCCAGACTAAAAATAAATAATATACTGTCACCCCCATTCGAAATAAAGAACGGCACACGCCAGGGCTGCCCTCTCTCTCCCACTTTATTTATCTTGGCCCTGGAGCCCCTTCTCCAGAGCATCAGGCTGGACCAGGAGATACGGGGCCTTTTAGCCAGAGGACATGTCCTCTCTACGACAGCTTTCGCGGATGATATTATTTTCCTAATCACCAACCCTGAGACAGGACTCCCTAGACTCATTCTCTGTTTGGAACGATTCGGGTGCCTCTCTAATTTTAAAATTAATTTCAACAAATCGACAGTTCTTAACGTCTCTATATCAAAGACTTGTTGTGGGAGCCTAATGATTGGGTCCCCGTTCTCCTGGTCCAGCTCTGCAATTGACTTCCTGGGAGTGAAACTAACCAGAAGAGTGGGCGATCTATACCCCGCTAACTTCCCCCCGCTTATTGCAAAAATTAAAACCCTGTTGCAAAACTACAACCTCCCCTACATTTCGTGGTTTGGGAGGAAAAGCATAATAAAATCTTACATATTTCCAATACTCCTATACCATATCATGTCCCTCTCGATTCACCTCCCGGTTAACTTCTTCAATACCCTCCGCGCAATGGTCACGAAATATATCTGGAGACAAAAGAGACCTAGATTGGCATACAGCCTTATGATAAGGAGGAGAGAGGAGGGCGGAATTGGTCTTCCTAATATCCATGACTTCTACATTACGTCCCACCTCAGTTATTGGCTGAGACTGACGGCACCGACAGGGGATCCCTTTTTGACCCATTTGATCACTGAAATGTATGGAGCTTCCTCAATGGAGGTTTTGTGGTTCCCCAGGAAATCTACCTATAGAAATAGGAAGTTTAATCCTCTTCTCTGGGGACCCTTTGAGTCTTGTGACCTACAAAGGGAGACTTTAGCCCCAACGCCTTTACCGATTTCCCCCTTGCGCTCCCTACCCAGCCTCCTGGGTCACCCATCGGACCCATGCATGAACAAGATCTGGTCAAAATTCGGAAATAGATTACTTAGCGAGCTCCAGGCCTTAGCTCATTTGAACCCAAAGGAGGCAGTGAGAGCCCTGCTGCCCGACCAGCCACTGACCTTTCTTCAACTAGTACATGTCGAGGGAGTGATTGGAGATTTTTTCAAGACATTTGTCTCCACAAGACCTCTCGCGGCGTTCGAGAGAGTGGCAGGGGTGAATAGGCCGATCGGTAAGAAAATTGCTTTCTTTCGTAAGCTTTACTTCCCGCCCTCTCTAGCCTCAAAACCCGCGTTCCTTTCCTCATGGGAGAAGGAACTTCATATTACCCTGTCTTCATCCGACATTCAATTAATTTTGAAGCTTGCCTATGGTTTGTCCTCCTGCATCCTCACACAGGTGGCCCACTATAAACTGTTAGTCAGATGGTACAGGACACCGCAGTAGCTCTCTGATCACAAATTATCGACACGTAGCAAATGCTGGAGATGCGGAGGAAGCATAGGATCATTTCTACACATCTGGTGGGATTGCCCGATTCTGACCACCTTTTGGCATAAGGTCACGGAGTCTCTTAAAAGATAAGCTCCCAACTTCACACTATCACCGGAGGTGATTCTCTTGTGGAAGCCCTCGAGTAACTTCAACCCCCTAAATCAAAAATTGTTAGCACACGCAATTGATGCAGCAAAAGCACTTATTCCTCCACTGAAGCTACAAAAATCCCCACCCCTTATAACTCAATGGAAAGACAGAATGGACTTGACCTATAACCTGGAAGAACTTTCCAGTTGGTCAAAAGGCACTCACGGAAAATTCTTGGAGGTCTGGGGCCCCTGGCGCTGCCTGCGCGCAACTATGCATCCTTAAAGTCCATCTGATGGATGAGGCGAGACCCGGTCCCCTGCTTGGAGGTGGAGGTGAGCCTCCCCGTGCCCCGTCCTAGATACTGCTCTGACCGGGCCTGACCTGGGCTGGACCCGGCCCTTCCCCGGCTACAGGAGGCGTTTTGGTGTGACTTGGAGGACTGCATGGGTGGAACTTATCCCGTTTCTTGTCCCCATACATCACTCTCCCCCCCCCTTCACCCCCACCCTCCCTCCCCCCTCTATGTATGTCGTTGTACTTCATTTGTTCTGTCTCTGTTTAGTTAATCTTACAACAGTATTACCTGGTAGGAATGCATGATCCAGATACGATATTCTATCCTTATATCTCTGTATCTGCCTTGTGAATTTATGATTCCACTGATTGTATATCCTCCACGTTCATGTTAAAAAACTCAATAAAACTTGGATTTGAAAAAAAAAAAGAAATGGAAAGATAGTGGTAGAAATAAATATAATTTTGTTATGGCACAGAGCCAAACAGTTGTGAAAGCAGTCTGGGATGAAGTCAAGAGCATTGTTCGGATGATTATGGTGCAGAGCCAGAAAAAAGCGAGTAATGTTTTCCAGTGACTAGAAATTGACTAGTTTTAGACAGCATAACCCCAAGAAGATTTGAGCTGGTCAGAACTGAGATCATATAACCAACTGAGGAAAAGGAGGCTGAAAGTTTTAGATAAAAAGGAATAACTAACTAACTTATATATACTGGGGGATAGCTACCTAATGAATTAAGAAATATAATTTGTACCATTGTCTGAATCCACAGTGCCCCACGGCTCAAAAGCAAACAACAGCTAAAATGAAGAAAGAGGAGTGGGCATGGTGAGTACTGTTGGCGGAGGGCAGATACAAAAGCAAATAACTTTAGTAACCAAGCTTACAAGTTTGTTTGATTAGTACACATGCTGTAGTAACTAGTCTTCTGCCTTGCCAAGACATTTAGATGACTTTTGCACTGCTGCCAATCCCTGCCCTGCAACCAGTATATAATAATATTCATGGTATCGATAAAAAATATGCAGAATTATAAAGCCTTACGTTTGTATGATTTCAGTTCCTCAATTAAAAACTGAGCCTCCTCCTGGATTCTCTCCTCGATGCTCCTCTTCCCCATGCCAAAATTCCTTAGGGTCATCAGGGTAAAGCGACGCAGCTGCTTCCAGCGCTCTCCATTGCTGAGGATCATCCCTGGGTTAAGCAAAAACAACTCTTAGTCTTATGCATTTTTTTCCTTAATTAGAATCTATACAGTATAAAGTTAATCATTTGTGAGAGTTTTTAATTGTTTTCAGGCCTCCAAGGTCAAAAAAAGAGTCATCGCAAAAAGATATTACAAAGAGTTAAAATTTCCTTTTGTGATATTTAGTGCCCCTGATCATAACAATAGCTCTGTAGGCCCCTGTCTAAGCTTTTCTTATCAACTCATTTATCTATAAAGGTAATACGATTGAACTGTACGCAACCTAAGCTTGCTAAGTTGTTTTTACATCTCCCATAGGCTTTAATGGAGAGAGCCATATGGCCATTTTACATGAGATGATTATCATTCAGAATCATTCAGATTCCAGTGTTCCTGTGCATGCCTGCCCATTTACCTTCTGTCCCTCCTATTGAACCTTATAAATGGTATCCTACCTTCCCTAGTTTAATTTGTATGCTTAGTCCCAAGAGAAATGCATTTTTAAAGGTAAATATCCATCTTTCTCAGGTTAAGATTAAACCACCTGGTATTAGCGTTGGGACCCATCTGAAAGCTTGATCACCTGGACGTTGGTAGATGGACCAATATGATTTATTCAAATTATATACCAAGAACCTTGCATTATTTAATGTGGTTAGTGTATTTACTATAGGTATGTATATTTCTGATAGCAAATGTATTTTGAGTGCTGTTGCCACATTTTGGTTTCTGCTCCTGTGCGAAATCATAATCATCCTGTGTAAATGCATGCAGCCACTGAACGAGAATTGTTCAGTCTTTCAGTTTCTGCCTGCAGAAAACTGAATGATGAGCCGTTCAGTGTATACAGCAGTCGTTCATTTCTGAACGACTGTCTTTTACTGTGAATGGAGGCGGGCAGGGGTAGAACGCTCTCCAGTTCTCTCCACCTCCATGCTAACAGCGCTGTGAGCAATACCAATGATACTCGCTCCTATGTAACAGCACAGAAATGAGCATCACTGGGACAAGTGTCAGGCATAGTTTGCCCCACAACGCGTCCCGTATAAATGGGGTGATATATATGAACTCGCTATTTTGTGCCATAACTGGCAACTTTAGCTCACTACGCAGGACTTTACGGAATCTCTATCTCTTGCTAGAGGGATTCAGAGGCCCCAAACAACTTTTCGAATATTAATATACCATTTATAACACTAGCTTTCTCTTATGTGGCAGAGACTTATTTAAGGCTCCGATGTTCACTGTGATCACATCTGCAGCCTCTGTTTTGTGGAAATGCCGAAAAAATGTGTGAAAATCCATTGAATAGCTTTATAATGTTTGAAGTTAGAAGGTCTACTACTGTCAATGTTTTTTAGCCTGTGCTCTGGTGATTCCTCTTTGTCATAGGAACATACAAGTTTCCTTATGACAAGTCTTAAAATGCAAAGCCCAAAACAGGAAATGTCTCAGGCACAAAAAACTAGCAAAGCTGCAGACTTCAAGTCTGTAAATTCAAGCACTATAAACACTGAAGACATCAAAGTTATTAAAATAACTACCACATATAATAAAGCTCATTCTAGTTCTACTTTATGACAGAATTTGCTCAATCATAAGGGATAAATTGAAATAAAAGATTAAGGGGAATCAACAATTTACCATGACCCTGGAAGAATCTGTCCACTGTTGGAATCTGACCACGGTTACTGAAGTCATCTCCACGGTCAATAAGGGCATCCTTGACCATTTGGTAGCCAGTGAGGATTACTACTGGCCGTGATCCGAAGTAGAGAGTATATATAGAGCCATACTTCTCTCTGAGCTGTAAATAGATTGAAAACATGTTATTTTTCTCACTTCTCTTGATCTATGATACATTTTTAATTGAACCGAATCAGAGGCCCAAGCATACAGCCAATGTCGTTTAAAAAGATCTTCAGTTTAAAGAACAAAGAGTTCTGTAAGTGATGATTTGGCCACCACAGAGCCCTAGTCTCAATAACACCAAGTCTGTCTGGATTTTTTCACACCTGCTTAAAACCTTTGCAGACAAATGTGTAACTTAAAGCTTCTGTGCCATATATATTACTAGTGTCTTATGTTGTAGATGGACCTTTGGACTCCTTTAGACATCGGGACCTGAGGTCAACTGCTACTTCAGCACTCTCTATAGCTACATCCCTGTGGGCAACTATGAAAACTGACAGCTTCAGATAGTCTTGAGTACTAGTGGTACCAGGGAGGCCATAGCATTACTAGGTAGAATAACATGATGAGCCATATAACTTGGCCATATATTGAATAGGTTTTTCTCTTTTTCTGTTCAATGTGGCTCAACACTATCTAGTAAAATATATTTTTGCTATAATGAAAATCTGCACAGTTGAAGGCTATGAGTAGATTACACTATACGCCTGATGCTATACATCTATAGGTTTTTATATAGTAAGACAATACATAAAATGAGGTACAGACCTGGTTTAAAGATTTCACCAGCTCTCCACGCTTTATGTGCAACAAGCTTCCAATAATCGGGAGCGGTGTGGGTCCTGGTGGTAAATTCCTCCATCTGTACATTTTATTCCATGTTGAGTAGATAAAAAGGCAGGATAACAGGACAAGAATTAGAGTTGCTAACGCTGTGATATCCATGTTGTAGGTTGGTGACAGTCACAGTCATTGGATCACGAAGGTTTACCAACATTTATATCAGACAATTCTGGACTTGTGCCACAGAATGTTTGAACTGTATCATAGTTCATTAGTACTTGTGTCGCACTGAAAAGATTTACCAGAGACATTCTTAAGCTTAAAGCAAAAGTCAATAAAAATACGTAACCCTTTATTGCCGGCAATACGCCTTTTTATCGATCTCACTAATGGTATTTAACCCCTTAACATCTTGGCTGTGGGGTAGTTAATGCAACAGGACATAAACTTACATATTGTGGATGGCATAGGATCAGAAGCTAAGCCCGCATCATCCCACAGCAGGAACTGGCTGTCAGTGAAAGACGGCCTCCGGCTGCAACAGAGGAGATAAATAGGAACAGTGATCCCCATTGTTAACCCCCTACATACCGCCCGAGTGAATTTGGTACTGGTGTTTATCTGGTGTTCACATGGAAAATCTTATGAAGTTGTGGTTACTTTAGAGATACCGGAAAAACATATGTTCACCATTTTGCATAGTTCTCTGCATTACCCAGGAAACACTACGGGGAGGTAACCATGCGACATTTCCTTTATAAAAAATGACATCAGGAAGTGAGAGAATTAGATTTCATATGTAAAATTTGGACGCTAATTCTTTTGCACTTAGAACTGAATAATCGAGGTGGGACCCATTAACTTTTCCCATTTATGACATAATCAATGCCCGTGCCAAATTTCAAGTTTCTATGACATCGGGAAGTGAGAGAATTAGATTTCATATGTGAAATGTGGACGCTAATTCTTTTGCACTTAGAATTGAACAATCGAGGTGCAACCCATTAACTTTTCCTATTTATGACATAATCAATGCCCGTTCCAAATTTCATGTTTCTATGACACCAAGTGAGTAAATTAGATTCCGTACGTAAAATTTGGACGCTAGTTCTTTTGCGCTGGAAATAAATAATCGAGTTCGGACCCTTTAACTTTTCCTATTTATGACATAATCAATGTTTGTGCCAAATTTCACGTTTCTATGACACCGGAAAGTGAGAAAAATACATTCCGCACATAAAATTTGGACGCTAATTCTTTTGCGCATAGAATTGAATAATTGAGTTGGGACCCATTAGCTTTTCCTATTTACGGCATAATCAATGCTCGTGCCAAATTACACGTTTCTATGACACCGGAAAGTGAGAAAATTACATTCCGTACGTAAAAGTTAGACGCTAATTCTTTTGCGCATAGAATTGAATAATTGAGTTGGGACTCATTAGCTTTTCCTATTCATGACATAATCAATGTTTGTGCCAAATTTCACGTTTCTATGACACAGGGAAGTGAGAAAAATACATACCGCACATAAAATTTGGACGCTAATTCTTTTGCGCATAGAATTGAATAATCGAGTTGGGACCCATTAGCTTTTCCTATTAATGACATAGTCAATGCTCGTGGCAAATTTCAACTTTCTATGACACCGGAAAGTGAGAAAAATACATTCCGCATATAAAATTTGGACGCTAATTCTTTTGCGCATAGAATTGAATAATCGAGTTGGGACCCATTAGCTTTTCTTATTTATGACATAATCAATGCTCGTGGCAAATTGCACGCTTCTATGACACCGGAAAGTTAGAAAATTACATTCCGTACATAAAATTTGGACGCTAATTCTTTTGCGCATAGAATTGAATATTCGAGTTGGGAGTCCTTAACTTTTCCTATTTATGACATAATCAATCCTCGTGCCAAATTTTACGTTTCTATGACACCGGAAAGTGAGAAAATTAGATTCCGTACGTAAAATTTGGACGCTAATTCTTTTGCACATAGAATTGAATAATCGAGTTGGGACCCATTAGCTTTTCCTATTTATGACATAATCAATCCTCGTGCCAAATTTTACGTTTCTATGACACCGGAAAGTGAGAAAATTAGATTCCGTACGTAAAATTTGGACGCTAATTCTTTTGCGCATAGAATTGAATAATCGAGTTGGGACCCATTAGCTTTTCCTATTTATGACATAATCAATGCTCCAGTCAAATTTCGAGTTTCTATGACACCGGGAAGTGAGAAAATAACATTCCGTACGTAAAATTTGGACGCTAAGTCTTTTGCACATAGAATTGAATAATCGAGTTAGGACCCATTAGCTTTTCCTATTTATGACATAATCAATGCTCGTGCCAAATTTCACATTTCTATGACACCGGAAAGTGAGAAAATTAGATTCTGTACATAAAATTTGGACGCTAATTCTTTTGCGCATAGAATTAAATAATTGAGTTGGGACCCATTAGCTTTTCCTATTAATGACATAATCAATGCTCTAGCCAAATTTCGAGTTTCTATGACATTGGGAAGTGAGAGATTTAGATTATGTACGTAAAGTTTCGACACTAATTCTTTTCTGCTAGAATGGAATAATCGAGTTGGGACCCATTAGCTTTTCCTATTAATGACATAATCAATGCTCCAGCCAAATTTCACGTTTCTATGACACCGGAAAGTGAGAAAATTACATTCCGTACGTAAAATTTGGACGCTAATTGTTTTGCGCATAGAATTGAATAATCGAGTTGGGATTCCTTAATTTTTCCTATTTATGAGATAATCAATGCTCGTGCCAAATTTCACGTTTCTATGATACCGGAAAGTGAGAAAAATACATTCCATACGTAAAAGTTGGACGCTAATCCTTTTGTGCATAGAATTGAATAATCGAGTTGGGACCCATTAGCTTTTCCTATTTATGACATAATCAATGCTCCAGCCAAATTTCGAGTTTCTATGACATTGGGAAGTGAGAGATTTAGATTATGTACGTAAAGTTTCGACACTAATTCTTTTACGCTAGAATTAAATAATCGAGTTGGGACCTATTAGCTTTTCCTATTTATGACATAATCAATGCTCGCGCCAAATTTCACGTTTCTATGACACCGTAAGGTGAGAAAATTACATTCCGTACGTAAAATTTGGATACTAATTATTTTGCGCATAGAATTAAATAATCGAGTTGGGACCCATTAGCATTTCCTTTTTATGACCTAATCAATGCTCGTGCCAAATTTCACGTTTCTATAACACCGGAAAGTGAGAAAATTACATTCCGTACGTAAAATTTGGACGCTAATTCTTTTGCGCATAGAATTAAATATTCGAGTTGGGAGTCCTTAACTTTTCCTATTTATGACATAATCAATGCTCGTACCAAATTTCACGTTTCTATGACGCCGGAAAGTGAGAAAATTACATACCGTACGTAAAATTTGGACGCTAATTCTTTTGCGCATAGAATTGAATAATCGAGTTGGGACCCATTAGCTTTTCCTATTCATGACATAATCAATCCTCGTGCCAAATTTCACGTTTCTATGACATTGGAAAGTGAGTGATTTAGATTATGTACGTTAAATTTCAACGCCAATTCTTTTGCGCTAGAATTGAATAATCGAGTTGGGACCCAATTTCTTTTCCTATTTTGGAGATAATATATGCTTGCGCCAAATTTCATGTTTCTACGACATCGGGAAGTTGGAGAACTTTTGGCGAGTCAGTGAGTGAGTGAGTCAGTGAGGGCTTTCAGCTTTATATATATAGATATAGATTGTAGAATGTAAAAGGTTCATAGAGGGAGTATGCTTCCTCTGTGATGTCATCAATGTAATTGCGGAAGGACGATAGGTTGCCATGGCAACAGGATACCAGATATTGTTGTCCAAGCTTGCCATTGCCTATAATCTCTATTGTAAGTGATAAGGCATTGTAGAGTACATATAGAACCATACTTCTCTCTGGGCTTCAATTAGATGCGAAAGCATTACTTTTCTTACTTTTTTAATTGATCTGAACCAGAGACCAGTGGCATGCCATCAAAAGAGTCAGAGCACTTACTATTACTCTGACTCTATTGGTGGCTCTACTATAAGTGCTAAAGCATTGCAGGACACTCCTTCAATGCATTATCATAATTATCATAGCTGCTATGGTTCAAGTTTCCCACAGGGATGTAAAAAAAAAAAAAAATAGTGTAAAAAATACATCTAAAAAACTAACAAAAAATCCTTTTTCACACATTTTCCCTATGTGCATAAAAATAAATAAAAATCACACATATTTGACATACTATTCGTAAGAACCAGTACAACACATTATTTTCCTGTATGTACCCCAAAATGGTATCAATTAAATCTAAAGCCTCTCATTAGAGATGAGCGAGTACGCTCAGATAATGCAGTTTCACGAGCGAGCATTGCTCTTCTCGAGTAACTGCATTCTTGTCCGAGCAGGCTCAGGGGCTGGGGGGTAGCTGCGGGGAGAGTGAGAGAGATATCTCTCCCCCCCCCCCCACTACCCCCCTTTACCCCCCTTACAGGAGGCAGGTTTATTTATATATTTATAAACATATTTATATCCCTGCCTGCTGAAAGTGCTGGACAGCAGTGCGGAGAAGCCAGCTAGGGATGATTTTCACAAAACCACTGCTTTCCATGGGGCTGGCAGCAGCGCCAATCCCATTGATAGCAATGGGATAGCATGCTAGACTCCTACCACAGCTGTCACAGCTGTGACAGCTGTGGCAGAAATTTCGCGTTATTCTCCGTATGTTTTCAATGGGGTTAGCGCTACTGCCGCTGGCCCCATTGAAAACACTGTCAATATCACACCGTTTTTCTCGCGCTGCGAGTGTTTTCACTTGCTCTCACAGCGCAAGAGAAGAAAAAACGCCACTGGGTGCGAGCCCTAAGGGTGCGTTCAGACGAGCGTGTTTTGGTGCGTGCATACGCACGCACAAAAACACGCTTGTATTTAAAGCACTGCATTCCCTATGGTGTGTGCACATGTCCGTACTTTGCAGGTGCGTGCCTGCAAAGATAGGACATGCGTGCACCATAGGGAATGCACGCATTGTTTTCAATGGATCCGCGGCTGCGGCCCGCGGCTCCATTGAAAACAATGACCTCCTGGTTCCCTGCATTCCTTTTCAGGGAAGGACTATACATATAAGCCCTTCCCTGAAAAAGAAAGATTTTAGTGTAAAAAAAAAAAAAAATGCTGGCATTCTCTTCAATAGAGCCACTTCTGCTGCCGGCGGCTTCATTGAAGACAATGGTCTGTGGTACACCTGAATTGTTTTTCAGGCAAGGGCTTTACATATAAGCCCTTCCCTGGAAATCAATTAAAAGTGATTTAAAAAACAAAAAAAAAAAGATACTCACCTCCCTTCAGCTGCTGGGGCACAGCCACGTCTTCTCCTGCTGTCCCCTGCACTGTGGTGCTGATCTAGTGCTCAGCCAATCACAGGCAACTCTCCCCGAATGAATGACAGGTGAGAGTTGCCTGTGATTGGCTGACCTCAGCCAATTACATACAACTCTTTCAGCAGGCGGGGATTTTAAATCCCCGGCTGCTGATAGATCAGCATTTCAGCACCACAGTGCAGGGGACAGCAGGAGAAGACGGGCTGTGCCCCAGCAGCTGAAGGGAGGTGAGTACCTTTTTTTTAAATTTTTTTTACTATTTTAAAAGGCTTTTCAGGGAAGGGCTTCTGAAGCCCTTCCCTGCAAAGCCACTGACAGCTGCCGGGGCTCAGCGGGGACTTCTGCCGCTGTCCCTGGCTCTGTAGCGCTGCTGAGCTCTCAGCAGCCGGGGATTTAAAATCCTCTCCTGCTGGTAGCTCTGATTGTGATTGGCTAAAGCAATTCAGCCAACCACAATCATAGCTACCAGCAGGCGGGGATTTTAAGTCCCCGGCTGCTGATAGCTCAGAACTACAGAGCCGGGGACAGAGCTAGAAGTCGCGGGGGAGCCCCGGCAGCTGAAGGGAGGTAAGAAATGTTCTTTTTTTATTATTTGCACTATTTTAAATGGCTTTTCAGGGAAGGGCTTATGAAGCCCTTCCCTGAAAAGCCATTGACAGGATGCCGGCAGCAGGATTCTCTACCGCAGCTGTCATGTGTGACAGCTGCGGTTGAGAATTGAAGAATTCCTTTTGCTGCATCTGCCACAGATGTGGCAGATGTAGCAGCAGGGAATTCTCTTAACTAGGGGGGGGGGTGAAGGATACATCGGCGGCATGCGGCAGATGTGTTCTTCATGCCCGCGGGGGTCACAGCAGCGGCGGACAGGTAAGTTTTTTTTTATTCCTTTTTGTTTTGCACTAAAATGTTTCTTTTTCAGGGAAGGGCTTATATGTTAAACCCTTCCCTGGAAAAGAATGCAGGGGACTGGCAGAGCATTGTTTTCAATGGAGCCACCGGCAGCAGCCGCGGCTCCATTGACAACAAGCACACAGCTGTGTTGACGCGTGCTTTTGCTCGTACCTAGGTGCGGACGTATGTACGCACCAAAACACGCTCGTCTGAATGCACCCTCAGGCTGTAAAAAAAAAAAACAATGGCCAAATTGATGTTTTCTATCCCTACTCTCTGAAAAAAAAGTTTTACAACATAATATGTGTACCCAAAAATGCCGCCAATAAAAATTGCAGTTTGCCACACAATGTTGATGGAAAAATAAAAAAGTTATAGCTTTTGAAAAGTGGAGATGATAATCTCCCCCAAATCATTGCGTCCTCATGGCAAAAATAGGCCATATCCTAAAGCGGTTAAACCTGCACACACATCTTTTTACGGCCAGCTTCACAGGGTGTGAGATGCACAGATCTCGCACAAATATGAACCCCATTTTTTGAATGATTCCACTAATCACTGTGACAGTAGGGTTCTTTTTTAACTTAATTATTTACACTGGGAAGAGCCCACTAACTAATTTTAAAAATAAAATATAACTTTTATTCACTCTGTTAAAAATTAAGCTCACTGACAAACATACACAGATATATATCAATCTCATTGATCAATTTACGATCAGTAAAGTATCAACACTGTAGTTCTAATATCAATAAATTCTCTTGGTGGACAAAAAGTATATAAATTATGCACGATCAACTTGTTTTTGTGTATCGTGCAGAAATTAATTTATTCTCCCACAGTCGACGCGTTTCTTCAGTCACCTCCAACCTGTGACTGATTCATCAGGATGGGGAGACAGTATATTACAGAAATAGGTCCACTTTGATGATGGATAGTGAGTAGAGATGAGCGAGAACCAAAATGCTCGGGTGCTCGTTACTCAGGACGAAATTATCGCGATGCTCGAGGGTTCGTTTCGAGTAACGAACTCCATTGAAGTCAATGGGCGACCCGAGCATTTTTGTATATCGCCAATGCTCGCTAAGGTTTTCATTTGTGAAAATCTGGGCAATTCAAGAAAGTGATGGGAACGACACAGCAACGGATAGGGCAGGGGAGGGGCTACATGTTGGGCTGCATCTCAAGTTCCCAGGTCCCACTATTAAGCCACAATAGCGGCAAGAGTGGCCCCCCCCTCCCAACAACTTTTACTTCTGAAAAGCCCTCATTAGCAATGCAAACCTTAGCTAAGCACCACACTACCTCCAACAAAGCACAATCACTGCCTGCATGACATTCCGCTGCCACTTCTCCTGGGTTACATGCTGCCCCCCCCCCCCCCCGCGCGCACGACCCAGTGTCCACAGCGCACACCAAAGTGTCCCTGCGCAGCCTTCAGCTGCACTCATGCCACACCACCCTCATGTCTATTTATAAGTGCGTCTGCCATGAGGAGGAACCGCAGGCACACACTGCAGAGGGTTGGCACGGCTAGGCAGCGACCCTCTTTAAAAGGGGCGGGGCGATAGCCCACAATGCTGTACAGAAGCAATGAGAAATCCAATCCTGTGCCACCTCCATCAGGAGCTGCACACGTGGGCATAGCAATGGAGAACCTATGTGCCACACACTATTCATTCTGTCAAGGTGTCTGCATGCCCCAGTCAGACCGCGGTTTTTTATAAATAGTCACAGGCAGGTACAACTCCGCAATGGGAATTCCGTGTGCACCCACAGCATGGGTGGCTCCCTAGAACCCACCGGCTGTACATAAATGTATCCCATTGCAGTGCCCATCACAGCTAAGGTAACGTCCGATTAAATGCAGGTAGGCTTCGGCCCACACTGCATGCCCCAGTCAGACTGGGGTTCTTTAGAAGTAGACACATGCAGTTACAACTCCCTGTGCACCCACAGCATGGGTGGCTCCCTGGAACCCACCGGCGGTACATAAATATATCCCATTGCAGTGCCCAACACAGCTGATGTAACATCAGCTTTAATGCAGTTGGGCAAAAAATTAATTGGATTACACTGTAGGCGAGGGCCCCAAAAAATTGGTGTACCAACAGTACTAATGTACATCAGAAAAATTGCCCATGCCCAACCAAGAGGGCAGGTGAAACCCATTAATCGCTTTGGTTAATGTGGCTTAATTTGTAACTAGGCCTGGAGGCAGCCCAGTTAAAATAAAAATTGGTTCAGGTGAAAGTTTCAACGCTTTAATGAGCATTGAAACGTATAAAAATTGTTTACAAAAATTATATGACTGAGCCTTGTGGGCCTAAGAAAAATTGCCCGTTCGGCGTGATTACGTCAGGTTTCAGGAGGAGGAGCAGGAGGAGGAGGATGAATATTAAACACAGATTGATGAAGCTAAAAGGTCCACGTTTTTGATGGTGATGGAGAACAATGCTTCCATCCGCGGGTGCAGCCTACGTATTGTTTAGGTATCGCTGCTGTCCGCTGGTGGAGAAGAGAAGTCTGGGGAAATCCAGGCTTTGTTCATCTTGATGAGTGTAAGCCTGTCGGCACTGTCGGTTGACAGGCGGGTACGCTTATCTGTGATGATTCCCCCAGCCACACTAAACACCCTCTCTGACAAGACGCTAGCCGCAGGACAAGCAAGCACCTCCAGGGCATAAAGCGCGAGTTCAGGCCACGTGTCCAGCTTCGACACCCAGTAGTTGTAGGGGGCAGAGGCGTCACGGAGGACGGTCGTGCGATCGGCTACGTACTCCCTCACCATCCTTTTACAGTGCTCCCGCCGACTCAGCCTTGACTGGGGAGTGGTGACACAGTCTTGCTGGGGAGCCAGAAAGCTGTCAAGGGCCATAGAGAGTGTTCCCCTGCCTGTGCTGTACATGCTGCCTGATCTCTGCGCCTCCCCTGCTACCTGGCCCTCGGAACTGCGCCTTCGGCCACTAGTGCTGTCGGATGGGAATTTTACCATCAGTTTGTCCGCCAGGGTCCTGTGGTATAGCATCACTCTCGAACCCCTTTCCTCTTCGGGTATGAGAGTGGAAAGGTTCTCCTTATACCGTGGGTCGAGCAGTGTGTACACCCAGTAATCCGTAGTGGCCAGAATGCGTGTAACGCGAGGGTCACGAGAAAGGCATCCTAACAGGAAGTCAGCCATGTGTGCCAGGGTACCTGTACGCAACACATGGCTGTCCTCACTAGGAAGATCACTTTCAGGATCCTCCTCCTCCTCCTCCTCAGGCCATACACGCTGAAAGGATGACAGGCAAGCAGCATGGGTACCCTCAGCAGTGGGCCAAGCTGTCTCTTCCCCCTCCTCCTCATCCTCCTCATGCTCCTCCTCCTCCTCCTCCTCAACGCGCTGAGATATAGACAGGAGGGTGCTCTGACTATCCAGCGACATAATGTCTTCCCCGACTCTGTTTCCGAGCGCAAAGCGGCTGCCTTTATGCTTTGCAGGGAACTTCTCAAGAGGCATAGCAGAGGAATGGTGACGCTAATGATTGCAGCATCGCCGCTCACCATCTGGGTAGACTCCTCAAAGTTTCCAAGGACCTGGCAGATGTCTGCCAACCAGGCCCACTCTTCTGTAAAGAATTGAGGAGGCTGACTCCCACTGCGCCGCCCATGTTGGAGTTGGTATTCCACTATAGCTCTACGCTGCCAATAGAGCCTGGCCAACATGTGGAGCGTAGAGTTCCACCGTGTGGGCACGTCGCACAGCAGTCGGTGCACTGGCAGATGAAACCGATGTTGCAGGGTGCGCAGGGTGGCAGCATGCTTGTGGGACTTGCGGAAATGGGCGCAGAGCCGGCGCACCTTTCCGAGCAGGTCTGACAAGCATGGGTAGCTTTTCAGAAAGCGCTGAACCACCAAATTAAAGACGTGGGCCAGGCATGGCACGTGCGTGAGGCTGCCGAGCTGCAGAGCCGCCATCAGGTTACGGCCGTTGTCACACACGACCATGCCCGGTTGGAGGCTCAGCGGTGAAAGCCAGCGGTCGGTCTGCTCTGTCAGACCCTGCAGCAGTTCATGGGCCGCGTGCCTCTTCTCTCCTAAGCTGACTAGTTTCAGCACGGCCTGCTGACGCTTGCCCACCGCTGTGCTGCCACGCCGCGCGACACCGACTGCTGGCGACGTGCTGCTGCTGACACATCTTGATTGCGAGACAGAGGTTGCGTAGGAGGAGGAGGAGGGTAGTTTAGTCGAGGAAGCATACACCGCCGCAGATACCAGCACCAAGCTGGGGCCCGCAATTCTGGGGGTGTGTAGGACATGAGCGGTCCCAGGCTCTGACTCGGTCCCAGCCTCCACTAAATTCACCCAATGTGCCGTCAGGGAGATATAGTGGCCCTGCCCGCCTGTGCTTGTCCACGTGTCCGTTGTTAAGTGGACCTTGGCAGTAACTGCGTTGGTGAGGGCGCGTACAATGTTGCGGGAGATGTGGTCGTGCAGGGCTGGGACGGCACATCGGGAAAAGTAGTGGCGACTGGGAACCGAGTAGCGTGGGGCCGCCGCCGCCTTCATGTTTTTGAAAGCCTCAGTTTCCACAAGCCTATACGGCAGCATCTCCAGGCTGATCAATTTGGCTATGTGCACGTTTAATGCTTGAGCGTGCGGGTGCATGGTGGCGTACTTGCGCTTGCGCTCAAACACTTGCGCTAGCGACGGCTGGACACTGCGCTGAGAGACATTGCTGGATGGGGCCGAGGACAGTGGAGGTGAGGGTGTGGGTGCAGGCCGGGAGATGGTCTTGCCTGTGTCCTGAGAGGGGGGTTGGATCTCAGTAGCAGGTTGGGGCACAGGGGAAGAGGCAGCGGTGCAAACCGGAGGCGGTGAACGGCCTTCGTCCCACCTTGTGGGGTGCTTGGTCATCATATGTCTGTTCATGCTGGTGGTGAGGCTGGTGGTGGTGGCTCTACGGCTGATCTTGGCGCGACAAACCTTGCACACCACAGTTCATCGGTCGTCTGCACTCTCAGTGAAAAACTGCCACACCTTTGAGCACCTCGGCCTCTGCAGGGTGGCATGGCGCGAGAGGGCGCTTTGGGAAACAGTTGATGGATTATTCGGTCTGGCCCTGCCTCTATCCCTGGCCACCGCACTGCCTCTTCCAACCTGCCCTGCTGCTGCACTTGCCTCACCCTCTGAAGACCTGTCCTCAGTAGGCTTAGCAAACCAGGTGGGGTCAGTCACCTCATCGTCCAGCTGCTCTTCCTCCGAATCCTCTGTGCGCTCCTCCCTCGGACTTACTGCCCTTAGCACTAACTCACTGATAGACAACTGTGTCTCATCGTCCTCCTCACCCACTGAAAGCTCTTGAGACAGTTGCCGGAAGTCCCCAGCCTCATCCCCCGGACCCCGGGAACTTTCCAAAGGTTGGGCATCAGTCACGACAAACTCCTCCAGTGGGAGAGGAACCATTGCTGCCCATTCTGGGCAGGGGCCCGAGAACAGTTCCTGGGAGTCTGCCTGCTCCTCAGAATGTGTCATTGTAATGGAGTGAGGAGGCTGGGAGGAAGGAGGAGCAGCAGCCAGAGGATTCAGAGTTGCAGCAGTGGACGGCGCAGAACTCTGGGTGGTCGATAGATTGCTGGATGCACTTTCTGCCATCCACGACAGGACCTGCTCACACTGCTCATTTTCTAATAAAGGTCTACCGCGGGGACCCATTAATTGTGAGATTAATCTTGGGACGCCAGAAACGTGCCTCTCTCCTAATCCCGCAGCAGTCGACTGCGATACACCTGGACCAGGAGCTCGGCCTGTGCCCACACCCTGACTTAGGCCTCCGCGTCCTCGCCCGCGTCCTTGTCCTCTAGGCCTACCCCTACCCCTCAGCATGGTGTATTACGAGTAGAGAAGAAACAGAACGCTGTAATTAAATGTGCCGCTTATTGGCCTGTGGTTGGAGGCTGACTTCGCGTACGGAACACACAGCAGAGCCAGGAAACAATTATGCGCAAGGCTGGGTATTAATCACCAACTACTCCCCCCAGCAGAGACGCAGTAAACTGAAGACAGTGACAGGCAGGCCAAATATAGTATTTTTTTCCACTTTTTGGGAAAAACCACACTGCCTGTGATATACACTGTATTTCGATTTCCCTGTTGGAGGCTGACTTCGCGTACGGAACGCACAGCAGAGCCAGGAAACAATTATGCGCAAGGCTGGGTATTAATCACCAACTACTCCCCCCAGCAGAGACGCAGTAAACTGAAGACAGTGACAGGCAGGCCAAATATAGTATTTTTTAAAACTTTTTGGAAAAACCACACTGCCTGTGATATACACTGTATTTTGATTTCCCTGTTGGAGGCTGACTTCGCGTATGGAACGCACAGCAGAGCCAGGAAACAATTATGCGCAAGGCTGGGTATTAATCACCAACTACTCCCCCCAGCAGAGATGCAGTAAACTGAAGACAGTGACAGGCAGGCCAAATATAGTATTTTTTAAAACTTTTTGGGAAAAACCACACTGCCTGTGATATACACTGTATTTCGATTTCCCTGTTGGAGGCTGACTTCGCGTACGGAACGCACAGCAGAGCCAGGAAACAATTATGCGCAAGGCTGGGTATTAATCACCAACTACTCCCCCCAGCAGAGACGCAATAAACTGAAGACAGTGACAGGCAGGCCAAATATAGTATTTTTTTTTACTTTTTGGGAACAACCACACTGCCTGTGATATACACTGTATTTCAATTTCCCTGTTGGAGGCTGAAAATCTATAATTCAGATATAATCTATATCTATAATCTACATAATTAATAAATAAATAGATAGATTCATTCATTCATTCATACTCATTCATTCATACATACATACATACACACTGTATGCAAAGGAGCCAGGTGTCTGGCAGGCTGATGTCCCTGCATTGTGATTTCATCAATTTAGAAGTATAAATACCGGACTTGGCAGCCATGTTAGTCAGTCTCTGCTGCAGCTCGGAGACAGGAGGTGGGGGAACCCCTATCTCCTCCGAGAAGTCACAGAACTGGATCCTTTTATTTTTAGCGAAGTGCATTTTTAATGCAGCACACAAGGGGGAGACAGCGGCCTACCAAAATCCAGTTGGCTGTTGCTGTGGCCTATTTTTTTTTTTCTAAAGGTAGGTTCTGTCCTTTCACAGTGAGGAATAAGCAGGGAGGTTCCGTTTTTGCCAGCTGGGGAATGCTTATAGGCAAGGCCTTATTCCTGGTGGTGCATCTAACGTCAGACCAAGTTTCAGACATGCAGCAGCGGCACCAGCAGCATTCAGTCAGTCAGGACTGGGGGGACTTCCCAATCCCTTTTAACGTGCTCCCCTCATAATAATGACAAAGACCATTTGTATTGCTGGCATAAATTTTGTGGGAAGGCCACAGCTTTATTTAAAATTTTTAACCGAACATTTAACTTTCCTTAACTACTATTTCTTCCCATGCCTACAAAACGTCTTGTTAAACTTGCTGATAGTCCAATAACTGTAAACAAGCGTGAGAAAGCCCATAATGGCCTGTAAACGCCTTCCTTCCCCAGCTGGCATGGAAAGTCCAATTTTTACCGCCAAGAAGGATGCAGCGTAAGCCTACGCTGCACTCCGCCACCCAACTTGCCAGTGACAGAGCTGCCTCCACCCCGTCCTGTAGCCCTGAAAGGAATGTATCCATTCCTATATCGCTGAGGTGAACCCCGTTGCACCTCATCCTCCCTGGCTCCCTCCTTTCTAACTCCCAATGCCTGATAGCTACCCCACCTAGCGATTGTACGAATTTGGACATTTTAAAATTAATGCTTCTCCTCACCCTCTCGATAGCTTCTGCATCCCTTGCTTCCCTCCAAAATCTCCTCGCAACAATATCAGACCACACTAATATAACCTTTTTAAAAAACTTTTTAAAACGAACCATATCCTCCTTCATTAATGCTAGTAACACCACCACCTTCACCTTTCCTCCGGCATGAATAACTAGCACCACCTTTTCCGGAGACCATTTGCTGATACATAAGATTTCGTGAAGCAGCCTGGCCCATTGCACACCCCGGATGCCATGCCATCTCACTTGCACGTCCTGTATTCCTAAGTTCGCACCAATGGGCCTGGACCCCGCTCTTTTCTCGGACCAATAGACATACGAATGTCCGACCACCCAAACTGTCCAGCCCGATTCTGCAAAAGGAAAAACAAAGGAAAGCACAGAAGCACCACACAATCCCCATTTGCTACGGGGGTTATCATAACACTCTCAGATCTGGTCGGGCGTACGACCTGTACGCCTCCGACCTCCACCGGCCCACCCTTTTTACCTCTTCCCCTTTTAAGCCGCAAGCAAAAGCCGACATTGCTGCGCCGATTCTAAAGGAGTGAGTGCCGAACTCACCTGGCTCGAAGCCTAACTTTGATAAGCATGCGCGCATGACTGCCCCAAACTGGAATTTCGTCAGCGGGGAGCCTGACGCATGCGCTAAGAGTGGTTCCGATCCTCTATGCCTTGCCATGAAATCTCTTAGTAGGACTACCGGGCACCATCTGGATCCCAGAGCTACTATTCGCAGCCATTCGCCTGCGCCACAGACGTCCGCTTTGGACTTCCTGATACATAGCTTTAAATCTTGTTCACTACACATGACGTCCGCGAAAAACAGACCGCCCTGTCTCCTTCTACTTGGGGATACTAGTTCCCCCAGCCTCAGCGCAGCGAAAAAGCTGCCCGAAACAACGCCACCTCCTGCTCGTCACTGCAAACCGACTCCAATACGTCTAGCATTGCGCAAAGTAATTCGAAGTTTATCGGTTGCCTGCCATCTTTTGACGACTTTTCTTTTTTTCAACCCTTTACTATCTGACCAAAGAGAAAATCTTTGGTTACATAGCGTGCGCCGTGTAATCTAAGCAAAAAGGCAATTGCCGTTAGATGCTTCCGCGCCACATCCGCCGACGCGCCCCGCTTCCCAAGCTCCATTAACGTATTCAGTGTCACCGATCTAGCCTGCTCTCCTTCGGGAAATTGCCCCTCTGCTGCCGCCATCCATGTACTCCAAATAGTATTGTACTGCTTCCACGTTGATTCCGCCACTGAGTTGCGAATCAGAGTTAGGAGCTCTCTTCTACTATCTCCCACAAGAAAGCCGGGCAACATACCCCCTTGACGTCCGCTGTCGAGTGCAGCTCCCTGAAATTCTCCATTGGAAACGAGAAAGAGCGTCAGCAGTTCTATTGAAGATACCAGGCACATGTCTTGCCTTCAACTTAATGTTATATTGCAAACATCTTAAGACCAAGTGGCGAAGCACCGCCAAAACCAGTAAAGATGAAGACGACTGCTTGTTTACCGCTCTGACCACCGTCTGATTATCCGACCAGAAACAGATATTTTTATTCTCCAACACTGGTCCCCAGATCTCCATGGCTACCATCAATGGGAAAATTTCCAACAGCGCAATGTTCTTCACCCACCGTCTTGACACCCACTCCGCTGGCCATGGGGCGTTACACCGTTTCCCAAAATGACTCCGAAGCCCCAAGAGCCCGACGAGTATGCAAAAAGGCACAAATTCTTGTTTGCCACTTCTCCCGATTGGCAACTCATCTGACCATTAAAAGTCTGGAGAAAAATCTGCCATACATGTAGGTCCGCCCGCATTCCTTTCGTCACTCTGACGAAATGGTGCTTTTCTCTAACCCCCGTCGTTGCTAATGACAAACGCCTAGCAAATGGGCGGCCCATGGGAATGACCCGACAAGCGAAATTAAGCAAACGAACAAAACGTGTAGCTGGTGCAGTGTGGCCTTGCGCGAACTGCCAACCATTTCTACCGTTTGTCGCAGCCTCGCCACTTTATCTTCCGGCAGCCGGAAAACCATCTCCCTCGTGTCTTTTCTATGCCCAAGAAAGTGAGGCACGACGAAGGACCGACCGTCTTTTCGCGAGATAGCGGGACGCCCACCTTCTCCATCAGCGCTTGAAATGACGAGAGCATAAAACCGCACTCTTTTGAATCCAACGGCCCGACAAACAAGAAATCATCTAAGTAATGTAGTGCCGATGAGATGCCCGTCTCAAATCTAAGCATCCATTCCAAAAAGGAACTGAAAACTTCGAAATAATATCACGAGATGGAGCAACCCATAGGCAGGCACATATCTACAAAATATAAGCCGTCAACGTGGCAACCCAGTAAATGGAAACAGTCAGGGTGCACCGGGAGCAGACGAATGGCTGATTCAATATCCGCCTTCGCCAGAAGGGCTCCGGGGCCCGCCTGCCAGACTAAGTATATCGCCCTATCGAAAGACATATACGACACCGCCGTTTGTTCTTTCGAAATCCCGTCGTTGACTGAGTCACCCGTTGGAAAAGACAAATGGTGGATAAGCCGGAACTTGCCTGGCTCCCTCTTTGGTACCAGGCCCAAAGGAGAAACCCGCAAATTCTCGAATCACGGCTCCTGAAAAGGACCCGCCATGCGACCCAGCTCTACTTCCTTTAGCAGCTTATCCATCACCAACTCCTTGTTGTGGCGCGCGGATTTCAAGTTGCGGCTGAGTGTAAGCGCCGAACCCGGGATATGGGGAATGACGAAGCCTGGGGTGAAACCCGCTTTAAGCAGATTTGCCTCCTGCCTCCTGTGGTACTTGGCGAACCACTCCAGGTACTGGACGCTCACTGGGGTTGTTCCCAGTCGCGGGCATGCCGGGGACTGTCGTCGTCCTTTGTCGTCTAAAGCAGCGCACCGCTGCATGCGTTCCTCCACAAAAGGAACACTCATGCCGGAATTTGCATGAGGCAAGGAAACGGCAATGGCCTTCATTGAACGCCCAGCAGGAACCCAAGGGCTTGTGCACCACAGGTGCCTGCTGCCCAGTGGTGGCTCCTGTGGTGGTTCCTGGAAAAAACGGTTTGGGCGGCTTCTGCACCAGGATTAGTTGAATCCAAGCGTCAGTTGCCTTCGTAGCCCAGCTGACATTCTTTACACCCGAAATACGTCGACGAAAATCCTCGTCATAGCGCCACCAAGCTGAACCGCCATGCAGCTTGTAGGCGCTATGGATGGTATTAATGTATACCAGCAGCTCCGGTCCTTTTTGCAGATGCTGCTGACATACCACATGAGCCAGGGTCAAGATTGCTTGCAACCAATTACTAAACGTTTTCGCGATTTTGGTTTTTTTCTCACCGCTCCATTCCGAAAAACGTTCCTTGTCCACTGCGACATGCTCCATCAACAGGAGCGACCAAATGTTGATGTAACAACCGCTCCTTATTTTTTCCACCAGGTCCTCCACGAGGCCCACACCCAACGGGGCCACGGCACAAAATAAAGAATCCGCAAACCTCAAACCGTCTTTACCAAGCTCTTCGCTTCTCCAGCTCGCCCCTGTAGGGTGCGTGAGCCAACAAGCCAACCTCAGGCGAGCTTCGGCTCCCTGTATGTACGTAGGACACTTTTTCTTGACCGAATTGTTTTACCAGCGCTTTGAGCGTTACCATAAAATCCTTAACACCACTGGCCGATGACTAGCCCCACACTTTACCACAAGCTGACTCACCCGCTCTTTTGTCCTCCGGCCCTGCCAAGGGATAAACAGGGGCGGGTGGTCTCACTCGATAAACAATAAGACTCTGGGCCGCGTGTCGTATCGGAGCCCTGCTGTGGGCGACACCACGGTTTCCTGGGCTCCACGCGCCTGAAGCCCCGCAGGACGCAACCGTCTCGCGTTGCCTGCCTATATGGCTGGCTCGCCTAATATCTGCGGAAGAAGCCGGGGACACATGTAAAGTGGACCGCGGAGCCCAAATCTCTACCACTAGGCTGCTGCGCCCAATGCCGCGTTGCCCCGCTTCTGCACACTCGCGCTGCCCCGCAGAAGGGGTTCTCCTGCAGCTGGCGCATTCATCGCCCGAAACTGGCGACGACGAACTGGAGTGCGTGTCCCTTCTAGACCTTCTCTTGCCTGCCGCGCTGTGACCTGCAAACCCTCGCTCACCCCTTGCATGCACCCTGTGCCCTGAATCATACCCCCTAGTATCCGTGCGAGGAGAACTGCCTGCTAATTCGTTCAATCTCACATGCCCCCCCCCCCCCCTCCATATAATCCCCTGGCTGCTCCCTCTGCTGTGCGCTCCATGCACCGCCTGCTGGCGGCCGCTGCGGCACGAGACATTTTGTCCCATGATAAGACGGGGGAAAGTCCGTGTATGGGCGGCACCATGCTGCTGCTGCTTCCCGCGCTACTTTCCCTTTCCCTCCCTCCTCCCCCCTGCCGCTCCTGTTCCTAACCGCTGGCCGGGTGCTTTTTACCGCACCTCCGCTGGCCCTCCTGCTCTTTTGGAATATATCCTGGGCATTTTCCCGCTCCAGGCTGTAGGGGGACTCCCGTAGCCCCCGCTGCTCCCGCGGCATAAGTCCTTGCCTGCATCGGGACTATATCCCGATCGCAGATCCCTCCGCCCTCGCCGCGCGAGGGCTGTTCTGCTTCGACCTCTACCGCTCGTCGGACAGCCACGGGGAACCCCCCTCCCGCGCTGGATTTACCACCTCCGAACTCCGAACGTGCAGTCCCGGTAAGTCCCCGATCGTCCGCGAGCAAAGCTTCAGCACCGCTTCCAGGTGCGCCCAGGCTGTGGCTCTTCCTCCTGCGCTGCGACCGCGCCATGCCGCTCTCGCTCGGTCTCTTCACTCCTGGACTGCTCCTTCTGTCCCCCTTCTTCGCGGCTGGGCGAGGGCTCAGCCTGGCAGGCGGGAGCCTTCTTCTAATAGGTCTTCCGCGGGGCTCCAAGTTGGCATCCGGCTCTGGAGGATTCCTCTCTGCCCCGGCTTCTCTCGGCAACGCAGCCCCCACTTCAGCGGCCATCTGCAGCAGCCATTGGGGTCCTTGGCTGGCCACTGCCTCCTTGTTCTGCTGGATTAGTTGCTCCATGAAGTCTTTTCTCTGTCTTGCGTCCAGACACGTCTTCTCCCTTTTTCTTCTCAACGGGGACTGCCGACTCCTCCTCTTCCTCTCTCCTCTTCCTCCACTGCAAGTCCCTCCTCCCTGGTCGCTTTTTCTATTAACCCTTTCTTGCCCCTCACGCCCCCCAGTCCCAAGCCCACTCGCTATTTGCTCTGTTGCTTCCTATGGCTCGCAAACGAGTCCCATGCAAGTTTACATTAAACAGACACATTTCTTTATTTCCTTTATTGACTGCGGTCTTTATCGAGCGGTTGAACTGTTGCTGTGTCTAGCCATTGAATAAAGCAATACATCCTTTTAAAGTAGACGTCCGTCCGTTGGAGTTCTTTGCTCCCCGAATGTCGCTCCATCTATAAGCGTTGGCTCTGAAGCACGCATCAGGGGCCAGCCTGCTTGCTTGCCGCTTTTGAACTAGCAGCGACTGTAGGTCACTCACACAGGCTGGTTGGAATGGCCTAGCATTATCCTGATCCGGAGGTGTAACTTGAAGCTGCGGGGCCCCAGTACGAAGTCTGGAACTGGGCCCCCAACTATAAAGCTTCATTGATAGCATTGGTTTACAATGTGGGAAAGAGAGACTTTATGGGCCCCCTAGGGCTCCGGGCCCCAGGTCCGATCGCACCCCCTGTACATACGCCCATGACCCGAATACGTGGAGCATACAGACGTAGGGTATGTGTGTGTGTTGTTGTTTTGCTTCCAGTTGTACCTGTGCTGTGCACACTCTGGCACACGCAGCTGCTCAGTGGATACAATGTTGCGAGCTCCATGGCAGCAGACGGGCTGAGTGTAAATCAAAGTGCTTGGTTAGCAGCAGCCACAGCTGCACTGCACCTCTTGCTCGTCAAACCCAACTTCCAAGGCTTGAGGCAACACGCTCAGCCAGCACTCCGGGCGCACCCACAATGCACCGAGAGAGATGGAAGACCTTTGCATAGCCCCGCCCAACGCCTTCGCAACCGCGCCTTCCCCCTCACATCCTCCTCAGTCCTTCCTCTTGCACCGAGCTCACGCATCCTAGGCTTGCAGAGCCTGCAGGACTCGTCACCTCCCTACACAGGATGGTTAAGCAGGCGATGACACTTGAAGCAAGCACTAGTTTGCCTCTGAAGGTGCGTCCGTCGGTCGGTTTGAGAGATCTCTTTTTGCTGGACGCATTTCGAGTGGGGACGGACGGAAACTTTTTTCCAAAAATGAGGAAAATTGGCTTTGACCCCATAGGGCTTTATTGGCTTCCCCTGGGCTGGCATTAGTAGACCCTAGTAAAAATAAGAATAGATCAGCACGGTCATCTGAAGAAGTTACAATGTACAGCAGGCCTTTTTTTTTCCCCGCCATACATAAATGCATCCATCCATCCATCCAACCATCCATCCATAACTATAGATTATATAATAAATCTTGCTATTTGTATAGCGATAGATAGATAGATAGTGTAGATTATAGACATACATTATATCCAGATGATAGATTTTAGATTATTTATATCTATGTAGATTCTATATTAATTATACAATAGATCTATGGATTATCTATCTATCAATCAATAGATCTATTATATAATCAACATACATTATAGAATCTACATATATACATAATACAGCTATATGTGTTTGTGTATGTATGTAGATATATAAATATATATATATATATATATATATATATATATATATATATAAAATCTAAAATCTATCTTTAATCTATATGCACAAAATCTATAATTCCGATATAATCTATATCTATAATCTACATAATTAATAAATAAATAAATAGATAGATTCATTCATTCATACTCATTCATACATACATACATACATACACACTGTATGCAAATGAGCCAGGTGTTTGGCAGGCTGATGTCACTCCATTGTGATGTCATCAATTTAGAAGCATAAATACCTGGCTTGGCAGCCATTTCAGTCAGTCTCCGGTGCAGCTCGGAGACGGGAGGTGGGGGACCCCCTATCTCCTCCGAGAAGCCACAGAAGTGAATCCTTTTTTTTTTTTTTTTTTCTCAACAATAGTTTTTATTGAATTTTCAGTATTACATTTAAAGACAACAGTATTATTAGTTGATTGTTCATCATTTTACAATATGTTGGCTACCAGCCTTTTATCAATGAGGTTTTTTAACAAAAAATAAAAATGACAATCAGATGTTAACATGCGTTGCATTTTCATTGTTGTTGTCGGGAAAGGGATTCCTCAAGAATAAACAATGGCCTGGCCAGGGCCAATTCATGATGTAGGTAGGAAAGGATTGGTGTAGGGAAGATTAGGGGGGGGGGAAGGGTTCTCTCTCTCTCAGGGTCCACATCTCAAGGGGCGGAGACCTTAGTAAACTGGCTTTAGATTAACAGATTGGACCCCGCTGTGGGAAAAGTATAGTTTATCCATGGAGTCCAGATGCTAATGAATTTATCCCTTTTATCCTCTATTATCGAAGTGAGTTTTTCATTTATGAGATACTAATTTATTCGACGTTTAACTTCAGAAAAATTCAGAGTAGCTTTACGCCAGGAGTGAGCGATAGTTTGTTTTGTAGCTAGGAAAATAAATGAAATTAATTTTCTGGAATTTGGGGAAATATTGTTAAATTTTTAATTCAGTAGAGCCTCCCATGGATTTTTGCATAGGTTGTGGAACGTTACTGAGTAGATTAAAGAATATGTCCTAATCCAGAGTCGCTTGACCCTTGGGCAGGATCACCATGTATGGAGCATATCACCAGGGGACGAGCAACCTCGGAAGCAGTTTTTTGAATAGCCGGGGACTGCATGCGCAATTCGGGTGGGGACTAGATACCATCGTAGAAGGACTTTGTATGAGGTTTCCAGCATTAGTATATTGCAGGCCCCACTGTTGGTAGAACTCTATATCTGAGACCACTCCTCCTCGCTCAGGACCTCCCCCAGATCCTGCTCCCATTTAGTTACAAAAGGTAATTGTATGCGGAATTTGGTGTGAACAAGGTGCGAGTAAATTTGGGAAATGAGGCCTTTTGCTTGTGGGTATTTTAGGCAGTATGTTTCAAAGGGGGTGAGGGAGTACGGAGGTTTTGTGTTCTTCAGTTGGGAAGTTGACCAATTTTTTAATTGTAGGTAGCGGAATATTTCTGTGGATGGTAAGTCCTTATTCTTTTGTAGAGTAGGAAATGTCACCACACCCTCTTTTGAAAGTAAATGGTGTAGTTTGGTGATACCTCTATTTGTCCAATTTTTGAAAGCTAGGGGGGAATCTTGGCCCGGTGGAAATAGAGGGTTACGTAGGATTGGCAGGAGTGGTAAGTGAGGAGAAATCAGGTTCCCTGAATTTTTAATGGAGTCCCAAACTTTAAGGGAATGTTTTATGATGGGGTTAGATATGCTGGGTCTATAAGTCGGGGGGATCCATAGTAAAGAATCTAATGTGAGGGGATGGATTTTCATGGCCTCTATGGAGAGCCAAAGGGGGGCATTTATAGTGGAATGTAAGGAGGCTAACTGGGCCACCTGGGCCGCCTGGTAATATTTTGTTATATGTGGAGTTCCCAGACCTCCTTGCTTTCTATGCCTATATAGAGTAGAACGTGATACCCTGGGGATTGAGTTATTCTAGATGAAGCGTAGGGACATCTGTTGAAATGTTTTTAAGAGATGCGCAGGAACCTGTACCGGAAGAGCTCGAAAGAAATAAAGGAGTTTTGGAAGGAACGACATCTTCAGGGAGTTCACCCTTCCTATCCATGATATGTGGTATCGGTTCCAACTTTCTAGTAATTGACGTAGTTTGCGGAGGAGTGGTATATAGTTTTGTGTGTACAGTAGGTCGTAGGAGTTAGTCAGGTGCACTCCTAGGTAGTCCAGCGACTCCCCCATCCATTGGAATGAAACGTTGGATTTCAGTTGAGAGAGTGTGCTTGAGGGCATGGTGAGGTTTAAGGCTTTTGATTTTGCCTCATTGTTTTTTAAGCCGGAGATCGACCCGAACCTGGACAGTTCCGCCAAAAGATTAGGAATTGTAATGTGGGGGGATGATATTATGGCAAGGATGTCATCTGCAAACATACTAATTTTATGGTGTACTCCGGCCAGTTCAATTCCTCTTATGCCTGGGTTGTTGCGGATTTTTATGGCTAGTGGCTCTAAAGCTAAAATGAAAAGGAGTGGGGAAAGTGGACAGCCCTGCCTCGTGCCCCACTGGATAGTGAAATTAGCAGAGCAAAAGTCTTTGTAGCAGACAAAGGCTTTAGGATAATTATAAAGGATTCGTAGCCAAGATAAGAATTCTGTAGGGAACTTCTCAGTCTAAGACTGAGAACAGGTATGACCAGCTCAGGGTATCGAAAGCTTTGTAGACATCCAGGGAAAGTAACATTCCCGGGATGCCCCTAATTTGGCAGATATGTGTCAAGTGTGTTATTCTACGGATACTATCTGAGGCCTGGCGGCCAGGGACAAAGCCTACCTGGTCTCTTCCTATAATGGATGGTAGGATTGTATTCAGTCTTGAGGCTAGGATCTTTGTGAGGAGTTTTATGTCGATATTAATTAAGGATATAGGCCGGTAATTTTGTTTGTCTAATAGGTCTCTATCTGGTTTGGGGATCATGGATATTGCTGCCCATAGTGAGGTTTGTCCTACTTGTAGGCCTTCTCGCATTGCGTTAAAATAATTTGCTAAGTGGGTGTGGAGAAACGGAGAGAATTTTTTGTAGTATGTGGTTGTGAAGCCATCCGTCCCCGGGCGTTTGTTTACTTTTAATGTTTTTATCGCATCTTTTACCTCTTCTGCGGTGATTTTTGCAGCTAAATGTTCTAAAAATGTCTCTGGGAGAGTGGGGAATGTGGTTTCTCTTAAATATGTATGTACTTGTTCTGTTGGTGTGTTTTGTGGTTGGGAGTATAACTTAGATAAGAATTGTCTAAATTCAGTTATTATGGTCAATGTATTTGCCGTAATTGCGCCATGTTTTGTATGAAGTCGTACAAAAGGGCTAATTATAGGGTTTGCACGTAGTCTTTGAGCTAGTGGAGTTGATGGTTTGTTGTTTAAAATATAGTATCGTTGTCGGGACCAGCGTATTTTTCGTTCAACTATGTCCGTGATACATAGATCTAGTTCTGTCCTAGCTTGCATGAGCTCTCTAATATTATCTCGTGATGGGTGTTTTTAGCGACTTCTTCTAATTGTAGTACTTTTTTCTCTAGATCCGATTGTCTTTGTAGATATTCTCGCTTTACTCGTGATGATATTTGGATCAATATGCCCCGAATACAACCTTGTGGGCTTCCCATAGGGAGATAGGGGATGTAACGGAAGGGCTGTTAAGGCTAAAGTATTCCTCAAGTTGAGGCGTTATTGAGGTCACTATGTCAGAACGTGCTAGTAATGAGTCGTTAATAGTCCAAGAGGTGTTAGTGGGCTTTGACATTAAGGAATCACAGGTAATGGATACTGGGCTATGGTCTGACCAGGGAACCGAAAGAATCTTGGAGTGCGATATCTGCGGTAAAAATGAAGCAGGTACTAATATGTGATCAATTCTTCTGTATAATGAGTGTGGGGCAGAGTAATGTGTGAAATCTTTAACAGTGGGATTAACTTCCCGCCAGGAATCCACAAGGTGGTATTGTAAAAGAAGCTTTTTGAAGTTGTAAGAAATGGAGTGTTGTGGGTTTATATGGGATGTTGGGAGAGTTACTGCGTTTCTGTCCAGGTTCGGGTCTAATATACAATTGGAATCGCCGCACAAAACAACTGTACCAATTTTGTTGGCTTCAACTGTTTCTAGTAGTTTTGTTAAAAAGTTGACCTGTCCGGAGTTTGGGGCATAGTATGCTACTATGGTGATTGGGACATCTTGGATAACTTCTTTCAGGATTAAGGAGCGGCCCTCTGGGTCCGATATAGTGGAGGTGTGAGTGAAAGGGACAGAGCGACCAAAACAGATCATCACTCCTTTTGTTTTTGATGGTCCAGTAGACGAAAAGAAGATTGGGTAGTGAGGAGAAAGATACCGCGGGGAGGAGTGGTCTGAGAAGTGGGTCTCTTGTAGGCACTTTATATCAGCATGAATGCTTTTATAATAGCGGAAAGCTTTGGATCGTTTGCTGGGGGAGTTGAATCCCTGCACGTTGTGCGAGATTATTTTTAAATCCATGGGAGGGTATTTGTGGGGCTATTGTAATTGGACAGTATTCTGATGTCTATATCCCGAGAGAGAGAGAAGGGGGGGGGATGTGGGAGGTGGAGGGCAAGGGGGGGGAAGGAAAAAGAGGCCAACATTGTGAAATAACATTGTACATTTGACAATGAACTTGTCTGCGAAAAGCTGCTTTTGTGATCATAGCAGCAACTACTGTCAGAAACGGCACACCTTGTAGGTGCCAGAGAGGAACTGTAAATAACAATACAATTAAGAGAACTATGGTAAGGAGACTTCCTGTGGGGGGGGAAGGGTATAGAAAGGGGGAGGGGGAGAGGGAGACTTTGGTAGAGGGCTGACAGGGGGGGGAGGAGGAGAGAGTAAAAGAAATAGATTTTAAAAAAAACCATATGTCTATATATATACTTATATACATACACCAACATATACATGCCTACATAGGAGAAAAAGGGTAGGAGGAATAAGGAGAAGAAAGAAAAGAGAAAAAAAAAGGAGGGGTTATAAAGGTTCATGTTAACTACTACATTTCTTTACTTGTATTGAATGGGTGGTCCAAAGGAGACTGACATCAAAGTCCCCTCGACCCCCAGGTAGTGGATCTGCTGTCAACTCTGGGGGGCATAAGTCCTTCTATATAGTTTGGAAAACATGAGGGGCGGCTGGGAAAAGTTATGTTAAGTCTCTTGGGGTTGTGGTTTGGACTATGCGGGCTTTCAAATTGTCCTAAGTATTAATGTCTGGTTTTAGTTGAAGGAGAAAAAATATCTATCAGGCCCAATATAGCAACAAGTGGGGATATCGGAAACCCCCCCCCCTCCGTGGATGATGTCCTGGTCCTGCCGGTAGGTCTTGTTGCGATGGAAAAGTTAGGCCTGTCCTCTTTCTCTCTTCCTCTTATTGGCCGCATAACGGTTTGTCAGAGAGTCCAAAAAGACGTCAAGCGTTTTAAGGGTAAATGTTTCAAGAAGAGATTCTTGGGGCTAAAAGTAGTGCTTCCTGCTCAAAGGCAGGTCTGTGTTAACGTTCATGGCTCTTTATCATTCTCATCGGATCTCCTGGGTGATCTTGTAGGTTGCAAGTTATTTGGGGAGTCTTGGACTGGTTGTTGGAATTGCAAGTCTTCGAAGCAGCGTCTCGCTCCTTCTGTGGCTAAGATAGTGTGGGATCTATCTTGAAAAGTGAAGGTTAAGCAAAATGGGAACTGCCACCTACATTGAATTCTTTTCTGTTGAAGAATCTCCAAGTAGGGTTTGAGGGCTCTTCTTTTTGCCAGTGTCGAGGGAGCCAGGTCTGGGAAAATTTGGTAGTCGTGACCCTGGAAGTTTAGTTTTTGTGCCAATCGAGCTGCTCTGAGAATTTGTTCTTTTGTACGGTGGTAGTGCATTTTTAGAACTATATCCCTTGGGGGGGCCTCCTGGTTTGCGGGCTCATAACGCCCTATGGACCCGATCCATTTCTAGTCTCTCTATAGGTATGTTAGAGCATAGTTCTTGAAAGAGAGCCGTTGTGGTAGATTGGATGTCTTGGATGGATTCTGGGAGACCCCGGATCCGCAAATTATCTCTACGGGCTCTGTTTTCGACATCTTCTAGTTTGTCGTGAAGAGTTAAAGACCGTCGTTCCATTATCCATCCGGTCCTCTAATGCTGCTGTACGGTATCCGAGGTCTCAGATCTCTTTAGTGAGTTTAGAAGAGATGTCATCAGATGCTCTCTTTAGCATAAGTTGTATTTGAAGTAAAAGAGTGTCGGAAATTGAGGCTGTGATCGCTTCTGATTTAGTTGGGCCCATAGGTGTTGTGATCTGGGCGGTTGGAGTGCTCTCCGTTGATGAACGGGAGGATTCGTCAGAAGCGGCCGATGGCGTTGTTAATCTTGATGATCGCTTGGACGTTATCTGGGGTTGTTCGCCCTTCCCTTGTTTTGTTTGTAGGGGGCGCATGGTTTTAGAGGATTGTTGAGTGTATCCGTAGATTGATGAAAAGGAGGAGGGGAGAGAATCGGGGGTCTCCTTAGATTGAGTTCCTCTCTTCAGCACCCAGTTTCAGTGTGGCTACATTGGGGCCATATGGTCACCCTAGCGGCCGAATGTCGCCGGAAGTAGTTTTAGAGGTTTTTAACTGAGGTGACTGGAATATGTTGCTGGTTCGGGTTTATGGCTTGTAGACTATGTAAAAATAAGTTGGTTGTTTACGAACGTATTTCACTAGAGGCAATGTATTGATTTAATTGTTAGAACCAGCAGGATGGGGTCTGCAGATGTGGATTGCAGCAAGTGAGGTTATATTGGACTATATTAGAACTGATGTGGTATAATAGCGTTTAGCCACCAGGTGGCAGCAGAGTGGTGTGAAATCAGGAAATTAAGTAATAGTTCGTGGGATACGGCTCCCTGATGGAAATCCTAAGATGGTGGTCCTAGGATTTTCAATTCCTGATGGAATTTATAAAGTTCTCTATGTTTGGAGAAGAGAGAAGGGCTATAATAAATCTTGATACTGATGCTATCAGCCCTTGCTTCTTTTTGTTTTATTCTTTACTTATTCTCTCTTCTATATTTTGGGAGACTGTGGGGGGATCCCGCTGGATAGTGTCCCGCTTTAAGATGGCGGGTGCCTCATGCTCAGGGAGCCCGCTCACCCCGTATTGTATGATGTCCTAAGCGGCTGAAATGATCTCTAGTGAGTGGGGGAGGCAGAGTAAAACTCACTGCGGACCTCGGTGTTCTTGAAGTCGCCTCCAGATGTAGTTCCCAGCGCAGAGGAGTCCTCTCTACAGTGTCGGCTGTCAGCGGTGCCGCGGGCGGGAGCCCCGACACAACGGGATCTCCAGGTACTATGAAGAAGGCTCTGTCGCCTCAGCGCTGGAGAGCAGAAGCAGCGCTCAGCCCGGAGAGGTATGCAGGGGAACTTGAGGGATGCCAGCTATTGTAGGAGGACCAGTATGACAGGTGGGATGCCTCTGGTCCCCGGCACTCCGGAGCGGGCCGCTGGTGGCGATTGTCAGGCGCTCTGGAATGCGGCTATACGGACACCCACCAGGTCAGTAAAGGTTATGGTGACCTTTGATGGTGGGTTTTGCCGCTGTATAAAGTACCTTAATTCTATTTTCTTTCTTAATAGCGGGAGAGATGGGGATCTGCGTCTACTCTTCTTGGCTGCTAAGCCACCGAACTGGATCCTTTTTATTTTTAGCAGAGTGCATTTTTTATGCAGCACACAAGGGGGAGACAGCGGCCTACCAAAATCCAGTTGGCTGCGGCTGTGGCCTATTTTTTTTTTTTTTTAAAGGCAGGTTCCGTTCTTCCACAGTGAGGAATAGGCAGGGAGGTTCCGTTTTTGCCAGCTGGGGAATGCTTATAGGCAAGGCCTTATTCCTGGTGGTGCATGTAACGTCAGACCACGTTTCAGACATGCAGCAGCGGCAGCATTCAGTCAGTCAGTGGCTCGCAAACGAGTCCCATGCAAGTTTCCATTAAACAGACACATTTCTTTATTTCCTTTATTGACTGCAGTCTTTATCGAGCGGTTGAACTGTTGCTGTGTCTAGGCATTGAATAAAGCAATACATCCTTTTTTTTTTTTGTAAATACTTTCTTTATTAATGATTGAAGGAAATCTGACATACATTAAACAGGCATTGAAAGACAATCAAGTAGATTATATAGCATGTACATTTCCAAAAAAAGAGTAACAGACAAAATCACTCGTTTTATCTATTTAACAATGAAAGTAACTTTGAATAGGAAAGTTTTATAATACTTTAGGGGGGGCAGGAGGTGGCGGAGTAGGGAAGAAAGGGGGAGTGGGTGCGGGATAAGGTTCCGGTCTCTATTCAGGAAGGAGCGACACACATATGTATGTTTCTGTCTCAGCAGGAGGGTTTCAATAAAGAAAAAAGGAGTTTTAATTCTCTATGTCAAAGGCTTGAGGTATACGAACAGGTCTCTTTATTTTCTCAAGGGCTAGGAGAAGTTTTTGTCAACCACGGTTTCCACATTAATAGAAATTTGTGTTCTAGAGGATTTGCTTGTGAGTTCCTCAAATCTACATATTTCATTTACTTTGGCTATCCACTGATTGGCTGTAGGAGGGTCGGGTTGTAGCCATTTTGTGGGGATCAGCGCTTTGGCTGCCATTATAAGGTGAGTAATTATGTTGGTCTTGGAGGGTTTATAATTAGGGGAAGGCTTTGCTAGAAAGATGTGTTCAGGAAGAAGCTTAAAGCTGTTTGCAATGATTTCTTGAATCTTTGATTCTATTTGATCCCAGAAGGGCCTTATTGCTGTACAAGACCACCAAATGTGCATTAACGAGCCTACCTGGTCACCACAGCGCCAGCAGAGGTTCGAGTCAGTTAATTTATAGGCAAACAGCCTTTCTGGTGATCTATGCCATCTTGCTAATAACTTGTAATGGTTTTCTTGAAGCCTGACACATTTGGAGTGGCCATGTGAGTTGCCCAACACGACTCTCAGATCCTCATCAGATAGTTTTCTGTTAAGTTCTTTCTCCCATGAGAGAATAAAGGCTGGTCTGCCCTTTACTTGAGGCGTAATTAATTTCTTTTTAATCAGAGAGAGTTTTCTACTGGAGCTGTTACATGTTGTCATTACGCGTTCTAGCTCTGAGTATGGTCGAGAGGATGGATAAGTTTGATTAGATTGTTTTAAGGTTTTATAAAGGTGTAAATATGATAGGGAGTTAAGGGGAGGCATTGCTGTCTGGGAGATTATGTTCTCTACATATTGTTCGTTTTGGGGTATGCGTGCAAGCCAAAGGTCTGAAATAGAGAGCTTCTCCAGTGCGAACCATATTTTTTCTGTGTGAGTATCTAGTTTCAGTTCTAGATATTCTGGTATTAGAGTCAGGGGGGCAGCGGGAGATGGGTGAGGAGCTAAATCCGCTCGGAGAGAATCCCAAATCGCACAAGCGCCTTTCAGGAGAGGGTCGAAGGTGGCTTTCCTATAAAATTTTTTCTTAGGTAGCCACATATCTCTGAGAAAATATTTACCATAGGTGGCCTGTGCCAAGCTCTTCACTATTTAGTTTTTCGATGGATTAGTTAATTCCAGCCATCTGGTTAGTTGGATTGATTTATAATAATGGGACATATCTGGTAGATTGATTCCCCCAAGCTCTCTTCTCTGGACCAAAAGATTGTGTGCTAGGCGGGGTCTCCTATGTTTCCATATGAAACTTGAGAATTTTATTTTAATCTGTTTAAAAAAGGAGTCGGGAAGAAAAATTGGTAACATTTGCATTTTGTATAGAATCTTAGGTACCAGATAGGTTTGTATGAGATTTCTGCGGCCAAACCATGAGATCACTGGTAGATCATAAGTTTCCAGAGATGAGAAGATGTTTTCGAGAAGTGGGGCAAAATTGCTGTCAAAGAGGTGTTCGAGATTTTTTGTTATCTTGATACCTAGATACCCTATGGATGTCTCAGACCATGTAAAACCAGAGGATCTCTTGAGTTTTATAGCTGTGTCTGGGAGTAGCGATATATTTAATATAGTTGACTTAGTTACATTAACTTTGAAGTTGGAAAGGTATCCATAAAGATCAAGTATGTTTTTTAGAATTGGAAGGGCTTGTTCTGGATTGGTTAGGATGAAAAGTATATCATCTGCAAAAGTTACCGATTTGAGAGAGAGGTGGTTAAGATGGATTCCCTGAATTTCTTTAGTCTGATGTACCAGTTGGAGTAGTATTTCTAGTGAGAGAATAAAGAGAGTAGGGAAAAGAGGGCAACCTTGGCGTGTTCCGTTGGCAATAGAAAAAGTTGGGGAGAAAGAGTCATTTACTTTAATTTTGGCGTGAGGGTTTGAGTACAGAGTGAAAATTGCCTCAATTAGGGGAGGGGGGAAATTAAATTTTTCCAGGACTGCTCGCATGAAATTCCAATCGACCCTATCAAAAGCCTTTTCGGCATCTATACCTAGGAAGACTAAGGGGATTTTCTGTTTTTTAACATAGCTGATTATGTGTAGGAGTCGAGCTGAGTTCTCCTTTCCCTCCATTCCCGTGACAAACCCGGATTGTTCCTCATTAATTAGGTTGGGTATAAATTTGTTGATTCGCCTAGAAAGAATTTTCGCCCAGATTTTGATATCTAAATTTAGAAGAGAGATTGGCCTATAACTGCCGCATAAAAGCGGGTCTTTTCCCTCCTTATGAATGAGGGTGATGTAGGCTTCCTGCGTCTGCTTGGGTAGTTGTGCACCTGCTAGTAGAGCATTAAGAGATAAGGCTAGGTGTGGTAACAGTATGTCTTGAAATTTTTTGTAATATATTAGGGGTAGCCCATCTGGGCCTGGGCTCTTGTGAAGGGGAAAGCTGTTTAAAACAGAGGTTAATTCCTCTAGTGTGATAGGTGAAGTCAGAGAGTTTGCCTCTGATTGACTCAGAGAGGGGAGGTCCAGGGAGATTAATAATTCTCTCAGTTCTCTACTTTTTGTTTCTTTCGCCTGTTCTCCAGCCAGGTTCAAGTTATAGAGCTGTGCGTAGAATTTTTGGAAAGTTTTTGCTATCATTGGTGTCTCACTGTGTGTCTACCCTTCCGAGTCCTTTAATTTGTAGATATGTGCTTTTCCCCTAGCTTTTTTTATTAACGCAGACATGAGTCGGCCACCTTTGTTACCGTGAGCGTATAATTGGTGTTTGTAGTATAGGAAGGGTTTTGCAAAGTTGCTGTTTAATATATCTTTGAGGCATTCCCTTAGGTCTACTAATTTTGGATGAGCTTCTTTAACTTTATTTTGTTTTGATACCTGTTCTAGATTAGAAATTTGAGATAATATGTCTTCTATCTTTTTCAGTTTTTGCTTTTTCTGTGCGGAACCAATAGAGATGAGTATGCCTCTTATATACGCTTTGTGTGATTCCCACACTATCAGGTATTTGTCTGGGTTTAGCTGATTTTCTTTAAAGAAATTTTTCAGATGAGTGGAGATATTTTCGGAAGTTTTTTGGTTCTCCAGAATCGATTCATTTAATCTCCAACTCCAATTTTTGTGCGATGGGGGGGGCTAAATTGAGCGAGATTGTGACTGGGGCATGATTTGAGATTGTTATGTTGCCTATGTTGGCATTTTTTAGGTGTTGAATCAGGGAGGAAGAGATAAGGACGTAATCTATTCTTTGGAACGATTTGTGAGGTGGAGAGTAAAAAGAGTAGTCTTTACTTGAGGGGTTCAGGGTTCTCCAAGCGTCAGAGATTTTTAATTCAGCAAGAGCTTTATGGAGTCTTTTTCGTGCTCATTGTGAGATCTGGGATTTCCCCGAGGACGAATCTAGAATAGGGTCTAGGGTAAGGTTAAGGTCTGTACCTATGACTATTTTGCCCTCGGCGAAAAGTGAGAGTTTGTTTAAAGCTTCTATCAACCAGGACACCTGATTGTTGTTTGGTACGTATAGGTTGACAAAGGTAAAGGTTTCGGTTAGGATCCTCCCTTTTAGAAATAGTAAGCGGCCTTCTGAGTCAGAGAGGCTGCCAGTCTCGATGAATGGTACTGAAGGGTGAAGTGCAATAGCTACACCCTTAGATGCACTCTTTGGATGATTATTAAAAAAACATCTATCAAACATTTTTTTGGGGAACCTCTGAGGTGTTGATTCTTTGGAGTCTCCTGGAGAAATGCAATAGAGGTTTTTAGTCTCTTCAGGAGCCACATTACTCTAGTTCTTTTTTGAGGTGTGTTTAAAGGGGTTGTCCCGCGCCGAAACGGGTTTTTTTTTTTTCAATAGCCCCCCCCCCCGTTCGGCGCGAGACAAACCCGATGCAGGGATAAAAAAAAAAACAGATAGTACTTACCCGAATCCCCGCGGTCCGGCGTCTTCATACTTACCTTGTGAAGATGGCCGCCGGGATCTTCACCCTCGGTGGACCGCAGGGCTTCTGTGCGGTCCATTGCCGATTCCAGCCTCCTGATTGGCTGGAATCGGCACACGTGACGGGGCGGAGCTACGAGGAGCCACTCTCCGGCACGAGCGGCCCCATTCAGCAAAGGAGAAGACCGGACTGCGCAAGCGCGTCTAATCGGGCGATTAGACGCTGAAGATTAGACGGCACCATGGAGACAGGGACGCCAGCAACGGAACAGGTAAGTGAATAACTTCTGTATGGCTCATAATTAATGCACGATGTATATTACAAAGTGCATTAATATGGCCATACAGAAGTGCTTACCCCCACTTTGTTTCGCGGGACAACCCCTTTAAGCCTTTAACATTAAGAGAGGTGAAGATAAGTTCGCTGGTCATTATGGTTATGGTTTCTGGTTTACGTGTATAAGAGAGGTTAGTGTTATATTTCTCGAAACGAGGGGGTCTATTGGTTTCGCTTCTCCTTTAAGAGGACGAAGGGGAGGGATGAGGGATTGGTTGAGATAAGAACTTGGGACAATCAAAACACTAGGGGCAATATGGCAATCCAACCAATGAGAGAGAAAGAAAAAAAAAAGGAAAACCCAAAACAAGCAGTGTAGTTAACAAGAGTTTGGTACTAGGTTTAGTACAACTTGTCGTGCACCTACATAATGCAAGTATGCGACTTGCTAGGAAATACTAATATGCAGTTTAGTTAGAACCTGTATTTAGACCTTGAGAGGGGAGGTTCCCAGTAGAAAATTACACAGTTACCTGGTTCACCGGACAAGACCCTAGGTGGAGGGGGGGGGCAGGCCACACGGGTCAAGCATCTCCACTACCAGGAGATATGCGGGCTATCCCTACCGATAGGGGCCTCTCCGCTATGCAGTTTCGTGTTAGTTTGAGGTTTATTTAGCAATCAAGTACAGGGACTTCAGCACAGGTACAACAGTCTCTAAATGGGGATCCTATCCACCCACCCACGCCCCACGCCCGAGGCCCAGCCCCCACCAGCAGTCCCTATGGGGGTCGGTGGGATGATACGGGTCCCGAGGGTGAGCCAGCGCAAGGGGGGGGGAGGCGAGGGACAGGCGCGCCCTAGAGCCGGGCTCACCAAAGCAAATGCAATGGGATCTTGAGTAAAACAAGTAAACAAGATAAATAAAACAGTTCTCAAGTATAAGTGTTTCAGTACTTATGGGATGGATGTGAGCTGTCCTGGTGATCGGTGTCTGTTGTGGAGCCTTCTAGTTATTTCTGGCTGATGGTGGGGATTCATGAAGTACGCCTCTGAGCCACAAACTCCTACGGATCCGTTCCGCTCCAGAAGTTTAGAGTCTGTAATAAAGAGCTTAACAGGGGGAGTGAGAGAACAACAGGAGCTGGTGCACTTAGAGAGGGTGCAAAGTTAGTCTCTTATCTGTCCTAGTGTTGGCGGCTCCCTCCTAAAGACGGTCCGCCCCAACGAAGCGTGTGCAGGGATCATGGACTTAGTGCTGTAGCAGGTAAGGGGCTCACTTGGCTTCATGTGGCGTCGCTAGTGTCTCCGGAGTGTTCTGAGGAAAGTCTAATCTCGTGCGTGTTCTTTTGTTTTTTGGGGACTTAGAGCGGGTGACTTTATTCCATGGGGTTAGAGCTGCTGCTTTAGGCAATTCCACTTTTTCCCCTAGAGGCATCCAGGATGGAATCTGGATTGGTGTTATGTTTAGGACAGTCCATGCTCTTTCCAAGTCAGCAGGAGTGTTGATGGTGATGCGTTTACCGTCTTTGTGGATCAAGAGGCCAAAGGGAAATAGCCAAGTATATTGTAGATTTTTAGCTCTGAGAGCTTCCAGCAAGGGTCTCATCTGCCTTCTTTTTGCTAGTGTAGAATGGGCTAAGTCCTGATAAAGCTGGATTGGAGAGTCTTGGTAAATTGACTGTCCTTTTTCTCTCGAGGCAGCTAATATTGCATGAGTGTCGTTAAAGGAAAGGAGGCCGCAAATTATATCGTGTGGTGGTTCGCCTGGTTTTGGCTTTGGGCGCACTGCTCTGTGGATTCTTTCAATTGTGATTGCGCTCGCTCTCTCTTTCCCCAGTAGTTCCGCGAAGATGGTGGAAGCAATATTTCTGAGTTCGTCTGGTACATGAGATTCAGGGAGGCCTTTTATTCTGATATTTCGTCTCCGACTCCTATTTTCCTGATCTTCTATCAGCACCAGAGCTCTGTCAATCTGGTCTCTCTGTTTGGCGATATGGTCTGTAAGGTCGTTTGTTTTGGTGATGACTTCTGAGTACGAGTTTTCAAGTTCCTCCACTCTGTTGCCAATGTTAGGAGGGTCCAAACGGACCGTTCCGCGGATGCTGTCTGCTTCCAAATTAGTTTGAATCATGCGAGTATACTCGGAGAAGACATTAAATGACACCACCACCAGCAGCGTGTGGGTTCAGAATGAGTTCTGGTTTATTCATACAAAAACATTAGATTATATAGACCATATACCACCTTCTAGGCAGGATGAGCTTATCTTTTAGTCAGCACATATAATTGCAAGAACACATTCCTTCTTAATGAGTTATTGTAAAGAGAAAAACTTGAAACAGAGCATCTTGTTACTTTACCACAAATGTCCTTGGTACACTAAGTCCGGGGAGAAGGACAGATAAGCAGACCTTGGATGTCTGAGACAAACTATTTCCTGACCACCTAGTTCCCGCTTTCACTATTTAAAGCATACATTTATTTTTCTTACTATTTTGGTAGCTTAGAAACAAGATTAACCCCTTACACCAATATGTAGGATTTCGGTTTTGATAACGCTAAGTTCTGAGAGGACTGGTTGAATGGCTTGTGCAAGGACACTCTTCAAGAATACTTTAGATATATTAGTTTTCAGTGAGGTGCTCTGTTCCTCTTCGTTGTCACTCTCATATTCAGATTCTGTAGGGTTGTCACCTTCGTTTGAGTAAGTTAAAGTCTTTTTGGAGATCCCTGCAGGAGATTGAGCGCTTTTCTTTTTTAAGTATCGCTGTAAGTCCGCCTGGCTTTTTGAGGTGGAGTGTTGACCGGAGGTTTGACCGATTTTTTCTTTGCCGGTTTTAACCATTTTGTCGTTTTAGTTGTACAGTCGCTAACTGCGTAGGGCACAGGTGTGGTTAGGGATTAGGGCATGTCTGGACCCGGATCCCAGTTACTATAGAAAGGAAGGATGTACTTGGGGTATTCTGGTGTCCTCCTTTTTCCCTTCTTTAAATTTATTTCTTTATTTATTTATTATTTTTTCTTCTTTTTTTTAAAATTTTTTAATTTTTTATTTTTTTTTATTTTTTCTTCCTCTCTTCTTCTCTTTTCCTTCTGTTTCCTCTCTCCCTCCCAATCAACTCTCCTTCTCCCTCCTTTGTTTCTTTTATCCTCTCTTCGCTTCTCCTGTTCGAGGACTAGATCTTAGTTACCTAGTGAGTAAGCTGGGGGGAAAGGGGGGGGGGGTTGTGGGCAGTCACTTTCAGGGAGAGAAGCTTCTCTAGTGTGCTCAGTGGGCAGCTACCAGTTCTCTTATAGCTTTTTGTTAGGTTCAGTGGTAGTGCAGACAGGATGTTATAGGCACTATCATGTGTCTGAGCTCAGACCACTGTTCACCGGAGCTAGATCTTTGTATCCCTGGTGAGGGCTGCAAGCTCTGGTGTAGGAGAGTATCAGGCCCTGAGTGTTCCGCTGCTGGTGCTCAAGCGCTGCAGCGCTATTGTCTCTGTTATCAGCTTACCGCTGTATGGCCGACAGGTCTTCTTTTTGCTTGGCTCTTTGATGTGGGAGAGTCAGCTGTTACAAGTTTCCCGAAGGCGAGATGTCCGGGGGAGATGTAAGCGCTTGGTCACTGCTGCGCTGATGTCTCTCTACTCACCGCGCTCAGCCGCGGCAGATGGAGTCCAAGATGGCGCCTCCGGCTCAGCGACCTACCAGGCCTCAGACTGCGGAGTCTCACCGGGTTACTCAGCTGGAGCTGCGCGGGAGCACTGGTCTTCTCCCTCAGCTGCGGGGGACACTCTGGATGACTGGTGAGCTTTTTGAAATGTTTCTGTCGGCCTTTATCGCACTGGATTGTGCTGGCTAACAGAGAGCTCCTTCACTTGCGACCTCACTTTTTTATTTTTTCCTTTATTTATTAATACATAGTCGCATCCCCACCCAGGGATGTGACAGATCCCTGCCTGCTCCCTCTGTTTCTTCCTTTTTTTCCTGACTGGAGATAGGAGCCTGAGGAAACTTGGCCCAAGTTTTCCAACAAAAATATATATACAACGCCTACCAGGATGTGGAGGTGTTAGGTGGGGGGTCTCTGGCGAGGCCCACCCACCCACACCGGGTAAGTCCCATTTTTTGCATTAACCCTATAGTTGTTGCATCATAGAGGTTGGGGCGCCGTCTCACATCAGCCTTTGGCTTCATTGATAGCATTGGTTTACAATGTGGGAAAGAGAGACTTTATGGGCCCCCTAGGGCTCCGGGCCCCAGGTTCGACCGCACCCCCTGTACATACGCTGATGACCCGAATACGTGGAGCATACAGACGTAAGGTGTGTGTGTGTTGTTGTTTTGCTTTCAGTTGTACCTGTGCTGTGCACACTCTGGCAGACGCAGCTGCTCAGTGGATACAATGTTGTGAGCTCCACGGCACATCAGACAAGCTGAGTGTAAATCTAAGTGCTTGGTTGTTAGCAGCCACAGCTGCGCTGCACCTCTTGCTCGTCACTTTTTTTTTCTGCTTTTGGAAACTGCTGTAGGAAAGGGGGTGCACCGGTCCTGGAGGTACTGCAATACCAGGTCAATGCGCGGAGTGGACAGAGCAAGCTCTTTTTCCAGCTCCCTGTTCTAAAAATCCATTTAATATATGGTCCCCAGTTAGGGGACGTATCAGATGCAACACGCTCAGGCAGCACTCAGGGCGCACCCACAATGCACCAAGGTAGCCGGAAGACCTTTGCGTAGCCCCGCCCAACGCCTTCTCAACCGCGCCCTCCCCCCTTCCCCTCACATCCTCCTCAGTCCTTCCTCTTGCACCATGCTCACGCATCCTAGGCTTGCAGAGCCTGCAGGACTCGTCACCTCCCTACGCAGGATGGTTAAGCCGGCGATGACACTAGAAGCAAGCACTAGTTTGCCTCTGAAGGTGCGTCCGTCGGTTGCTTTGAGAGATCTCTTTTTGCTGGACGCATTTCGAGTGGGGACAGACGGAAACTTTTTCCCAAAAATGAGGAAAATTGGCTTCGACCCTAGAGGGCTTTATTGGCTTTCCCTGTGCTGGCATTAGTAGACCCTAGTAAGAATAAGAATAGATCAGCATGGTCATCTGAAGAAGTTAAAATGTACAGCAGGCCTTTTTTTTTCCCCGCCATACATAAATACATCCATCCATCCATCCAACTATAGATTAGATAGAGAAATAAATCTTGCTATTTGTATAGCGATAGATAGATAGATAGATAGATAGATAGATAGATAGATAGATAGATAGATAGATAGATAGATAGATAGATAGATAGTGTAGATTATAGACATACATTATATCCAGATGATGGATTTTAGATTATTTATAGCTCTGTAGATTCTATCATCTACATTAATTATATAATAGATCTATGGATTATCTATCAATCAATAGATCTATTATATAATCAACATACATTATAGAATCTACATATATACATAATACAGCTATATGTGTTTGTGTATGTATGTAGATATATAAATATATATATATATATATATATCATCTAAAATCTATCTTTAATCTATATGCACAAAATCTATAATTCAGATATAATCTATTACTATAATCTACATAATTAATAAATAAATAGATTCATTCATTCATTCATACTCATTCATTCATACATACATACATACATACATACATACTGTATGCAAATGAGCCAGGTGTCTGGCAGGCTGATGTCACTGCATTGTGGTGTCATCAATTTAGAAGTATAAATACCGGACTTGGCAGCCATGTTAGTCAGTCTCCGCTGCAGCTCGGAGACGGGAGGTGGGGAAACCCCTATCTCCTCCGAGAAGCCGCAGAACTGGATCCTTTCTATTTTTAGCAGAGTGCATTTTTCATGCAGCACACAAGGGGGAGACAGCGGTCTACCAAAATCCAGTTGGCTGCTGCTGTGGCCTATTTTTTCTTTTTTAAAGGTAGGTTCTGTCATTCCACGGTGAGGAATAGGCAGGGAGGTTCCGTTTTAGCCAGCTGGGGAATGCTTATAGGCAAGGCCTTATCCCTGCTGGTGCATGTAACGTCAGACCACGTTTCAGACATGCAGCAGCGGCGGTGGCAGCAGCAGCATTCAGTCAGTCAGTGGCTGACAAACGAGCTCCATGCAAGTTTACATTAAACAGACACATTTCTTTATTTCCTTTATTGACTGTGGTCTTTATCGAGCAGTTGAACTGTTGCTGTGTCTAGGCATTGAATAAAGCAATACATCCTTTTAAAGTAGACGTCCGTCCATTGGAGTTCTTTGCTCTCCGAATGTCGCTCCATCTATAAGCGTTGGCTCTGAAGCACGCATCAGGGGCCAGCCTGCTTGCTTGCTTCTTTTGAACTAGCAGCGACTGTAGGTCACTCACACAGGCTGGTTGGAATGGCCTGGCATTATCCTGATCCGGAGGTGTAATTTGAAGTACGAAGTCTGGAACAGTGGGGGCTTTTAAGAACACAAGGGTTAAAAATGCGGAAAATGTTGCGCTGTTAGAAGCTCTTAGCATGTTTTCTTTTCTGTGTTTAACTATTCCCTGCCGTCTGTGTTTCATATCCTCAGAGAAATATACCTCTTGTAATTACTAATGATTAATGTTGTATAAAGTCTGAATATTCTGGCTGCTTTCTAATATCTTAGCTATTATTCTGTTTCATAGAGAGATAAAATTCAGAGTCAGTTAGAAAAGGGGCTGTCATTCTCTGACCGATTCAGGGTCATAGAAAGAAGGAAGCCAAGCGTTAATGAAATAAGAAACATACAAGTGTTATAATTGCAGCAAGGTAGGCCACCTGGCCAAGAATTGCCATTGTCCCAAGAAACCTCGTGACCAGGAGACGGATCAGGGCGCCACTTCCAGCGGCAACGACGCGCCGCATTGCCCAAATACGTCCCAATGAAGTCTCGGCAATCCCGCCCCAGTGTCCCTATTGGAAGCAGAAGAAAGAGGCATTCAGATCTTTGAGCCTGTTTCCATAGGAGGTGGGGAAGTGCCTTTCCTTATAGACACTGGGGCTACAAAATCCTGTCTCAGTTCACGGGTAATACGAGATCTTAATATCCCTGTTTCCACAAATACGCAGATGGTGCAAGGGGTTTCAGGAGTGCCAATTCAGGTAGAAACTGAACCGCTAGAGGTAATGTTTAAAGGGTTGCGATGCCTCACGCGCTTCCTTATGCTGGAAGGTCCTGAAAGCATATTGGGAACCGATGTGCTGGGACCCTTGGGATGTTGTATCGAGCTTCACCCGTCTGGTGAGGCTCGTATAAACCCCGGGTCTGAAATTCACCCGACCTTCTGTCGGATGGCAGCAGACCTAGCGACACCTCTCCCTGTCCTCACCCTTACGCACACAGAGGAACAAGCTCTTAGTTTTGAACATTTTTTATTTAGTAGTAGGGAAGACAGGAAATACATTACAGTTATATTGCAACAGAATAATTGTGAGGGCTCCCGTCCCTCTTGTATGCTCAACATGTTCCTAGGAACAAGCTCTTAGTGTCGTTCCTTCGAGCTTTTGGGCTACCAGTAAGAAGGACCTCGGCAGACTGTCAGTCCCACCGGTAATGGTTTACCTAAAAGAAGGGGAAAAAGCCCCCATGGTCCATCAGTACCCCCTGGCACATGCCCAGGAAGATGCAATTGCAGACACCGTCTCTTCTTTATGTCAACTTAAAGCCCTCAAGGAATGTGTCTCCCCAGCCAATACCCCTTTGTTCCCCGTTAAGAAAAAGGGTATAGAGGGCCAGCTAGACTGTCAGTATTTGTTTGCATTTACTTTCAGAGGAAAGCAGTACTGTTGGACAGTGTTGCCACAAGGGGCGCAGAATAGCCCAAACCAGTTCACCAGATGCATGAAGCTGGTATTGGACGCCTGGCCAATTCTCGAGGGCACCGCCCTCTTGTAATATGCTGATGATTTGCTTTTGTGTGCTCCTGACCCAAATAGTTGCCTCAATGCATCGCTAAGCCTTTTGTGTTTCCTCCATCAGAGTGGCTGCAAAGCCAGCAAAGACAAACTTCAGTTCTGCAAGTCCCACGTAGTGTTCCTCGGCCACTGCCTAGGTCAAGGTACCAAACATCTGACGCCAGAACGCACGAAGGTGGTAAGTGACATGCAACTTCCCACCTCCCATGCCCAGTTGCGTACCCTCTTGGGACTGGTCTCATACTGTCAGCTATGGATACGTTCTGCCTCCATGACCATGCAGCCTCTGTACGACTGTTTGGGTTCACGGCCATTTGCCCTGACCCCACAGGCCGAATCAGCCTTCCATCAGCTGAAAATACAGATAACCAGTGCACCCGCACTGGGGCTGCCAGACTATGACAAACCCTTCCAGCTGTACATAACTGAGATGGCGGGACACGCCACCTCTGTACTGACACAAATGCATGGTGACAAAAAGCGCCCTGTAGCATACTACAGTGCCCATTTGGACGCGGTGGCTAGAGGGTCTCCATCATGCATCCGAGCGGTTCTAGCAGTTCAGGCACTACTTGACAAAACTTCTGACGTACTAGATCACATCATGGTGGTCTATACCCCACATGACATACATGGTATCCTGACTCAGGTAAGCCGCCGTCATCTGTCCCTTGCAAGACAGATAAAAATGGAAGTAGCAGTGCATTCCTCCTCAAACATCTCATTCCAAAGGTGCACCACCTTGAATCCAGCCACCTTACTTCCATTAGCTCAGCCACCTCACATGTCAGCTCAGGAGGCTGAGCTCTGTGCTCTGACTGAGGCCTGTACGATTGCAAAGGGTACCACTGCCAACATCTACACTGATTCTAGGTACGCGTTCGGCATCGCACATGATTATGGACCCATCTGGCGGTCCAGGAGCTTCCTCAAGGCACAAAGTGAACCTATTAAGAATGGTGTTGCGGTAGGTAGACTGATGCAGGCCATACTGTTGCCAGAACAGGTGGCCATCATAAAGGTAAAAGCACACACCCAGGGGCAGTCGCCAGAGAGCAAAGGTAATGACAGGGCAGACAGAGCAGCCAAAGCAGCTGCACTCTTGGCAAGGACACAAGACCCCCCATGACTCTGTGTGCTATAAGGTAGATTCTGGTACCACAGTTCCCTCCGACCTAGGGCTTGTAGCCACAGGAAGTGAGGTAGAGCAGTGGACCAAGGCAGGTGCTAAGTATGTTGATGGAATGTGGAGAATGGGAAGTAGAATGTGTTTGCCGGCAGCCGCCTTCCCGCAGGTGGCGGACTTAGCTCATTGTAAAGTGCATGCCTCCAGGAATGCTATGGTTTCGGTGGTAGACAAGGTATGGTATGCTCCAGGGTTCGACAGGATGGCTAAGGCATATGTGAAGGCATGTGAAGTGTGCGCCCTGCACAACCCAGGTCAAGTGGTGAAGACCCCTCGGAAGTGCACCCCCAGACCACTGTATCCTTTTCAGAGATTGCAGATTGATTACATTCAACTTCCCAAATCAGGCAGGTATGAGTACGTCCTCGTGTGCGTGGACCTGTTCAAAGCCACCGCACAATGCATGGCAAAGAAACTTGTGACAGAACTTGTATGTAGATTTGGGGTGCCAGAGACAATTGAGAGTGACAGAGGTACACATTTAAAGGTGAAGTGATGCAAGAGGTGATGTCAGCCCTTGGGGTGGAACAAGCGTTTCACACCCCATACCACCCGCAGAGTTCAGGCAAAGTGGAGAGACTAAATGGTACGCTCAAGTTAAAAATCCAGAAAGCCATGGCTGAGACAAAGAAACCATGGCCAGAGTGCTTGCCCATAGCACTGTATTCAGTCCGTACCACACCCAACAGAAAGACAGGTCTGTCCCCTGGGCCTGTATCATCCACAAGCCCTACAGCAGGGCTATGACACAGTAGCCGGATACGTAAAGCATCTGTGTGACCAACTGAAAGTAACACACAATCTAGTGTTTTCTTCCATTCCAGACCCAGACAACTTAGAGGGATCACACTCTCTGCAACCTGGAGATTGGGTGGTCGTAAAGAGGCGTGTCCGTAAATCCTTAGGGCCCAAGTTCGAGGGACACCTACTTTGGTGAAAAGTTAAAGGAAAAGGCACCTGGATCCAGGCTTCTCATTGCAAGAAAGTTTTGCCAAATGAAGGAACTGTTGCTTGTTTTGGGACTAATGGAACTTTTTGCGCCCTACTTCGCCCCCTATGAGAGGGTGCAAAATGACAATGCCCAGAACCACTTTGTTAGACACAACCAAATACTGGTAGATGGACTGAACACTTCACAGGTTAAGGACTGTTGGATTTGCACACACGCACCAGTAACTGCCACTAGTCTTCCATTCCTGGCTGTTCCTGTTCTGCCAGAAGAATTGCTTGCATGGACAAATCAAACAAAGGCCGTCTCTACCGCCAAGGAGACCAGGGATAGCTGGTAGGGTAACACATTTAGTTTTTTTGAACCCTGCCAATTGGTTCTCTAGTTTAGGAGGTTGGTTTATGGGAATCTTCCAAAGTATACTCCAAGTTCTAATGATTATGCTTGTAATATATGTTGCCATAAAGGTAATAATTTTTGCATAATGAGTTTAAAGTCAGAAACCAGATTACAAGAGGAATCTAATCTGTCTTTTGTCCTTGGTGTACAATTAATAAAAATATTGATTGGATTAATTATATAAATTATAATCAAGAGAGATTTGTAAACTACACCAGAGATGCCATACAAGGATTAGTGGAACAACTAGGCCCAACATCCTCTATGGCCTTCCAGAACCATCTTGCTTTGGACATGTTCCTAGCAGAGAAAGGAGGAGTCTGCAATATGATTGGGGATTCATGCTGCACCCACATCCCAACAACACGGCTCTGGACGGATCAGTGACTAAAGCTTTACACGGACTACTAAGTCTATCTATTGAACTTTCGGGAAAAAATTCTGGTGTTTCTGATCCATTTACATTATGGTTGGAGGACATTTTTGGACAATAGAGTGCTTGGATCATGTCTCTTCTTACTACTTTGACTATTATAGTAATTGCTTTTGTAGTAGTAGGTTGTTGTGTAGTATCTTGTATACGCCGTATATTAGCAAAATCTGCTAAAAAGGTCATACCCACTATGATAGCACAAAATGGTATGTAGGCCCAGCTCTTATGTTCACCCGGCTATGATTATTCTTGTATTGGTCAGAACAATAGTGAAATGTTATTGATAAAGTCTGGCAGACATCGCTAGGATGGACTGAAGTACTTCAAATGTTTACTGTTGTCCTGGGACAAGATAAGAAACAAAAGGGGGAAATGTCATGGAATATGAATAGAGATGAGCGAACGCGTTCGTCCGAGCTTGATATTCGTGCGAATATTAGGGTGTTCGGGATGTTCGTTATTCGTAACGAACACCATGCGGTGTTCTGGTTACTTTCACTTCCTTCCCTGAGGCGTTAGCGCGCTTTTCTGGCCAATTGAAAGACAGGGAAGGCATTACAACTTCCCCCTGCAACGTTTAAGCCCTATACCACCCCCCTGCTGTGAGTGGCTGGCGAGATCAGGTGTCGCCTAATATAAAAGTCGGCCCCTCCCGCGGCTCGCCTCAGATGCCTGGTGAGTTAGATGAGGGACAGTGCTGTTTATACCGGAGCTGCTGTAGGGAAAGAATTGGTAGTTAGTGTAGGCTTCAAGACCCCCCAAAGGTCCTTATTAGGGCCACTGATAGCTGTGTGTTGGCTGCTGTTAGCAGTGGCATTTTTTTTTTCTCAAAATCGGCTCTGCAGAGCGTTGCACCTGGCATTAGGGACAGAAGTGCTGCATAGGCAGGGAGAGTGTTAGGAGTGAGTGTAGCCTTCAAGAACCTCAACGGTCCTTTCTAGGGCCATATTTAACCGTGTGCAGTACTGTCCAGGCTGCTGTTAGCTGTGCTGCATTTTTTTTGGGCTTCTCAAAATCGCCTCTGCAGAGCATTCCACCCTCCATTGATACTGCAGGGAAAGAATTGTATAGGCAGGGCCACAACACAGTTATTATTCATAGAATATACGCAGTGCTGCCTTTTGGTGGAAAAACAAGTGAAAACAAATCTATTTGTCCAGCCTCTGTCCGTCCTTACGGGCGGTGGACATGTGTGAGCTGCGTGAAAAACATTGCTAAATCATACGCACCCAGCTACGCTTTACTGCTGGCTTCGCCATTTGCTTTCCTTAATTGGGAAAAAAAATACCTGCTCTGCCAGAGTTATAATAACTCTGCTACCCTCACGTTCTGTGACACATTAGCAGGGACACAGCACAGTTATTAAACTTCTCATGTTCATTGAATATACGCAGTGCTGCCTTTTGGTGGAAAAACAAGTGAAAACAAATCTATTTGTCCAGCCTCTGTCCGTCCTTACGGGCGGTGGACACGTGTGAGCTGCGTGAAAAACATTGCTAAATCATACGCACCCAGCTACGCTTTACTGCTGGCTTCGCCATTTGCTTTCCTTAATTGGGAAAAAAAATACCTGCTCTGCCAGAGTTATAATAACTCTGCTACCCTCACGTTCTGTGACACATTAGCAGGGACACAGCACAGTTATTAAACTTCTCATGTTCATTGAATATACGCAGTGCTGCCTTTTGGTGGAAAAACAAGTGGAAACAAATCTATTTGTCCAGCCTCTGTCCGTCCTTACGGGCGGTGGACACGTGTGAGCTGCGTGAAAAACATTGCTAAATCATACGCACCCAGCTACGCTTTACTGCTGGCTTCGCCATTTGCTTTCCTTAATTGGGAAAAAAAATACCTGCTCTGCCAGAGTTATAATAACTCTGCTACCCTCACGTTCTGTGACACATTAGCAGGGACACAGCACAGTTATTAAACTTCTCATGTTCATTGAATATACGCAGTGCTGCCTTTTGGTGGAAAAACAAGTGGAAACAAATCTATTTGTCCAGCCTCTGTCCGTCCTTACGGGCGGTGGACACGTGTGAGCTGCGTGAAAAACATTGCTAAATCATACGCACCCAGCTACGCTTTACTGCTGGCTTCGCCATTTGCTTTCCTTAATTGGGAAAAAAAATACCTGCTCTGCCAGAGTTATAATAACTCTGCTACCCTCACGTTCTGTGACACATTAGCAGGGACACAGCACAGATATTAAACTTCTCATGTTCATTGAATATACGCAGTGCTGCCTTTTGGTGGAAAAACAAGTGGAAACAAATCTATTTGTCCAGCCTCTGTCCGTACTTACGGGCGGTGGACACGTGTGAGCTGCGTGAAAAACATTGCTAAATCATACGCACCTAGCTACGCTTTACTGCTGGCTTCGCCATTTGCTTTCCTTAATTGGGAAAAAAAATACCTGCTCTGCCAGAGTTATAATAACTCTGCTACCCTCACGTTCTGTGACACATTAGCAGGGACACAGCACAGTTATTAAACTTCTCATGTTCATTGAATATACGCAGTGCTGCCTTTTGGTGGAAAAACAAGTGGAAACAAATCTATTTGTCCAGCCTCTGTCCGTCCTTACGGGCGGTGGACACGTTTGAGCTGCGTGAAAAACATTGCTAAATCATACGCACCCAGCTACGCTTTACTGCTGGCTTCACCATTTGCTTTCCTTAATTGGGAAAAAAAATACCTGCTCTGCCAGAGTTATAATAACTCTGCTACCCTCACGTTCTGTGACACATTAGCAGGGACACAGCACAGTTATTAAACTTAGATTATTCATTCACTAGAGGCAGTGGGGCCTTTCGTTTTCCAAAAAGGGAAAAAATTATATTTGGCCTGCAGTCTTGCGCCAATTTATTTCCTGCCTGTGAAATCAAATCACTGGTAATACAGCATGCTGAGGGGTAGGGGTAGGCCTAGAGGACGTGGACGCGGCCGAGGACGCGGAGGGCCAAGTCAGGGTGTGGGCACAGGCCGAGCTCCTGATCCCGGTGTGTCGCAGCCGACTGCTGCGCGATTAGGAGAGAGGCACGTTTCTGGCGTCCCCACATTCATCGCCCAATTAATGGGTCCACGCGGGAGACGGTTATTAGAAAATGAGCAGTGTGAGCAGGTCCTGTCCTGGATGGCAGAAAGTGCTTCGAGCAACCTATCGTCAACACGCAGTTCTGCGCCGTCCACTGCTGCAAATCCGAATCCTCTGTCTGCTGCTCCTCCTTCCTCCCAGCCTCCTCACTCCACTACAATGACACCTGCTCAGGAGCGGGAACACTCCCAGGAACTGTTCTCGGGCCCCTGCTTAGATTGGGCAGCAGCGGTTCCTCTCCCACCAGAGGAGTTTATCGTCACTGATGCCCAACCATTCGAAAGTTCCCGGGGTCCGAGGGAAGAGGCTGGGGACTTCCGCCAACTGTCTCAACAACTTTCTGTGGGTGAGGAGGACGATGACGATCAGACACAGTTGTCTTGCAGTGAGGTAGTAGTAAGGGCAGTAAGTCCAAGGGAGCAGCGCACAGAGGATTCGGAGGAAGAGCAGCAGGACGATGAGGTGACTGACCCCACCTGGTGTGCAACGCTTACTCAGGAGGACAGGTCTTCAGAGGGGGAGTCAAGGGCATCAGCAGGGCAGGTTGCAAGAGGCAGTGCGGTGGCCGGGGCCAGGGGTAGAGGCAGGGCCAGACCGAATAATCCACCAAGTGTTTCCCAAAGCGCCCCCTCGCGCCATGCCACCCTGCAGAGGCCGAGGTGCTCTAAGGTCTGGCAGTTTTTCACAGAGACGCCTGACGACCGACGAACAGTGGTGTGCAACCTTTGTTGCGCAAAGCTCAGCCGGGGAGCCAACACCAACAGCCTCACCACCACCACCATGCGCAGACATATGATGGCCAAGCACCCCACAAGGTGGGACGAAGGCCGTTCACCGCCTCCGGTTTGCACCCCTGCCTCTCCCCCTGTGCCCCAACCTGCCACTGAGATGCAACCCCCCTCTCAGGACACAGGCACTACCGCCTCATGGCCTGCACCCACACCCTCATCTCCGCTGTCCTCGGCCCCATCCAGCAGTGTAGTTCAGCGCACCGTTCAGCCATCGCTTGCGCAAGTGTTCGAGCGCAAGCGCAAGTACGCCGCCACGCACCCGCACGCTCAAACGTTAACCATCCGCATAGCAAAATTTATCAGCCTTGAGATGCTGCCGTATAGGGTTGTGGAAACTGAGTCCTTCAAAAGTATCATGGAGGCGGCGGCCCCGCGCTACTCAGTTCCCAGTCGCCACTACTTTTCCCGATGTGCCGTCCCAGCCCTGCACGACCACGTCTCCCGCAACATTGTGCGCGCCCTCACCAACGCGGTTACTGCCACGGTCCACTTAACTACGGACACGTGGACAAGCACAGGCGGGCAGGGCCACTACATCTCCCTGACGGCACATTGGGTGAATTTAGTGGAGGCTGGGACAGAGTCAGAGCCTGGGACCGCTCACGTCCTACCCACCCCCAGAATTGCGGGCCCCAGCTCGGTGCTGGTATCTGCGGAGGTGTATGCTTCCTCCACTAAAGCACCCTCCTCCTCCTCCTCCTCCTCTGTCTCGCAATCAAGATGTGTTAGCAGCAGCATGTCGCCAGCAGTCGGTGTCGCGCGGTGTGGCAGCACAGCGGTGGGCAAGCGTCAGCAGGCCGTGCTGAAACTACTCAGCTTAGGCGATAAGAGGCACACGGCCCACGAACTGCTGCAGGGTCTGACAGAGCAGACCGACCGCTGGCTTGCGCCGCTGAGCCTCCAACCGGGCATGGTCGTGTGTGACAACGGGCGTAACCTGGTGGCGGCTCTGCAGCTTGGCAGCCTCACGCACGTGCCATGCCTGGCCCACGTCTTTAATTTGGTGGTTCAGCGCTTTCTGAAAAGCTACCCACGCTTGTCAGACCTGCTCGTAAAGGCGCGCCGGCTCTGCGCACATTTCCGCAAGTCCCACACGGACGCTGCCACCCTGCGCACCCTGCAACATCACTTTAAGCTGCCAGTGCACCGACTGCTGTGCGACGTGCCCACACGGTGGAACTCTACGCTCCACATGTTGGCCAGGCTCTATGAACAACGTAGAGCTATAGTCGAATACCAACTCCAACATGGGCGGCGCAGTGGGAGTCAGCCTCCTCAATTCCTTTCAGAAGAGTGGGCCTGGTTGGCAGACATCTGCCATGTCCTTGGTAATTTTGAGGAGTCTACCCAGGTGGTGAGCGGCGATGCTACAATCATTAGCGTCACCATTCCTCTGCTATGCATCTTGAGAAATTCCCTGCAAACCATAAAGGCAGCTGCTTTGCGCTCGGAAACGGGGGCGGGGGAAGACAGTATGCCGCTGGATAGTCAGGGCACCCTCCTGTCTATTTCTCAGCGCGTACAGGAGGAGGAGGAGGAGCATGAGGAGGATGAGGAGGAGGGGGAAGAGACAGCTTGGGCCGCTGCTGACGGTACACCGGCTGATTGCCTGTCATCCTTTCAGCGTGTATGGCCTGAGGAGGAGGAGGAGGAGGATCCTGAAAGTGATCTTCCTAGTGAAGACAGCCATGTGTTGCGTACAGGTACCCTGGCACACATGGCTGACTTCATGTTAGGATGCCTTTCTCGTGACCCTCGCGTTGCACGCATTCTGGCCACTACGGATTACTGGGTGTACACACTGCTCGATCCACGGTATAAGGAGAACCTGCCCACTCTGATTCCCGAAGAGGAAGGGGTTCGAGAGTGTTGCTATACCACAGGACCCTTGCGGACAAGCTGATGGTAAAATTCCCAGCCGACAGCGCTAGTGGCAGAAGGCGCAGTACCGAGGGCAAGGTAGCAGGGGATGTGCGTAGATCGAGCAGCATGTACATCCCAGGCAGTGCAACAGTCTTTAAGGGCCTGGCCAGCTTTATGGCTCCCCACCAAGACTGTGTCACCGCTCCCCAGTCACGGCTGAGTCGGCGGGAGCACTGTAAAAGGATGGTGAGGGAGTACGTAGCGGATCGCACGACCATCCTTGGTGACGCCTCTGCCCCCTACAACTACTGGGTGTCGAAGCTGGACATGTGGCCTGAACTAGCGCTGTATGCCCTGGAGGTGCTTGCTTGTCCTGCGGCTAGCGTGTTGTCGGAGAGGGTGTTTAGTGCGGCTGGGGGAATCATCACAGATAAGCGTAGCCGCTTGTCAACCGACAGTGCCGACAGGCTAACACTCATCAAGATGAACAAAGGCTGGATTTCCCCAGACTTCTGTTCTCCACCAGCGGACAGCAGCGATACGTAAGCAATACGTAGGCTGCACCCGCGGATGGAAGCTACGTTCTCTCTCACCATCCAAAACGGGGACATTTCTGCTTCATCAATCTGTGTCTAATATTCCTCCTCCTCCTCCTCCTGCTCCTCCTCCTGAAACCTCACGTAATCACGCTGAACGGGCAATTTTTCTTAGGGCCACAAGGCTCACTCAAATAATTTTTCAGAACAATTTTTATAAGTTTCAATGCGCTTAAAAGCATTGGAACTTTAACTTGAACCAATTTTTCGTTACACTGGGCTGCCTCCAGGCCTAGTTACCACTTAAAGGGGTGGTCTCGCGAAACCAAGTGGGGTTATACACTTCCGTATGGCCATATTAATGCACTTTGTAATGTACATTGTGCATTAAATATGAGCCATACAGAAGTTATTCCACTTACCTGCTCCGTTGCTAGCGTCCTCGTCTCCATGGTTCCGTCTAAATTCGCCGGCAGCTTGCTTTTTTAGACGCGCTTGCGCAGTCCGGTCTTCTCTATTCAGCACAAGCCGCTTCAGTGTGCTCCCCGCTACAGCTCTTCTGCGCATGCGCAGACGAGCTGTCACTGCTCGGGAGCGCGCTGCAGCGGCCATTCTGCACCTTCCTCTGTTAGAGGAAGGTGCAGAAACTGGAGCTGCCCAGCGGAGAAGCCCAGCCCAGCCCAGCAGCCCCGAGAAGCGTCCCAGGTAAGTGATGGGTCGGGGGGGAACTAGCGCTGCGCCGGGGGAACTAGCGCTGCGCCGGGGGGGGGCTGTCGCTGCGATGGGGGAACTAGCGCTAGGCCGGGGGGGCTGTCGCTGCGATGGGGGGGCTGCCGCTGCGCCGGGCTGCGCCGGGGGGGCTGTCGCTAGGCCGGGGGGGCTGTCGCTAGGCCGGGGGGGCTGCCGCTAGGCCGGGGGGGGCTGCCGCTAGGCCGGGGGAACTAGCGCTGGGCTCCGGAACCTAGCGCTGGGCTCCGGGGCCTTCACCTGGGCTGAGGGTCTAGCGCTGGGGAGCCGGGGGCTAGCGCCTTACCTGCTGCCTGGCGGTGGGCGTCTGGTCGGCGGCTGCGGGGCGTCTGGTCGGCGGCTGCGATGCGTCCGGTTGCCATGGAGACACAGCTGGCGGCGTCTCGGGAGCGCGCACGTCGGGCTGCAGCGAGCGACGGGGAAAGAGCCGGCGGCCATCTTGAGAAAACTTTTATAAGTTGCTGAAACGCTGGAACGGTAAGTACAAACCAGCTAGAAATGTCATTTACAGGGGGGCTTAGTAATGTGTACTTAATGGGGGGGACTGGGCAAAAAAAAAATTTAACTGCTTCCTCGAGACATCTCCTTTAAGCCACATTAACCAAAGCGATTAATGGGTTTCACCTGCCCTCTTGGCTGGCCATGGCCAATTTTTGGGATGTACATTAGTACTGTTGATACAGCAATTTTTGTGGGCCCTCGCCTACAGTGTAATCAAATTAATTTTTAGCCCACCTGCATTACAGCTGACGTTACCTCAGCTGTGTTGGGCAATGCAATGGGATATTTTTATGTACCGCCGGTGGGTTCCAGGGAGCCACCCATGCTGTAGGTGAACACTGAGTTTTTAATACATCTGTACACTTCTAAAGAACCCGTCTGACTGGGGCATGCAGTGTGGGCCGAAGCCCACCTGTATTACGCACGACATTACTACCTCAGCTGTGTTGGGCAATGCAATGGGATATTTCTATGTACCGCCGGTGGCTTCCTGGCACCCACCCAGGCAGTGGGTCCACAGGGAGTTTAACCTACATGTGTCCACTTGTAAAGAACCCCAGTCTGACTGGGGCATGCAGTGTGGGCCGAAGCCCACCTGCATTAAGCACGACATTACTACCTCAGCTGTGTTGGGCAATGCAATGGGATATTTTTGTGTACCGCCGGTGGGTTCCAGGGAGCCACCCATGCTGTAGGTGCACACTGAGTTTTTAATACATCTGTACACTTCTAAAGAACCCGTCTGACTGGGCCATGCAGTGTGGGCCGAAGCCCACCTGTATTACGCACGACATTACTACCTCAGCTGTGTTGGGCAATGCAATGGGATATTTCTATGTACCGCCGGTGGCTTCCTGGCACCCACCCAGGCAGTGGGTCCACAGGGAGTTTAACCTACATGTGTCCACTTGTAAAGAACCCCAGTCTGACTGGGGCATGCAGTGTGGGCCGAAGCCCACCTGCATTAACCCTTTCCAGTCCACTGTGTGACCTGTGAAGACATTAGGGTTTAAGGCTGTACAGCTCCGTTGTTGGTAGACGTCCGTCGGGGTTCTCTTACTGTATATTGCCAGCCTCTCTGCTGTCGGAGCCTATCCTACGTGTCAGCTCATGCAGTACTGGCTTTAGCCAGCATATAGCGCCGTTGTATAACAGCAGAAAAAGAGTAAGCCCCCTAGGAAAACCATATACAAATTGGATTGGAAAGGGTTAAGCACAACATTACTACCTCAGCTGTGTTGGGCAATGCAATGGGATATTTCTATGTACCGCCGGTGGCTTCCTGGCACCCACCCATGCTGTAGGTGCACACGGAGTTTTTACTACATCTGTACACTTATAAAGAACCCCAGTCAGACTGGGGCATGCAGTGTGGG